>NW_006399908.1:1047463-1065367 GCF_000299155.1 Elephantulus edwardii | reverse complement strand
TTTTTTTTGGTCTTCTTTATTCATTGTCCACCTTTAGAATGTGTATAAAGTGATTGTAAAGTAATTTGGCTTGAGTTAGGCACACCCTAGTCCTCAAAGTGGAAATTTTGCTCTTTAACACTTTAAAGAGGCCTTTGCAGGAAATGTATGCAATGCAGTGAATCATTTGATTCCTTATTGCTGCTTCCATGAGTATTTGAATACCAGTAAAATGAAATCTCTTGAGTCTTCTGTGTATCCTGATGCTTACGGGTCTTGCTGTAAGGGTTTTGGTTTTTATACAAAATGCTGTAATCTTTGTATTTGTCAATAAGTGTTTCAAGTTGTCTTTACTTTCCACAAACAAGGTTGAACCACCTGCATATCTCAAGTTGTTAATTATCTTTCTCCAGTTCTGATGGCCAAGTTTTTGTAGACTTCGGCTTTCCAGGTTACTTACTGACCATACCGATTGAATAGGTATGGTGAAAGGGTACAGCCGTGATGCAGACCTTTCATGATTTCAAATTGGCACAATAGCTTCTTGTACAGGGGCTGCGTGAGTACAGGTAATGCTCTGGAATTTAGGTTCACAAGAAAACAGAGAGGAATGGAAAGGGAGGTCCCTGCACACCTGAAACCAGCACCTCTTAATGTTTTTCCTTCTTATATTTTCTTCTTTAATTATTATTTTAACAAACGTTTACAGAAAAGTTGGGTTTTCATGCATACGTCCAAGTTCTTGATACATTGCAGCCTCAAGTAGGAGGCATGAATACAATGATAGTATTTCGTAGAGATACTGCCTTGGGGCAGATGTAATGGTTTTGTTTTTTAAATCTTTTTTTAAACATGGAGAAAAAAGTAAAGTAAAAATATAAAGAGTTCTAATTTATGTGCAAAAATATAATCTGCCTGAATTTTAGATTTTAGAAATTCATACTTGAAAAGTTTCTGCTAATGAGTGAAGACTGTAAAAAAATGATCCACAATCTTTCTCTGTAATGAGCCAGATAGTCAGTATTGTAGAGGTATTTCAGGCCATACAGTGTTTATTGTTCTTACTGAATTCATCTCTTGTTTTGTGCAAGCAGCTATTTTGTTGTTGTTGATTGCCATCTAGTCAAGTTTGACTCATAGCGACCCTCTGAACAGAAGACCTGAAACCTGTCATCGTTTCTCAAAGTTTATACAGTGTCCAGAAGTATATTGTTTAGGAATTGGATGTCACTCCTGCAGGCAAGCTATAAAACAATGAGGATGGCTTTTTTTCCCCAATAAAATGTATAGACAAAAATAATCATCATAATAATAAAGGTGACAGACCTTATTAAAATGCTTAAAAAAGATAGGATTAGGGTATTTGACCCTTCAACTAACTTGAGACAGTTTTCCATTATATTTCATAAACAATGAAAGAAAAGATAGCAGTTCTGAAATTTTGCATGGCAACTCAGAATGTAAACTGACAAATCTTTATTTTAATTCTTTATAGAATGGCAAACAAAATTGTTCTGCTTGATTGTACTAAACTTTAGCAAAGGTAATAAACTTCTAGACAAACCATTTCATAGAGATTCATGTTCTCTTTCCTAGACGATGACAGTTTGCCAGGTGAGGCTGTCTACGGGTTTACTGGTACATGGACCACCATGTCGCTCGGAAAGTGAAGCCAAGGAGAAAGCTGCCTTTTTTGCTTTACAGCAGTTGGTAAGAATAGTTCTTGATCTCTCATAATTCCCTTTTTCTTAATCTGTACAGAATATTTTTATTGCATTGTCTTACAATGTTTCAATGCTTTTGCAGAGCTCATTAGGTGTGAATGTCTCTGTGCCTCTACCAATATTTCCAAATTATCCTCCTCTGGTACCACCTGGAACCATTCCTCCAGTTTTTCCTCAGCCTGCTGGTAAGATTTTGCTTTTCCCAGTATTTGTTGTTACTTGTAGAAGATTCTTTATAAGAAACATTGTGAGGCAGCCAAAAATGGATCCACATGCCTACACATTCAGGGGCAAACTCTGAGAATTCAGCCAGAAGCCAGAGCCTGGAGATTCGTTGAAAAACACCATGCTCGTCACCAATACCAGTATCAATACCATATTCCTTCACTGTGGCACTTGTGGGTCCTGAGCCCATCAGAGTCTGAATGCCTTGCCTACGAGTCAGTTATGGGAACCACTAATTCAGTACTCTCTCAATAAAGACAAAATATAAATTCTAAATCCTTCCGTTACCAATATTACAATAGGAAAAGCAATCTACATATTGTATGAACATAGTCAGATTTCAAAACTTTTTTTATTCTTTTTTTTTTTTTTAGGCTGGGATCCTTATGGTAACAACTTAGCACTGGGGGCAGGTGAGATCCTTAAGATTTCTTTTTGTGCCCAGACTTTTGTGTCTCTAAGGAAACTCTCATGGCCTTTTTATAATTATAATTATTATTTTAGTAAAACTGCTGACGTTCTTAAAGCTCAAGTCAATATATGGTATAATTGAACTCTGTACACCAAACAGCATAATGACATGTTAACTTCTGTAGACTGTCCACAGTACCAGTCAAGGGCTCTCAAAGTTGAAGATTCTTAACAGCAATAATTATAGTAATTTTATAGTGAAATATCAATTTTGCTTAAAAATATATTTAAGTCTTAAGTTTTAGGCTTTGATGAGAAAGTTTTCCAAGAAAGCTTTTCTGTGAATTTTAACAGCCAACATGATGCCTTCGTCAGCTCATCTCTTCGGCGCAGTGCCGTGGGGAGCGCCGTTGCCAGTTGCCCGAAAGCCTTTCCCTCACGCTTCCTATCCTGGGTCCATGCCTATGCCGGGGCCCGTCCCCAGTGGTGTGCACAATCAGTTCATACCTCTACAGGTGAGACCTGGGAAGCACATGCTTTTTCTTGCTCAAACTTAAGTTCAGAGACTATTGATTAAAATTAGTATGTTCAAGAATTACATATTCATTGTGAACTAGAAGCCCAGTACGAAGCCACGTACTGAGAATACTGGATGGAAGGTCTGGCCCAGGCCCTTCTCCTGCTGTTTGTGGTCTAATAAATACTAATACCTGTTGTTGTTATGTGCCATTGAGATGCCTGCGACTCATAGCGACCCTATATACAGCAGCTCTGAATCTACCCTGTCCTGAACAAGTCTCACTAACTACAGCATACCTATCCTCATTGCCTCAGTTACTGTATCAATCCATCTCATCTGGGGTTTCCCTTGACTGTGCTGTCCCTCAACCCTTCGGAGCTTAATATCCTTCTCCAAGGATCAGTCCCTCCTGGCCACATGGCCAAAGTATGTGAGACTGAGCTTCAAAATCCTAGACTCCAAGGAGCAACCTGGCTTCACCCTCTCCAAGACAGACCTATTTGTTTTCTTGGTATGTTCAAGACTCTTCTCCGGCACCACAAGGCAAAGGCATCAATTATTCAATAAAATAATAATGCTATTTTTGCAAACATAGAGTGACTTAAAATCAGGAATTAAAATTTTCTTTAAGTTACGGAAAATTACATAACTAAATTCTTTTAGTTACTGGTTTGGTTTGAAGATTGTATGTAGAAGGCACAAATCAACCTATTAGCAGCATGCTTTATGGTATCACTTGACTTGATGCCAGCTTTTTTGCCTCTTTGATTAATGATCATTACTTCGATTCCTTAAAGGTTACTAAGAAAAGAGTTGCAAATAAGAAGAACTTTGGGAGTAAGGAGGCTCAGAGTTCTTCTCAAGCTGCTCCACCTCAGACCAGCCAGCCAGGATCTTCTGGTGTCTCCAAAGTGGCCCCACAAGAGAGTTCATCAGCCTCTAAAAAGTCCTCTCAGATTCCTCAGCCTGCACCTTCTTTTCAAGTTGAAGTTGCCCCCCAAGACCGCCGTGTGCCACATCAGAAATCAGTGCCAGCTGCCCCCCAGGACCACCGAGCAATGTCTCATAAATCGGCACCAAATTCTTCCAGAAGAAAACCAAGAAAGCTGGCTGTCAATTTTGGAGTTTCTAAACCTGAATAAATTTGGTACTTGGTATTCAATCAATTTCTTTCCTATCTGTTTTATGAGACATACTCATACCTATGCCTCATAGAAATTAAAATGAACTATTTTAAGGTCATATATTTCAGTTGAGAATTTTTAATATTTTAGTTGCTGTGCACTTTTCATGCTGTTTAAAAAAGACTGTATATCAAATTGTACATTTTAAATATGTGCAGTCAAATATTAGTTATACCTCAAAAAAAAGGTGTTTTTTTAAATTCTAAATATAAAACTTAATGTTAAAATATTATCAATGGATTAAGCATTAAGATGTACCACTCAAACAATCGTCCTCATCTTTAGAAGCATCCTAAACCGTAAAATTAGAGAACATCTTAGCAATATTTTTTAATTTTTTTTAAAAAACCAACAAAACAAGGATCAAAACCAACCATTTTCTACACTGTGTTTGAGGAGTAGTTACATAAATGAAGCATGAAAATTGGGCCTTAAATACTATTTCATGATTGTGGGCTCTATCACACTTTTTAATGTTGTAACAGATTTTCAAGAGAACGGCTCTTCTTTCTAAGAATTTTGATTTATGTTCTGTTGTCTCTGAGGGTCAGTTAGACCCGCAGTGAAATGGTCACACTTCTGGTGGTGCTGCCAGTTTTATTATATTCTACATTTTGTACCAAAGCAACTTTAGAATATTGATCAAAGCATTTCATCCATCTGCTTAGAACTATAAATAGCATTCTAGCTTTGAGTAAGTACAGTTTTTAGATTATTCAAGAACCAGCATTAATGATTTCTAATAAGACTAAGTTTCAAAATACACAGGGTACAGTGATTATAGATTCTTTTAATAAATTTCAGTACAGTATATCAAGCTTGTTGTTCATTAAAATATATTTTTCTTTGGCATACCTTTTAACTGACTTAACCTATGAGAACTTCATTTTTGATCCGTGTGTAATCCTTCCTGGTATTGATGAAATTATGACTGTTTTTTAAATCCCTAGGTATGCTGTACTGCAAGTGCGATCATTCATTAGTTTGTAGTGTACATGGTTTCTGGACAATGCCTGTGTCATCATAGCTCCACATTCTCAGCTTTGTGCTGAACTGTCCACTGACTCATTTTGTCTTTGCACATCATGTATGGAATGTGCTTTTCAAACTCTGGCTGCTGAAATTATTTTAAAAGTTATGACAATTTCTCAGAACCTGAGGCTTTGTTTTTATATGTATATATTTATCTTTTCGTTTGGGGGGAAATATATTTTTAAGAAGTAACTTATCATACTTTTTTAAAAGTAGGAGCCACAGTCTTTCTATGGAGCTGCTTGTTATGTCTAGTTTCCTTCAGTGTAATGACAGCTGTGCCATAATTTTAAAGTAGCCTGTTTTATTTGTTTGTTTCCCTAGGAAGATTTTTTTTTTCATTGATATTTTAATAAAAGTTTATGCAGAACTTGGATTTCCATTCATTCATTGCTGCACATTTTCCTCCCTGCCCATCTCTCCCCATCCAGTTCACTTTTCTCTTTGAAAAGAAAAAGAAATTCTTTCATTGTTATACAGTCCACCTCCCCCAGTCCACTTTATTATGCAGCTCTTATTCTGGACTCTTATCATACAAATAATACCTAATCATATATTCCTTTTAAACAACTCTCTCCCTCCTCTGTTTCAATGCAGTATACATTATTTATCCCCTTTTCTTAGTTTCCCCCCAAACCCCAGGTCAGTCCTATTTTGTAACAGTGGCATTATGCAGTATTTGTCCTTTTGTGACTGAGATATTTCACTAAGCATAATGTCCTCCAGGGTCAATATTTCATGAGTTCCTTGTTTTTCAATGCAGCATAGTATTCCATTCTGTGAATATACCACAGCTTCTCTATCCATTTGTTTTTGATGGGCACTTGGGTTGTTTCCAGCTCTTTTCTATTGCAATAAGCATGGGCATGCATATATCTGCTTGGGTGACAGTTCTGGTTTATTTAGGATGTATTCCCAGGAGTGGAATTGCTGGGTCAAATCGTATTTCTATTTCCAACTTTTTGAGAAAGCACCATACTGTTTGCCTTCCATAGTGGTTGCACTATTTTACACTCCCAGCAACAGTGAATAGGGTTTCCAGTTTCTCCACAACCTTTCCAGCATTTGTTGTTTGCTTTTCTGTTAAATTTTGCTCTTCTTCCTGGGGTGAGATGACATCTCATACTTGTTTTTATTTGCATCTCTCTTAGAGCTAGAGATTTTGAACATTTCTTCATGTGCTTGTTGACTATCTGAATGTCTTCTTTGGTGAAGTGTCTGTTCATATACTGTGCTCATTTTTCAATTGGTTGTTTACCTTTCTCATTGTGGTGCTCGAGTATTCTATAAATTCTAGATATAAGTCCCTTAACAGACATATCATTACCAATTTTTTTTCCCAGCCTATGGCTTTTTTCTTTTTACCCTGTTGCAGAAGTTTTTGGATGTGCATAGGGATTTGATTCTTAGAAGGTCCCATTCATTTATTTTTTTTCCTCTCCTAGTTGTAGGTTTTTCAGGATGCTTGCAAGACTGTCCATGGTGTGAATTAAGGCTTCTAGAGTTCTTTCAAGCTTTTCTCTGATGAAGTGTATAGTCCTTGGTTTTAGTCCTAGGTCCTTCATCCACTTTGAGGTGGTTTTTGTGTATGGAGTGAGGTGTGGGTCTTGCTTGAGTTTTCTGCAGATAATTTTCCAATTTTACCAACATCATTTGTTAAAAAGGTTATTGTTTCCCAGTTAACTGATTTCATCTCTTTGTCAAAAATCAGTTGAACATAGGTAGATGGGCTGATTTCTGGGTTCTCAATTCTATTCCACTGATGTCTGTCATTGTACCAGTATCACGCTGTCTTGACCACCACGGCAGTGTAGTAGGATTTCAGGGAGTGAGAAACCTTCTACTTTGTTTCTCTTTAAGGAAAACTGCTTATTTGGAGTCTCTTTTCATTCCAAATGAAATTGGAGATTGTCTTTTCCATTTCATTGAAGAATGGAATTGGTATTTGTATTGGGATTGCATTGAACATGTAAATAGCTTTTGATAGTATTGTCATTTTCACAATATTGAGTCTTCCTATCCATAAGCAAGGGATATTCTTCCATTTCTTCAGGTGTCTCTTTGTTTCTTGTAGTAATGCTTTGTAATTTTCTTTGAATAAGTCCTTTGTGTTTCTAGTTAGATTTACTCCCAAGTATTCAATCTTGTTATTAGCTATTGTGGTGGGTTCTGTTCTTTTAGCTCCAGTTCTGTATTCTCTTTGTAACTATAGAGAAATCCAGTTGATTTTTGTATGTTCATCTTTTATCCTGCCACTTTGCTAAATTGGTCAACTATGTCCAGTAGTTATCCTGCTGAGTCTTGAGGGTTTTCTAAGGATACTATCATATCATCTACATAGAGAGATAATTTTACCTCCTCTTTTCCTATTTGGATACCTTTTATTTCCTTCTCTTGTCTTACTGCTATTGCTAAGACTTTCATTACTCTATTGACTAGGAGAGGTGATAGTAGGCATCCTTGCCTAGTTCCTGCTCTCCAAGGGAATGCCTTTAATCTCTCTCCATTGAGAACAGTGTTGGCTCTCAGGTTTGTGTATATATTTTTTTACTATGTTGAGGAAATTCCCCTCTGCTCCTATTTTGTTGAGTGTTTAATCAGGAAAGAGTGTTGGATTTTGTCAAAGGCCTTTTCTGCATCAATTGATAGGATCATGTGGTTCTTGTCCTTTGCTTTGTTAATGTGATGAATTACACTGATTGTTTTTCTTATATTGAACCATCCTTGCATACCTGTTATGAATCCCACTTGGTCATGGTGAATTTTTTTTTTTTAATGTATCATTGGATTCTATTGGCAGGGTTTTATTCAGGATTTTTGCATCTATGTTCATGAGAGATATTTTCATTTTGATGATGTCTTTACCTGGCTTTGATAACAAGGCTATGTTTGCTTCGTAGAATGAGTCTGGGAGAGTTCCATCTTTTTCTATTTTCTGAAATACTTTATTTAGAATTGGTGACAGTTCTCTGAATGTTTGATAACATTTACTTGTAAAAACATCTGGTCCAGGGCTGGTTTTGGCTGGAAGTTGTTTTCTTACCTTTTTCAATTTATTCTTTTATAATGGGTCAGTTCAGGTGTTCAATTTTGGCTTGCATCAGTTTAGATAGGGTATGAATTTCTAAGTATTTGTTCCTTTTCTGTAGGTTTTCATTATTTCTTTGACTATAGTTTTTCATAATATTCCAATGTTAGCCTTTTTAGTTTAGTTGGTTTGTTATGACATTGCCCGTTTCATCTTGTATTTGCATTATTTTTGTCTTTTCCTTTGTTTTGCTAAGGGTCTATCTATTTTAGTGACCTTTTCAAAGAACCAACTCCTAGATTTGTTGATGGTTTCAATTGTTTTTCTGTTTTCTATTTCATTTTTTTCTGCCATAATTTTTATAATTTCAGTTTTTTTAGAGGGTGCCGGGTTTTCTTGCTGTTCTTTTTCTATTTGTTGGAGATGTTGGGTTAGAGAGTCAATGGTCATTTTTTCCTGCCTTTTGATGTGTTTGCTTATTACTATAAATTGACCTCTGATTACTGCTTTGACTGTTTCCCAGCAGTTTTGGTAATTGATGTTTTCATTGTCATTTGTTTCCAGAAAGTTTTCAATTTCATTTTTTATTTCTTCTATTACCCACTCATGTTCAAGCAAGGTGTTGTTCAGCGTCCAAATTAATGAATTTCTAATTTTGTAGCACTGTGGCCTGAGAAGATGTTTCGTATTATTACTATGTTTTTTTAATTTATTGATGCTTGCCTTGTGACCTGAAATGTGATCTATTCTGGAGAATGTTCCATGCACATTGGAGAAGAAGGTGTACTGTGCCTTTTTTGGGTGCATTGTACTATAAAGATCTATGAGGTCCAGTTGGTTTATTGTGTGGTTTAGTTCTTCAGCATCTTTGTTTTTTTTCTGGTGGTTCTATCTTTTCTTAGGAGTGGTGTATTGAAGTCTCCCACTACCATAGTGGTGTTGTCTATTTCCTTTTTCGGTTTTGTTAATGTTTTATATATTTGCAGCTGTATCATTTGCTGTATAGATATTTATTATTGTTATGTCCTCTTGTTCTGTTAACCCTTTAATCATTATGTAGTGACCTTCCTTGTCCTTTGTGATGGTTTTTGCATTGAAATTTATTTTTTCAGAGATTAATATCGCTACTCCTGTTTTTTTTCTGGTTGCCAGTTTAAAGTAGCCTGTTTTTTTAAAAAAATGCTAGTATTAAACTAAATGGTTTCATGTCTCTCACTGCTGATTTCAGAGTCTTTCTAGATATTAGCAGGATAATTGTATATTAGTGGTGCCTTTAGTATAAAGAGATGAAATGTTCTATATTTGTCACTTGTATAGTCATAGATGTTTCTGTGATTTTATTTTCTATTCATTTCTTAGGTCCACATGTTTAGTGGTTCCAGATGTTTCCTTGTTGGAAGCAGGAGGGCAGGCTTTAGTTTTTATGAGATTTTTGAGTAATAAGGCCCAAATAAATCTCTTTTTATCCTTATTGCCTCACAAACTCTCTTCTAAATTCCATATCCAAATTTGTAAATATCACCTGTCATTCTTGGCCTTCAAATGTATGGCAATTTTTTTCTGCTTTTAAAAAGGGGGGGGGGGAATTGGCAAGCTCTGGTGGCCTAGTGGCAAGAAGCTGTACTGCAATCCCAGAGGTGAGCAGTTCAAATCCACCCGATGCTCTGCTGGAGAAGAGAGGCAAACGCCTCCTGTACTAGTCAGATCCGATTTGACGGTACACATAAAAATTAGAAAAAATTAAAAATTT
The DNA here is from genome assembly GCF_000299155.1 of Elephantulus edwardii. Taxonomy (NCBI): domain Eukaryota; kingdom Metazoa; phylum Chordata; class Mammalia; order Macroscelidea; family Macroscelididae; genus Elephantulus; species Elephantulus edwardii. The sequence continues at coordinate 1,055,514 of NW_006399908.1, read as the reverse complement.
TTTAAAAAAGGTGGGGAATGGAAATATATATTATGGGGATATGAAGGGAATGTATGACAATAATATTAACCTTTTATTGCATTTAATGTTTGTTCACCTCACAAATGCCAGCTTTTAAGAATCACCTCAGTCATCACTCCTGGGTGACTATGAAAATGCAAGGGAAGGAGCAGCATATGCTAATTTCTGGAAATCCCTTCAGAAATTTGAGGAAGCAAATGCCACTGAACTTATAAAAATACTTGCCAGTATTCCAGCAGAGCAAGCTGATAATTCTTTATGGAGAGGCAATAAAGGTGTTTTCATTTGTTTTTTGAAGAATGTTAGTCTAAGGGATTAAGATTGAACAGAATTATAAAGTAGGAGCCAGCACCACACTATCTAAATAGCGATCAGGCATTCTCTCTCTTTCCCCCAGTAGACCCAGGTTAGGAGAAGATGTACTCTGCTCACAGAGCATGTAAGGCAGAAGCTCCTCTTACATCATGATGGTCTTGAGAAGACTGGATCCATGCGAGACATCTAGTGCATCTCTGAAGAACTGTTGGACTTTTCTCTGTTAGATGAGTGAATTCTGAAGATTGGTCCTTCTAGTCTCCACCTTTTCTGTTCTCTGCACTATCTGGTCATATCAGTTTTGTAATATAACAGATAGATTGCTTTTAATATCAGGTAGTCTCAAATATTGGCAACTGTGGAAAAATTAAAATCACTTCTGTGTGAATTTAGTTTTGATTTAAGTGTTTCCTTGCTTTTCAGGCGGCTAGGTAGTGGACATTGGAGGTTTTGTTTGTTCTGTATGAGAAAGAGGGTGATAAATATTTGTTTCCTCTTTTTTTTGTTTTTCAAACTAGTATCTCTTTCTAGGAGGAGATTTTTTTCAGAGAGACAGGTCTAAGTTACAGGGTTTGTTTTTGTGCACTCTTGGATCACTGTTCTGTTTGTGTTACTAAATCACACAGTCTGTTGTTATTATCTCATTTGAAATAGCTACAGCTGCCCAAAGCTCCACTGAAACTAGTGAGAAAATACATCTTTTTCAAAAGCTGAAAACTTCCAAGAGAAAATTTAATAAACACAGTGTCAGTGAACCTGTACTAAATGCTTTTCCCAGTATTCTAGCAAAGCAAGCTGATATTCTACATTGTAGGTGGTGTCTTATCTTTGTTTTTGTAAACCACGTTGTTCTAAGGGTTATCATTTTCTTAAAATAATTGTTGTATGATTTCCTAACATTTGAACTTACTCAATTTCTTATCTTGCTTCCAAGTTCACCTCCTTGTAGAGAGGAGTTTGTTTTTTGGAAAGAATGAAATGTCTCTGAAAGACCTTGTCTACCTTGGGTAGAAATAATCCCAGAAGTTGGCATGCCATTTTCCCAGTGATTGCAAGCAGTTGTAGTGTTGTTTATGTATTTCTCGTTAAGTCTGTCAGTGAAACAATCTTGTTCACAGCTTCTTCCTTTCTTAAGATAAAGCTAACTGTCTCAAAAAATCATTCACACTGACCTAATTAATATTTCCAGAAGACCTCTCTCTCCATCTGTTGCCAGCAAGCGGTGAGACCATGTTAAAACAGATGTCAGAGGGATAAGTTTCACTGGGAACTTCCTGAGTTAACAATGCAGCTGTTTCAGAGAAAGAACAACACTATTGTTTTCATAGTTAAGAGCACCAGCAAGCCATAGCTGTGCGCATGTGTGTGTGCACGCGCACGCGCGTGAGTGCACGTGAGACTGTGTGTGTGTGTGTGTGTGTGTGTGTGTGTGTGTGTACACCAATAATAATGTCTTGCTCAGTCAATGCGTTGCGTTCAGCCATATAAAGTGCAGTTAGTGGAGGAGAATGTGGTTTCCAACAGGTAGCATTTTTTATGTTTAAACTCTGAAACATTCACTTTTGCCAGCAGTATACCCATTTTTCTCAATGATTTCAGTAATTGGCCTATTATTAAATTGCCCAGATAGCATAATTAAGACTGTAGATATTTTTATAATTTGAGGCCAAATTTTCATACTGTGTCTTATGAAGTATTTGGTTCACAATTTGCTTTAACTCTTTTAGGTTTTTCTTAATCTCCTCTCAACCCCTATTTGGGATCCTTTTCCCCACCTTGCACCTAATTGGGGCTTTTGATATTGTTGTTGGTTTTGTTGTGTTTGAGGGTTTGTTTGTTTTTTTAGTATTTTCATCAGTTTAATATATAGTAAGTATACTGTTATTATCAAAGTGTTCAACATTTTGTTAATTTAAGCAGTATAATTAAGTTGCATTCAAACATATCTATACATACATCTTGATTAATTTCTTGTCTCACATATATATATAACTATTTTATAAGTAACTGGAATTTTTCATTAGATCTTATACAGAGCAGTATTTTATTAAAATTTTAAAAGGGAATACTTTTATGTGCTCATTTTGTAGTTTTTGGTTTTTAAATATCTTTACATTATTGTCCGCCAAATAAAGTGTTGTAAACATGCATTAGAATGGACACCAAATGTATTCTGGTGTTAACTTGTACATTTGTAGATTTCTAGCATGAAATGGGCTCCCAAATGCTGTGCAAAAATGGATTTTAAAGTAAAACAGTCGTTGACTGAATTTAAACATCTATATGTGTTAAAAGCGATACAGATTTTAATTAAAGCCTTGAGGATGATTTCATAAGTGGTTTGTTTTTGTCTGTTTGCAACAATATAGAGAACAATTACAGTATTCACTTAAGTCATATATTCTTATATACCTTAATGCTTTCTCTTAACTGAGACGATGTGAACATAATTGAACAAGCATGAATTAGAAATTCTGAAGTTCACTGTCCAGATGCCAGCTCTCTCTTATATTAGTTGTAAAGAAGTAATTTTCACATAGACATTGACAAATTCTGTCAAGTCAAAACCTGAGTTCCTTCATTCCCTAAAGGAAGAAAACACCTTTGTGTTGTTAATGTATTAGCATCAAATACAGAGCGAGTGCTTTACAAATGTTAGTGGTGATGACAAGTGATCACAGTAGCTCAGACCTACGAGATGGGTCATCCACATACCACTAGGTTTCTCCCTCTGAGTCACCACCCATCCAGCTTGCAGTTAGAGTCTCCATGTCACACCTGGGCCTCTGGCACTCTTCTCATTCTGTTCTTTCTCCCCTTTCCTCCTGTAATCCCCATGCAGGCTCAGATTTCTATAGAATTACTTGAAAGAGTCATTCATTTTTCAAGTAACTAAGCTAAGCTTACAACACTGGCTATCTCACAGTGTAACAAAGGTATTCTTTTTCCAGAACTTGCCTGTGAGAAGAGTGAGAGGAAATTAGAAAGCGATAGAAGAAAATAGTAAGTTTGCTGTGTGGCTATGCTCCGTAAATGTGAGGGGTCCTTCCTGTAGTCCACTGCCAAAGATCGCAAGCAGAGGTCACTTCCTGAGATGATGTTTACCCACTTAGATCCAGAGTGGGGCGTATTGTCTGAGGTGCCAGTGCGAGCTCTAGTGGAGCAGCTGCGTCCCAGTTCATTCCCTGGTCCGCCAGCTCTTCACACTACGAGCCTCAATAACCACCCATGTCTGTCCCAAACCTATGGACTTGGGACCAATAGGTCATTGGGACCTTCATCTTCTGCCAGTTGTTTATTATTTTTTTTTTCACTTGAGCATCATTATTGTTATGTGCCTTTGAGTCAAATCCGACCCATAGCGGACCCTCCAGTGGGTTTTCGGAGGCAATTAACCACATGGAGGGATATTGCTCATCCTTCTCTCACAGAGTGCCTGTGGGTTTGCAGCACTGCTTCCTACCACTAAACCACCAGATTCAGTTACAAAAATAAAGCCCAGTTAACCTAGCCTTTGCACACTGAGAATCCAACTCAGGAGGTAGAGTCCAGCCTCTGAGGACATGCCCTTTGTCATGATACATGATTCACTGTGCTCTGCCTTCTGCACAGCAGGGCCTCTCCTCACTCATTGTGTAGGAGGGGGAGGGAGGTTGCCTAGAAGAGGCCCTGCTGGGCTTTGGGTGGACAGTTTACAGGACCTAGACATTGGGGAAATGGTGTCTTCCCTCGGCCAGGCTCTTAGGCAACAACCACATCCTGCCCCAGCGGCCAAGTCCTTGTTAGTTTTCTAGAAAAGAACAAAATTTCAAATTCTCATGGAATCTAGTGTTGTGGTGGTGTTGGTTTTGGCATCACAAAGGCTAGCTGAACCTTGGAGACTGATGCTCTGAGATAATCTGTAAACTTGAGATCCAGCTCCCTCTCCCTGCCCCACACTGCCCCCTGTGGTGGTTCCTGGTGCTGCTGTACGCTCCGTGCGGATCCGGTACCTCTTTTGTCAAACAGCAGCTGAGGAGTTCACCATGCTTTGGCATTCACCAGGGCAACGAAACACCCAAAGAAGGAGTCAAGACTGAGAACAGCAATCATACTAACTTGAAGGTGGTGGGGTGGGCTAGTTCTACGGTGCAGTTTAAAATTAACAGGCACACACCCTTAGTACACTAATGCAAGCCTACTGTGGGTTTGTCGATGAGGTAGATCAGACTCTGATCAGATTCTGATTTGACGGGCAGCCAGTCAATGAAAGAGATTCGCCTGCACAGTTGGAAATGCAAGATGAAGACATGGTGTGTTCCAGCAGTGTCAGACAGGAGGTGTCTTCTAAAACCCGGGGGAGCCGGCTGTTTTGCTCCTGAACTCTCCTCCTACAGACCAAGAATACATTCTCAGTTTGGTCCAGCTCATCCTGACTACTACAGTGTAGTTTTCTCTCTTCTCTCATTTCCTTTTCTCTTCTTTCATTGTACACAAAAGAACTGGTGCACGTGCACATGCATATTGCAGTTTCGTTAATGTTTTGATCAACATTAAGTGAAGATGGCCTGGGGAAAACACGGGTTCTATAAAATATCCCCTTTCTCCATATTGTGGCATGCTCATTCCACACTCACCTTTACATTCTAACAAGTTAAATTGCTCTCACTGGTTAACAGAAAACTGTTGTTGTTGTTGTGTGCCATCAAGTCACTTGCAACTCATAGCAATCCTATGTAAAACAGCTCTGGACCCTGCTCTGGCCTGAGCCAACCTTAATGTCTCAGACACACCTATCCCCATTACTCCAGTCATTGAGTCAATCCATCTCATCCAGGGTCTTCCCCTCTTGTGCTATCATCCTTCCACCCTCCCAAGCATGATGTCCCTCTCCAAGGACTGGTCCCTCTTTGCAATAGGCTCAAAGTATGTCAGATGGAGCTTCAGAATCCTTGCTCCACAGAAAACTACATTTTTTTTAAATAAAAATACCTTGCATAATTTGTTTGATTGGAGAATTTGAATGTTTTTCATTTGGCGTTGTAAAATCAAGGACAATTTTATAACTATTTTGTATTCATTTGTTACCAGGAAGGCAGTCTGTCTTTAAGTAGAAGTAAATGACTCTAAAAGAAATGAATCCTAGGTAGTTTTCCCTTCCAGTCAAGAGTCTTATTGTTTAAATAAACTTCTTATTTATAATGAAAAATAATATCTCTATTAACATTTCTTAAAGCCAAAACATACTGGTAAAGAATGCCTACCTTCATCATTATACTATCCTAAAAACTAAATAGTATCAAATTGAGGGCAAAAACTAGATAGAAATTAGAACCCCTAGGAAGCAGTGAGAGGAACAGTTGATATGTAGGGTGACTACATCAAAAGGTTTCTTCCAAAGAGTAAAAAGATACCTTACAGATTGAGAAAAACTATTTGGCAGTGACATATCTGACAAGGGACCCATCTTTTAAATTTATAGAAAACTTCAACACCTCAACAAGAAAAAGACAACTCATGTACAAAATGGACAGAGATATGAAAATATGGTTCACCAAAAAAGACATTCAAATGGCCAACAAGCACATGAAGAAATGCTCAAGATCATTAACTGTTCCCTTGGAACCGACTCTGACCCTCCAGCTGGTTTTCCACGGTTTTAAACTGCACAGAAATGAGGAGAAATAAGGAGATCCCTCATCATGCTCCCATGGAGCTGCTGCCTGTCAAAGCAACATCAGTTCACCCCAGAAACAATAGATTCATAAGAAAACAAATGCTAGATAGGATGTTCAGAGAATAGAACTCTAATATATTGCTGGAGGGAATGTAGAATGGTGCAACCACAATGGAAAGTAGTTTGGTGCTTTCTAAAAGGTTGAGACTAGAAATATCATTTGATCCAGCAATCCCACTGCTTTGTCTAGACCCTAAAGCCATAAGAACTTTGATAGCTTTATGTCATTTTTGAAGCATTATTTAGAATAACAGATATGTGCATTATTGTAGCATTATTTATAAAAACAGAATTGGAGACAACCAAAGTGTCCCTAAGTGAATGAATAATTAAAGGAACTATGGGACATTCACATAGTAGAGTACTATGCAACACTAAAGGACTAGAAGCAATTCACAAAACTGCATACATAGCATGCAGAGTGACTTATTAGTCAATCTCAAAAGGACAAATTTTGCCTAAGACCACTATTATAAAAACCCAAGAAAGTATTTAAACACAGATAGCATAATTCTTGTGTGGTTACCAGGGATGGAAAGAGAAGGAGAGGGCAGTTAAAATTAATAACTATCTAAAACAGATACTTATCAAGAAAGGCATTATGCAATAAAGGAGTAGTCAGACATTGTGAAAATGATAACAAGAATTAAGTCATACACCAAAATTAAATAAGGGGAAGAGTAAGTAAATACAATTTTGTAACATGATAAATAAATGAAGATAAATTTTTTTTAAATGTGTGAATGATTGATTGAAAACATATGCTTTGTAAATATTCACTCAGATCACAATGTTAAAAATATCAAACACAAGTAGGAGATGACAGTTGTTATTACACAACTAGAAAATGTGATCAGTGTGAATTGGACCTGTAGAAACTGGTCATCTGGTGTACGTGTAATCTCTGTGTGTAATCTCAACAATAGCAATTTTTATTTGTTTGTTGTTTTTCTTTTACTTCATTCTGATTTACTTACAGAGTTCGAATATATTGTTTTTCACAAAAGATCCTTCCCATTTCCTTCACCACACCAAATTTCCTTCACCCCATCAAATTGTTTAACCCCATGATTAACACCCTACCCCCATCCTCACTCCTCTATTGCCACCTCCTTGGATCCTCATACTCATTCTAAAATAATGGGTTTATACAGTATTTTTCCTTGTGGGACTGAGTTAGTTCACCCAGCATAATGCTCTCCAGTCCCTCTCAAGTTAGGTAGTAATTTATGAAAGCATTGCTTCTGCGTGCTGCGTAATCTTCCATTGTATGAATGTACCACTTTCTCAGTCCATTCATTTGTGGTTGGACATCTGGGCTGTTTCTATGTTCTTGCGATGGTGAATAATGCTGCTATGAACATTGGTGTACAAATCAATTTTTTTAAAAGGAAAAGCCTGCAGAATAGGAGATTTACCTGCTGTAAACCAAATCTCACTACGCTGTATTGGTGGCATAACGTGTTATGTGTTTTGCTGCTAGCTTAAACATCACCAGTTTAAATTCACCAGATGCTGCACAGGAAAAAGTCTCCGCTCTCAAGATTTAAAGCCAAGGAAACCCAATGAAGGGATGCAATGAGTTGGGCCTGATTCCAGACCAGTGGGTATGATGCACCAAGAAACACCTCAGTAATTCCATTTCATTCCCTTCAACTTGGGCAATGCATTCCTTTACAATTTTCACTGCTTTGTGAAGTCACTGATGTGTACAATTCTATTTTATGGTATTTCCTGAAATTTTCAGTTGTTGTTGTTATGTGCCATTGAGTCGCTTGCGACTCATAGCGACCCTATGTACGAGAGCCCTAAATGCTCTATCCTGTGCCAACCTAGCCATCTCAAACGCACTTATTCCCACCGCTCCAGTCACAGAATTGATCCATCTCACCAAAGGTCTTCCTCTCCTTCGCTTCCCCTCCACTCTGCCAAACGTGATGTCCCTTTCCAAGGACCAGTCCCTCCTTGCAACATGCCCAAAATATGTCAGACAAAGCTT
>NW_006399908.1:1009066-1047254 GCF_000299155.1 Elephantulus edwardii | reverse complement strand
TTGCTCTTCAGTACTCTTGAGAGGTCCCTCACAGCCGACTTTCCCAATGCAATTCGTCTCCTGATTTCCTGGCTGCTGTTACCAAGAGCGTTGACTGTGGAGCCAAGTAAATTAAAACTGTTAACTATCTCAATCTCCTCACCATCCATGGTACAGTGATTCTCTATATTCCATCCATCTTCTTTTGATGCTTCTTGGATCATTCAAGATTTTGCCCATGACATCTCTCAGTATTGCAACTTGAAGCTTGAATTTGTTCTCCAGTTATTTTAGCTTGAGAAGTGCAGATCAAATTTTTTCCTTTTTTGTTCTCTGACTCCAGCTCTTCACACATTTCTTTATAATACTTTGTTTTGTCTTCTCAAGCTGCCCTTTGAAAGCATCTCTTCCCTTTGTTTTAGCTTCTCAATGCTGAAATGCAATTTTCATAGTTTCTTCCAACATCCATTTTGGTAGGGATTTTTTCCTCTTCTGCCTTTTTGCTCTCTTCATGTATGATATTTGTGATTTCATCCCACAGCTCCTCTGGTCTTGGATCATTGGTGATCAATGCCTCAGAACTGTTCTTAAGTTGAATTTTTAATTCAGGTGGGATAGACTCAAGGTTGTGTTTTAGTTCTTCTGGATTTGTTTTAATCTTCGATCTTCTGTGGTGTTCTGTTTCACATTCAGCAACTGGTCTGGATCTGGCTGCTGATACTGAGCTCCATCTATTCATTACAGAGATTTAGTCAATCTAATTCCTGTGCACTCCATCAGGTGAGGTCCACGTGTAAAGTCATTGTTTGTGTTTTCTTTTTAAAAGGAAGTACCATATTGCATTGGGAAAGTCTGATGCCAGAGACTTCTCCAAAGCCCTGAAGAGCAATGATGACAGTCTGGAGACTAAAAATGTCCCTCTTTGCAATTACTTACTATGCATCAGAAACCTAGACAATGACTAGGGATGATAGGAGGAGAATTGATGTCTTTGAGCTGTGGTGCTGGAGGAGAGTATTGAATATACCATAGACTTCCAGGAGAACAAACAGATTCATCCTAGTGAGGGTGAGACCAGGCTGCTCCTTGGAGGCAAGGATTCTGAAGCTTCGTCTGACATACTTTGGACATGTTGCAAGGTGGGACCAGTCCTTGGGGAGGGATGTCATGCTGGGGCGGGATGTCATGCTTGGGAGTGTGGAGGGACAGCGCAAGAGAGGAAGACCCTCAATGAAGTGGATTGATTCAGATTCAGTGACTGGGGTAATGGGGAATATAGATGTATCAGAGACAATAAGATTGGGAAGTGATAGAGCAAGATTTAGGGGCTTTAGGGCTATTGTGCACAGGGTCACTATGAGTCTCAGGCAACTCGACAGCACATAATAATAGCAACATGTGCCGTCAAGTTGGAACTGACTCATAATTGACTCCCCAGTAAACTTTCAGAATCTATAAGTCACACAAGCAGATATTGTCTTTCTCCCTCAGAGGAGCTGAAGTGTTTACACCATCTGCCTTTTGGTTGGTAATGGTTACTCCTTACCCATTAGACTACCAGAGCTCCCAACAGGTTATAATTCAGGATTAAGGTACTGATACAGTGACAGACACATGGCTCTATGGAATAGAATTGAGAACCAATAAATCAGCTCATCTGTCTATAGTTAACTGACTTTTGACAAGGAGACTAAATCAGTTAAGCAGGAAAATGAAAGCCTCTTTAACAAATGGTGTTGGCAAAATTGGAAAACTATCTGTAGAAAACCTAAGCAAAATCCACACTTCACACCATACACAAAAACCAACCCAAAGTGGATCGAGGACTTAGCTTGGAAGCACTCTAGAAGCCTTAATCCACTACATGAACAGTGTTCCAAGCATCTTGAAGAATCCAAAACCAGAAGAGAAGAAAATAGAAGAATGGGACCTTCTAAGAATCAAATTCCTATGCACGCCAGAAAGCTTCTCCAGCAGGGTAAAAAAGAAAGCCACAAACTGGGAAAACATATTTGGCAATGACATATCTGATAAGAGACATCTAAGATTTATAGAATGCTCCAGCACCTCAACAAGAAAAAGGTAAACAACCCAATCACAAAATGGACACAGGATAGGTAGAGACACCTCACCAAAGAAGACATTCAGATGGCAAAGAAACAACTGTGAATACTGTTCTTCAATCAGGACAGGTTTTTCTCACCAAGGCTAAAAGGCAGAACCCTCTCTAGCCTTCAGCTTCATGCCCATGGCCTCGTCCCTGCTAAGACAAGTGTTAGAAAGGTATTTGGGTTCTGTCAATTCAGTGCCCATTGTGCTAATATCTTGATGACATTCAGCTGCATGAGTTGGCAAACCTGGCTCCCCAACAGATACCCAAACTCACCCGCTCTGCTGGTAAGCCTCTTGCCCCAAAGGCACTCAGCTTTCTTACACCAGAGAGCAGGACACTTTGTTCTGACTTGTGCAGGTCTTCTGGAGTTGAGCCACCTCTGCTTCGGTTGCTGTGCTTGTCTCTGATGTGAAAGCTCTCCACCTCTCACCTGCATACTCCCACCCAGGCATCTGATAAGAGTTACACAGCTCATAGCTAGAGAAGCCAAATCAACGACTGCATCACAGGTGGGATCGAATTCTTTCTGAGTCCTGGCAATCCTGTTACAACAGAACAAAACAGTGCCATCTGCATCATCATCGATATACTTGAGGCCATTATTGCATCCATTGTGCCAATGAATCTTGCTGAGGCTCTTCTTTTTTCAATGATCCTCTACCAAGTATGACGTGCTCCACTAAGGTCTTGCCCTCCTGATGTTGTTAGGTGCCATCGAGTCAAGTATGACTTGTAGTGAACAAAAGATCTGAAACCAGTCCTGTCCTGTGCCATCATCACACTTCCTGACACACAACAACCCATTGCAGCAATCACGGTATCAATCCACCTGGTTATTTGCTCAGCATATAGATTGAGTCCTTGCTTCCAAGAGCAGCCTGGTCTCACCCTCTCCAGGACGAACCTCTTTGTTATCTTAGCATTCAACACTTTTCTACAATACCACATCTCAAAGGCAAGGATTCTGAAGCTTCATCTGACATGTTACAAGGAGGGACCAGTCCTTGGAGAGGGATGTCATGCTTGGGAGGGTGGAGGAATAGCACCAAGAGAGGAAGACCCTCAATGAGATGAATTGACTCAGTGACTGGGGTAATAGGGGTAGATGTGTCAGAGACAGTAAGATTGGCACAGGATAAAGCAGGGTTTAGGGCTGTTTACATAGGGTCACTATAAGCCACAGGCAGCTTGACAGCACATAACAACAACAACATAAATTGAAAGGATACAATGCTAACATATACCTTTCCTGATTTTACAGCCTGCACTATCCACTACCCTGGTCAAACATTGACTTCCTGGTCTGTGCACAGATCCTGGAATGTGTGTTCTTCCCAATCTATCTGTAATTTGTCAGAATCCACACAAATACCTTTATGTAATAGGTAAACATCTTCCTGGTATTCTCTGTTTTCCACCAAGATAAGTCTCGCTTCAGCAGTAATATCCTTCATTCCATGTCCTCTTCTGAATCCATCTTGTATCTCTGGCCATTCTATGTGGATGTGCTGCTGCAACTGTTTTGTGATGATCTATCTGTGTGATTTGTTACATTGTGTGGTATTAATGATATTGTTAGCTAATTTCTGCCATCTGTATAAACCCCAGGGTCTGCACGTCCTGCATCATGGAAGTGTGAGGCAGCTTTTGCCACATTAACTGCAAGAATGAAGACCATTCTCAGCAACCAGACTGTCGACATTCCAGAGAATGTCGACATTACTCTGAAGGGCTGCACAGTTATCCTGGCGGGCCCGCGGGGAACCTTGTGAAGGGACTTCAGTCACATCAATGTAGAGCTCAATCTCCTCGTAAAGAAAAAGAAGAGGTATTCGTGTTGACAAATGGTGGGGAAACAGGAAGGAACTGGCTACCGTTTGCACCATCTGTAGCCACGTACAGAACATGCTCAAGGGTGTTACACTGGGCTTTCGTTACAAGATGAGGTCTGTGCTCATTTCCCCATCAACGCTGTGATTCAAGAGAGTGGATCTCTGGTTGAAATTTGAAACTTCTTGGGTGAGAAATTTGGAGAGTTTGAATGAGACCAGGTGTGGCTTGTTCAGTATCTCAAGCCCAGAAAGATGAGTTAATTCTTGAAGGAAATTACATTGAGCTTGTATCAAATTCAGCAAGCTACAACAGTTAGAAACAAGAATCTCTGAAAATTTTTGAATGGTATCTGTGTCTCTGAAAAAGGAACTGTTAAGCAGGCCGATTAGTGATAGTTTTCCAGCTACAGAAATGAGGCCAGTCAAGTCCTATGCATCTGATTTCAAAATGCATCTGATTCTTATAATAAAATTCTATTAATATGAAAAAAACAAGTGTGAGGCAAATTATTAATACCGTTTTTCTGGCTCTTGGTTTTCTTTGAATCGGTAATTCACAATGGACAGATAAAATTTTCCTGAATTCAACTTATGTGCACTCCAATTGACCTAAAAAATTTAGTAAATCCAATTCTCCTCAAGAATTTAACAAAACATAGAAATGCCATATGACTTAGCTATTCCACTGCTGGGAACATACCCTGAAGTTAATAAAACTGAGACACAAATGGAGATTGAGCACCAATGTCCATAGCAGTGTTATTCGTGATAGCAAGAAAATTGAAACAGCCCAGATGTCCATCCACAAAGGAATGGGTTGAGAAATTGTGATACATGCACACAACGGAATACTATGCAGCACTCAAGAGCAATGATTTAGAAAACTACTACGTAAAATGGGAGAAACTGGAGAGCTTTACGCTGAATGAACTGACTCATTCTCGTAGGGACAAGTAAGACCATTATTGTAAAAATAGAAGGATTACTAGTAATATGTACAAAAGTTCCAAGGGAGAATGGGGGGAACGGGCCTGCGGATGGAGGGAGGGAGGGTTATCTTGAGGGCACAGAGTTATGTTAGCTGAATGAGAGGTGAATTTATTCTATATGAATAGACGAATGTGCAAAGCACAGTGCATACACATAAAACACAATGTATGCAACTTTTGTATGCAAACCAATATAAAACAAAACTAATTTTTCAAAAAGAGTTTAGTAAAATGGTAGTCCAAAGTCTGGGATTATCAGGCAATGATTGCGCACTTACACACTTCCTATGGGTCCCTAAATTGAGGAAATTATCTTGTTCTGCCTGTAAAGTTATCATGTAGTGTTTCTACACTTATCAGCAGCAAAAATTAGTGTAACAATCGTATCCTTTACTTCTCCCCACGATGTAGTCGGTCCTCAAGGATGTGTTCTCTGTTCGCCATCCCCATAATTATTACCTTAATTCATTATCTCTTCCTCTTACATTTAGACTAGTTCAATAGACTGCTCAATTTTTCCCTGCTCATAGTCTTGGACCACTCTAATCCATAAAAATAACTGTGATAGATCTTCTGGCATCACTGATCAAGAAGCAAGATAATGTAGGACATGGTTCTTCCTCCAGTTATAAACCTACAGCCGCAACACATGGCCAAACTGGAGACCTGACATGAAATGAACCTTGGAGGGGGTAGAGGGGAGAGCCATTGTTGACAGGACTGAGAACTTGGTTTGACAACTGAGGGTGGGAAGCCAATATTGGCAGGACAGAGAAGTTGGGAACATTGGCCTGCAGCTATGACGCTCAAGGCTGAGGTGCTTGTGAGCACATTTCAGATGCTGTCCTGACTGAGTAATTTTATCCTACTGTGAAGCTGTATTGTAGCCTTTTCACTTCTCTAATAAATGCCATTATCATTAAGTAAAATAAAAGGCATTAAACTGAACTGAAAATGGAATCTTTAATCCTATTATTAGAGTTGGGAGAAAAAAATGTTTTTCCCTCTTATTTGGAGATATTAAATATAATAGGAAAATGATGCATCTCTTCAGTTAAATCCAGTTAATTATCAATATAATTTTAAGGCTTCTCTCCTTTTTAGATACAAAAGCGAGAGAGAGAAAGAAGGAAGATAATCCCAGGAATTTATTAAGTGGTCTGAGAGGGGGATCCCTCACAGAGAGGATCAGACTGGCGTGCAGGCTGACAAAGACAACGTCCTTTTACAGGGGCTTTTAAGGATATTTAGAGGGGGGTGGTAGTTTGCTCAGGAATTTGGGGACAGAATTCCTGCCAGTAGATGATAAGGTCCAGGATCTAGTCAACTAGTCAGCTTGTTAAGACATTATCGGTTTTTCTCCAGGAATGTTTAGGCCTGGGGAACTGCGACATTCTTCCTCCATCTTTCATATTTCCTTTCAAGGAAAGAGGTATGTCCTTACTATTTTACCTTCAAAAAATAATTTTAAATGTGGACAAAATCGATTCAGTTTGTTGTTCTTGTTGTTTTTACGTGCCATCCAGTGCCCTGCAATTCATAGTGACCCTATTACTAAAATGAGAAAAAATAAAATTTGATACTATTAAAATATAATCAAGAGGCTGTTTGACCACCAAAAATTGAGGCACTTTTCCACCGAATATCAGGCAAGTTTTATCAAGGAAGATCGTAGTCAACATGATCAGCTGAGGGATAGCTTTCCCATATATTATAAGCAAAGGGTGAATACTCATAAAACTATTATTTCTTAAACTAACAATCCAACTGTTTGGAACCCCAGTTTCAAGTGCTTTCTGTCCATTCATTTAGCCCTCCAAAGAAGTTTACCGGTACAGAGTGACTGAAGTGAGAAGCGGAGATAGGGTGTCAGAACATAAACAACGCCTTTCTATAGATAATTCCAGCGTCCAGGTGTCTATACACAGAGAAGCTGTGTTTTCAAACCTGAATATTATGTGACTTTTTTTCTTCCCATGACAGATAAGTGAATGCGTGAAAAGGTTTCCTGTAACTTCATACACTTCAGGTGTGGAGAACTTGAGAGACGGGAGGATGAACAAACAGGCTCGGGTTTCTGACACCGGATGCCTCTTAAGGGCTTGGAGATGGCCAGATACATGGGGCAGATATAGCATTGGGACTCCGGTTTCCCTGAGATTAAGCAGTAAGCCTTCCTAAGAATCACAGCTATTGAGTGATTCGGAAAGGCTACTTTTTCTGCCCAGGGGACCCTGAAGGTTTAAGTAGGCCCTGTAGCTATTCCTCTCTTAGGAAGAACTCTTATCTGACGGTCATGATGCCGGGTCGTACCTGGGAAGCAGGATCTGTTCCCATTGTTTAACTGTGGGAAAAGTTTGTGTTTCCACATTCTCTGAAAGCACCAGGGAGGAGGGCAGGGAGAATTCTGCTCTGATCATGTGACTTTTGCTTGGTTTTGTTTTTGTCTTTTTATTATTATTTTGTGTGTGTGTGTGTGTGTACCATCAAAGAGGATCTGACTGGTACAGGAGGAGATTGCCCCTTCTTCTCCAGCACAGCATCTGGTGGATTCGAAGCGCATACCTCTGGGATTGCAGTGCAGCTTCTTGCCACTAGGCTACCTGAGCTTCCTATGACTTTTGGTTTTTTTTATGTCACTAACTTTTATGGGTTCCTTTATACCCCCTTAGAAGATACAACTAAATCTTAATCCCAGTCCTTACAGTGTGGCCTTATTTGGAAATAGTGTATTTGCAAACGTTAACATATTAAATGTTAGCATGAAGAAGGATAGAGTTTCTTTTGGAGGAAATAAAAATTTGAGAGTGGTGAGACTTGAGTAACTGCAAATATACAAAAAAAATTCCTGAATTTAAAAGGATTAATTTTATGGTATTTTTATGTATATCTCACTTGGAATATGTTTCAAGGCGGGACCAGTTCTTGGAGAGAGACGTCATGCTTGGGAGGGTGGAGGGACAGCGCAGGAGGAGACCCTAGATGAGATGATTGATTTAGTGACTGGGGTAATAGGAGTAGGTGTGTTAGAGACAATAAGATTGGAACAGGATAGAGCAGGGTTTGCTATGGGTCATAGATGACTCAACGGCACCTAACAAGAACGTATATCTCAATAAACATGGATATGTTTCAGTCATTATTTTTATTTTTATTTTTTTTTACTTTTGTCACATTTTCTTTTCGTTTTATACTGGTTTATATATAACATTTGTAAACATTGTTTTGCCCACCAGATCTTCTGTCTTCTTTTTACCCATCTCTCCCTCCACCCATCAAATTGCACGACCCTATGATTAAAGCCCCCTCCCCTCCTTGGATCCTTGTACTCGTTCTACCATAACGGTCTTCTACAGCATTTGTCTTTATGGGACTTAGTTCACTTAGCATAAAGTTCTCCAGGTCTTCCCATGTTAGGGAATAAGTTACAAAATCATTGCTCCTGCATGCTGCATAGAATTCCGTTTTGTGAATGTACCACAATTTTTCAATCCATTCAATTGTGGTTGGGAGTTTGGTTTATTTCTATGTTCCTGCTATGGTGAATAGCACTGCTATGAACAGTGTTGTACAAGTCTCTGTGCCTCAGTTCTCATTTTCTTTTTTTTAAATAATTATAATGAGCATTTTCAGAGATTTTGAATTTCCATTCATTCATTGCTGCACTTCTCTCCCCACCCAGCCCTCCCCCCACCAAGTTATTACTTTAAAGAAAATGCTTCCATGAAGTCAGAATATGAGGCTATGGGTTCATAATTATTCCAGTATGACTAGTTACTTTGTAAAGAGAAGGGACATGATCAGACAGACAAACAGAATACTACGTGACCACAGAGAGAGACAGAGATCTGAGTAAGGTTATCTACAAGTCAGGGATTTCCAGAAGCTGGAAGAGTTAAGCAAAGGCCTTTCAATAAGAGCCATAGCCAGGAAGCTGGAAGAGTTTAGCAATGGTTTTTCAGTAAGAGCCTTATTAAGAAAGAATATGGCTCTTTTGACACCTTAATTTCAAATTACTATCCTATTTAAGACAAAATTCTCCTGTTTGGAGTCACCCAGCCCCAGGAAACTCTTGCCTAGGCTGTGTATTCTTTTAGTTGTTTGCTTATTATTCAAATATATTTTTTATTAAAATGACTTTGTGAAAGTGTAATTGCCACTACAGTAGCATTATAGTTCCTTAAATACATTATTATTATTTACAGTTACTTAGCTGTAAACCCGTTTTGCTGCTGCATTCCTTAATTTAGGACGAAAAAGGGCTCCTTCATCTTTGCATATTCCCTGGCTAGGATGGCTGTGGATTCTTGAGGAAGATGTTATGTCTTTACTGGGATCCTCAGACAATTAAGTGAGAGACATAGAAGATTAAATATGTAAGTACAACTGCAATAGTTGGTATATCAATCACTCACATATCTCCTCTGTGAAACATAAAAGTTCTGTTTCCCTTTATGCTTGATTGCTAAGTTGCACAACACTGAGTTTTGCTTTACTTCCTTCATTTACAAAGTACCTTGCACCAGTTGGGGATTTGAGTGTAGTTACTCTACCCTTTAATTTCCTGTCAGTCCGTCTCAGAGCTCTGTTTTGTTCTCAGTACTGACTGGCATCAAACTGTGAACTTGAGTTCTTGGTTTTCATTACTTCTGGTAATGAATGTCTCAGAGAGTGAATTGCTCTTTAAAACAAAGTAGGAATGTTGATGGGAGAACCTGTCAGGGGGTGAGGTTTAGCAAGCTGACCTACGGATAGAGCTGATGCTGAGAAACAATGGCTTAAAACCATAATACTTAGAGTTCTATAGAATGAAAGACTTGATGTTAGATGATTTCAGTAGCCAGTAGACTCAGAATGGTGAGTTGTTGTTGTTGTTATTATTATGTACTGTCCAATCACCTGTAATTCATAGTGGCCCTATTTACAACAACCCTGAACCCTGCTCTGTACTGAACCAACCTTATTGTCTCTGACACACCTACCTCCAAAACCCCATTCACTGAGTCAATCCAGCTCATCCAAGGTCTTCCTCTCTTGTGCTGTCCCTCCACACACACACCTCAAGCATGTTGTCCTTATCCAAGGGCTGGTCCCTCCTTGCAACATGTCCAAAGTATGTCAGACAAAGTTTCAGAATCCTTACCTCAAAGGAGCAGTCTGATTTCACCCTCTCCAGGATGAACCTGTTTGTTCTCCTAGCAGTCCATGATATATTCAATACTCTTCTCCAACATTACAGCTCAACGGCATCAATGCTCCTTCTATCATCCCTAGTCATTATCCAGCCTTCTGATGCATAGTAAGTAATTGTGAAGACCATGGCCTGGATCAGGTGCACCTTTGTCTGCAGACTGACATTGTTGCTCTTCAGTACTCTGGAGACATTCCTGACAGCATACTTTCCCAATGCAATTAATCTTTTCATTTCCTGGCTGCTGACACCAGGAATATTGATTATGGAGCCAAGCAAACTAAAGCTGTGAACAATCTCAATCTCTTCACCATTCATACTGATGCTACCAATTGGCCCAGTGGTGAGAATCTTTGTTTTCTTTATGTTGAGCTTCAATCCATAGTGAGAGGGCTGTTGTAATACCAGAGTCAGTGCATGACAGCATTCTGATGTCCATGTGAGAGTCTAGAGGAGAGAGTCCCCACCCTGGAAAGGAAAAAAATTCCTTGGAAAGAGTAAAATCTCAACGAGAGGGATCAACACAGAGGCTGCAACGCTGGCTTTCAGAATGATGAGATCATGGGAATGAAGCAAAGACCGGGGAAGGTTCCAATCTCTTGTTCATAGGGTGACTATGAGTCATAATCAACTCGACAGCACCTAACAAGAAAAGAGAAGGGCGTGACCCAAGCCGTAGTGTTTCCAATGGTCTCATATGCATATGAGCACTGGACAATGAACAAGGAAGAGCAAAGAAGATTGGGGGCTTTGAATTGTGGTATTGGTGAGAACATTGTATGTATCATGGACTGTCAGAAGAAAAACAAATCTGCCATGGAAGAAGCCACAGTGCTCCCCAGAAGCCAGGATGTTGAGACTTCAGCTCACATTCTTTGAGTGGTGTTGTCAGGAGGGACCCATCCCTGCAAAAGGGCACCTTGCTTGTGAGAGTGGAGGGCTGTCAAAGAGGAGAAAGACCCTCGATGGGATGCATTGACGCAGCGACGGCAGCAAAGCGCTTCAGGACAGCAGAGATGGTGCCGAATCGGGACAGATTTGGTTCTCCTGCACGTAAGGACCTGACGCATTGGAACTGACTCGATGGCACCTGGGGACACACAAAACAGGACTCTACACGTTTGCACACACTTTAAACATGTTTTCCAGGTGGGACAGGTCCTGGAGAATGCCATCATTTCTGGGAGAGAAGAGAGCCCACGAAAACGAGGAAGACCGTGAAGGAGAGAAACTGAGACTCATGCACAGGCGTGATTGTGAAGATGAGTCACGACCCGGCGCTCTGCTGTACCTAGATCTGCCAGGAGGCACAGCTAACGGGACAGCTCATAATAATAAAAAAAAAAAAGTCCACTGGGGACGGAACTCTGACGTGTTTTAAGCACTGAGCTGTTAGCTACGATGTTGGAAGTACAAATCCACTAGCCACTATGTGGAGAAAAATGAGGATGTCTGCTTCCCTATAAAGATTTATAAACTTGCAAACTCTAAGGGGCGGTTCTATTCTGTCTTATACGGTGATTATTAGTCCTCTGGGCTTGTTATCAGGTGAGGCCAGTTCTGGGGAAGTGATATCATGCTGGAAAAAAGGGGAGAGTCAGAGAAAGAGAGGAGGATCTTAGAGAAGGCAGACTGTAACAATAGGCTCAAGAGTGGTTGTTGTTGTTAGGTGTCCTGGAGTCGAGCATGACTCATAGCAACCCTATAAACAAAAGATTTACACCATGTTCTTTCCTGTGCCATCGTCACACTTCCTGACACACAAGAGCCCATTGCAGTAGTCACCGTGTTAATCCTGGTTGACGGTCTTCCTCTCCTTCGCTGACCCTCCACCCTTCCCAGCATCGTGCCCTTCTCCAAGAAATAGCACCTCATAGCAACATGTCTGAAGTATGTGAGGTAAAGCCTCATCATTCTTACCTCCAAAGAGCACTGTGGCTGCACCATCTCCAAGACATAACGATCTGTCCATTCACTTGGCCATCCATGAGATGGTCAGTGCTCCTCTCCAACACCACAGCTCAAAGGCATCAATTCTTTTCCTGCCATCCTTATTCAATGTGTTAGGGAGCATAAGGATGTCACAGGATAGGGAAAAGGGCCAATTTATTGTTCATAGAGTTGCTGTGAGTCTTAATCAACACAGCACCTAACAACATCAACAACAGGAGTGAAACATGACAGCATAGCCATGTGCAGGTATGGATATAAGGAGGAGAAGTTAAATCTGAAGCTGAAGCTTGAACAATTTGGGAGAGGGCACTTAAAGAAAATTGATTTTTAACAATCCAAACACTTCACTTTTGCAAATTTTCTTTTTTTTTTTACTTTTAAAAAAAATTTATTATTTTTGTGTGAGTGTACCATCAAATCAGATCTGACTGGTGGTACAGGAGGAGATTGTCCCTCCTTCCCCGGCAGAGCATCTGGTGGATTCGTACCGTGCACCTCTGAGATTGTAGTTACAGCTCCTTGCCACTAGGCCACCAGAGCTCCCCATGCTTTTGCAAATTTTCTAAAGCATGAAAATGTAAACAGTTGGATAGAGTTCATATTAAGGCAATAGCAAAAGATTCGTTAATCAGAAATAGACAGAATATCAGGTGCAACCTTGGACATGCTAACCAGTTCAATGCCAGGAAATTTGGAGGACATCTGACTGACCAACTGACTAGAAGAGATCATCAATTGTTGCTGTTCACAAGAAATGTGATCTAACAGAATGTTGACATTATCTAACAGCATTATTAATATCACATGCAAGCAAAATATAGCTGAACGTCATCCAAAAACTCCTGGAACAATACTGCAACAGGGAACTGGCAGAAGTTCATGCTAGATTTGGAAGAGGCTGTGGCACCAGAGATACCATTCCTGATGTCAGATGAATTCTGGCTGAAAGCAGAGAATACCATGTTTGTGCTTTATTGACTATGCACATGCATTTGACTGTGTGGATCACAACAAACTATGGCTAACATTAAGAAAAAATAAAAACTAGAACTGAGACACAGAGATTTGTACACTGATGTTCACAACAGTGTTATTCAGAATAGCAAGAAAATGGAAACAGTCCAAATGTCCATTAACCAACAAATAGATTGAGAAATTGTGGTACATTCTCATGATGGAATACAATGCAGCACTTAGAAACAATGATTTTGAAATTATTTTAGCTCTGTGAACTAACTCAGTCATATAAAGACAAATAATGGTACAGTAAAATAGAAGAATAACTAGTAAGATGTGTATAAAAGTCCAAAGAGGGAAGCGGTAGGGAGAATGGGGCAGGTGATGGTGGGGAAGAGGCAAAGCACAGGATCACAAGTTTTGGTGGGCAGAGGGATGGGGTGAAGGAACTAGGAAAGATTCAGTAGGAGCCTGAAAAGATAGTGGGCGTAGATCAAAGATTATTTAAATGATTGTTGTTGGTGGTGGTGGTGTTCTGTACTGTAGTGTTGGAACAGACCCATAGCTGACCCTCTGAGGAGTTTGCAGATGCAGTTAATCTCATGGGAGGAGACTGCTCATCCTTCTCACACAGAGCAGCTGGTGGCCTCCAACTATTGGGTTTGCAGCACATCTCCTTGCCACTAGGCCATGAGAGCTCCTTAATTAAATGATCAGTTTTCTAAAACACAATGTATAGGAATGATGGTATGAAACATGATATGAAAGAAGGAATGTGTGTAACAAAATGTATACACATGAAACACAATGTATACGAATTTTGCACACAAACCAACATAAAAGAAAAAGATTGTAGAAAGATGCATCAACAAGCTGTGATTTGTAGATGATACATCTTTGCCTGCTAAAAATAAAGAATAATTGAAGAGTTTACAGAAGTTTAAAAACTATAGCCTGTGATATGTTTTACATTGTAACATGAAGAAAACAAAAATTCTCACAACTACATCAACAAGCAATATCATGATAGATGGAGAAAAGTTTGACATCATCAAGGATTTAATTTAATTTGGCTCTATGATCAACACTCATGGAAGTAGCTGTGAGAAATCAAAAGACATATTGAATTGGATAATCTTCTAAGACCTCTTCGAAGTGTCAAAGATCAAGGATGGCAGTTTTAAGACTAAGGTGTACCTGACCCAAACCAGGAGCTTTTGGTCACTTCATATGCAAGTTGGAAAATGAGTAAGGAAAGAAGTTACATCTTCGAATGGTGCTGGTGAGAATATTGAATGTATGTTTCATGGGCTGCCCAGAAGAAAAAATTGTCTTGGAAAACATACTGCCAGAAGGCTCCTTGGAAACAAAGACGGTGTGATTTCCTATTTTGGCAGAAGAGGAAGAAGCTCAAAAATGACAGATTGACATCAAATGCAACAATGTACTAGTACAATATAGATTGTGAAGATTGTGTAGGATCAGACAAGAGTGTTTATAGAGGATCAATATGAGTCTGAGGTAACTGGACAGCATTTAAAAACAATATAAATTATTATTAGGACCCATAGTGAATATTTCAGAGAAAAAAATACTCTGAGTTATGAAATTCTCTAAAAAGTATTATTGTAGAAATAGAAAGATAACTAGTTAAATGTGTATGAGGATCCAAGACAGGGAAGGTAGGAACAGAGGGGTGATGATGGTCAGAGGAGACATCATAAGGTGTTCAATGATATAGTATTTAGGGTTAGAAAAAAAAAAAGCAACAAAACGTATCCTGCATGTGTTACAGGTGTCCTCACCTGCTTTTAGGGATAAAAAAATTCTTCACTGCACCCCCAAAATTTCTAGGTACAAGTGGCCCAAACCTTTCTCTAGGCGTGTGCTGGCCTCCAGTTTTAAAACTTTCAGAAACTGTTTTCTCCCAGCAAGATACAAATATGTTATATATAAAAACATATATGAGTTGTTTGTTATGCTTTGGAATAGGTATTTTGAAAATGGACTCACTAAATTCCTATATCTACATTACAGTGTTCCTGTATTGAGAATTTATAGGAAAAACATTTAATGGTATTGAGAACTCTGTTCAAGACATTATTTAACTTTTTTTAAAAAGTAAATCTAGTAGCTGATTATATTCTTTATATCAACTGTTAGGAAAATTAGGAGTGTTTTTATAAAACTTTTAGAAGTTGTTGCTGCTGTTGTTATATGCCATCGAGTTGCTTGCGACTCATAGTGACTCTATGCACGAGAGCTCTAAAACCTGCTTTATCCTGTGCCAGGATCACTGTCTCCGACAACGCCTACTTCCATTACCCCAATCACTGAATCAATCCATCTCATCGAGGGTCTTCCTCTCCTGTGCTATCCCTCCACTCTCTCAAACATGATGTCCCTCTCCAGGGATTGGTCTCTTCTTGCAACATGCCCAAAGTATGTCAGATGAAGCTTCAGAATCCTTGCCTCCAAAGGAGCATTCCGCCTTCTCCCTCTCAGGGAAGAACCTGTTTGTTCTCCTAACAGTCCATGGTGTACTCAATCAACACTCTTCTCCAGCACCACAGCTCAAAGGCATCAATTATCTTTCTTTCATCCCTAGTTACTGTCTAGCTCTCCAAAGCATAGCACACAATTGTGGAGACTATAGCCTGCTTCAGGCACACTTAGTCTTCAGCCTGACGTTGTTGCTCTTCAGTACTCTTTAGAGGTCCCTGACAGCTGACTTTCCCAATGCTATTTATTTGTCTCTTCATTTCCTGGCTGCTGGTACCAAGACTGTTGACTGTGGAACTAAGCAAACGAAAACTGTTAACTATCTCAATCTCTTCACCATTCATACTGATGCTGCCAATTGGCCCAGTGGTGAGAATCTTTGTTTTCTTGATGTTGAGCTTCAATTAGTATTGAATGCTGCAGTCCTTGACCTTCTGCAGCAAGCGCTTCAGGTCCTCAGTTTCAGCGAGCAGGGTTGTGTCATCTGCATAACGCAGGTTGTTGATGACTCTTCCACCAATCCTGATGTCACATTCTTCCTCGTACAGCCCAGCTTTCCGGACTATCTGTTCCGCTTACAGGTTGAAAAGGTATGGAGACAGAATACATCCCTGGCATACACCCTTCCCAATTTTGAACCATGCAGTGTCTCCTTGCTCTGTTCTGATGATTGCCTTCTGGTATAAGTATAGGTTTCACATAAGCATGATCAAATATTGTGGGATTCCCATTCTTCTCAGAGTCAGCCACAGTTTGTTGTGATCCACATAGTCAAAAGCTTTTGCATAGTCAATGAAACACAGATAGACATTCCTCGGGTATTCTCTGCTTTCTGCCAAGATCCATCTAACATTAGCTATAATATCTCTGGTACCACAACCTCTTCTAAACCCAGCCTGCATATCTGGCAGTTCTGTGCTGACATGTTGCTCCAGTCATTTTTGGATAAACTTCAGCAAAATTTTGCTTGCATGTGACATTAATGATATTGTTTGATAATTTCCTCACTCTGTCAGGTCACCTTTCTTTGGAATAGGAATAAATACTGATCTCTTCCAGTCAGTTGGCCAGGTGGCTGTCATCCAGATTTCTTGGCACAACTTGGTGAGCACATCAAGGGCAGCATCTGTTTGGTTTAGAATTATTTGGCAAAATATTTATGGTATTACAACAACAGATATTTTTAAAAGCAAGTAAAATAAATTAGAAGGGTTTTTTAAAAATTTGCCTTATTTTGTTTTAACCTAATACTACCTTCTCATAAACATATAGGTCTTTACAAGATAGGCTTTGTAATTGAACTATATTCCTATTTCAGCTTATATTTGCTTCATATTTTCCTTTATTCTATTTTTATGCATAGTTTAGGCAATCTTCTGTATTTACTTTTGTTAACTGCCTTGTTAAATGCCTTTTGGGAAACAAGACAGTCTGAATGAAATTTTTTTTAATTTATGTAACTGATATTTTAAATTTTTTATTAATTTTTTAAAATTTTCTACTAGTTTATTTACAAAATTCAAATACATTGTTTTGAAGAACAAATTCTTCATTTCCTTCATCCCCCCAACAAACTGTACAACCCGTGATTAGTCCCTTCTCCCCCTCCACATCCTCATCCCTCTGCTTCCACCATCTCCCACCCCTCTTGGATCCTTATACTCCTTGTCCAATAACGGTTTTATACAATATTTATCCTTGTGGGACTGAGTTAGTTCACTCATCATAATGCTCTCCAGTCCCTGCCGAGTTAGGTAGTAATTTATAAAATCATTGCTCCTGCGTGTATTACATTGTGTGAATGTACTATAATGAATGAAATTTTTTTAAACACTCTAACAACAGTGTATACATATGACTATGAACATTTTACAAATAAGATCTTTTCTTTCTTTTTTTAGTAAAGGTTATAAAACAGTTATCAAAATTTGCAATAATTCATGAAGTTAGAAATTCTCTTTTTATACAATCTCTATGAAGTTAGAAATTCTCTTTTTATACAATCTCTATGACTGTTTCATCATCTATCTTAAGAGAAACTTAGTGTTAATGTCAAGTATGATATATTGTTGATGGTTAATTTGCTTTCTTTATTTCTCCCTTGAGTGAGGAAATCAGTTTTGAAAGATGGTCATGTCTTCTGTAGGCCTAATCCCGTATTTCTCTGACCACCTATCCCAAGCCAGGATGACTTAGTTACTGATGCCCTTCTAGAACAAGAAGGAGCCCTAGTGGAGCAACAGTTAAACACTTGCTTATTAGTCAAAAGGTTGTCAAGCTGAAACCACGCAGGGGCAGTGAATGCTGAGGAAAGATCTGTCAAGGATTACATCAAACAGAGCCCCACAGGGCAGTTCTCCTTAGTCAAATGGGGTCATTTAGTCTAAATTGACTTGATGGCATCCAATAACTCTTACATATACTCTGAAGAAACTCAATGTCTGGTAAAGGTCATTTATGAACAACTTGATTCACTCTTGTCTCTGAAACCTTACCTTCTTCCTACCCCCTTTAAAAGTTCTGCTATTTCCTCTTTTAAACTGTTTCTCTCTTCCCCCATTCTGTGTATGGGTGTTATTGTTGTTTCATTACTTTTATGAAAGCTTTCATTCATTCTTGTGATTAAACTTTAATTTGTATGCACCCAATTGCCATATCCCAATCATTAGCCCTCAAGGATTTGCATAATTAAACTGCCTGCTTCAAAGTTTCCTCTTGGCAGGCCTGCTGGCATGTTGGAAAGTACCCATAGAAAGCAAACTTTCTGACAAATACATCAGCAATAGAACTGGCTTCTTTGGCAAAATACTTGAAACTATTTTTTTCTTTTACAACTTCTCTTTCTCTGGCTTAAATCCACTGAGTTATACCATATGAATTTAACTTTATATATTTTTTTTCCTATTTCATTCTGATTTCCAGTGCTTGGCTTAGCTCCATACTTATATTGATATTATTTATATTTATCACTCTTTGCACGTCATCCTTAATAAGCTCCTCAACTGCCTCCATATTTCCTTTAAAAAATTAGGAAATGCATTCTTTTTTGTTGTAAATTAAGTAGATTCAATATAAAAGAAGACTGGGAATTAATAGCCATTATTATCACTTTGAGATCTTTTTCACCATTCAATTTTGTGCAAAGTGAACTCAAATTTAACTTTGGTTCCTGCTCCATGTTTAACATTGTAACTGACCAAGGTTTTCTTGGTCATGACTTTAACAACGGGATCAAGTACACCACAGATCCTGAGACTGGGGTCGGTTTGGGAAAGATTCTCATCTGTTGCTCACTGGGTCAACATAAGTCCTAGTCAACTCCACGGAACACAATAAAAACAACAATATTTGTATAAATACAACTTTTTAAATTGTATATTTTTGTCAAATTGGCATGTCCTGGTTGACTTGATCAATCTTATTATAAATTATTTTCAATTTCTCCCTATATATATTAATAGCTTTCTGTTAAAATACTTACCAAGGCTTTTTATTATTTGTTTTTGACAGACCATTAAAGTTAAAAATTTTATCAAATTGTGCATTTTAAGTCTTTTGATATATAATCATATGTTTTATCCAAACATTGTGTAAGAATGCCTGAATTGATTTATTATTTTTATGACACGGAATAAATGTTATTATTAGTAAGATATGTAACAAGACCACTATGAAGGGCCACAAAAAAAAAACCCATGAAGAAATGAAGATATGTGCCTTATTCTTAAATAGGACACTTTATTTAGGTCATGAAATGTCAATTCTCCAATAAGTTATTCTATAATTTTAACTTTTCCTCCCAGTAACATTATGGACAGGAATTATTTGAAACAATTAAAAGCTCATTGTCACAGACTGGAAACTGCCTCATAGCTGGTCCTCTTGTGAGACTTGAGAGACTTTAAATCACACAAGAGAAGAAATATATACCCAAGTAAATTGAAAAAAATTAGTAAATTGCTAAAAGTATATTTCATATTAGTAGTACATTGATTTGAAGAGAAATGCAGGCTTTGCTTTGATCCACAGACTTTGAACACTAATGAGAGAAGACCAGAGGAGTTATGGTAAGATAACAAGACTATCATCCAGGAAGAGTGCAAAAGGTCATTACAAAGAGAGAGGAGGAAGAAAAGACCAAAATGGATGTCAGAAGAGACTGTGAATATTGCACTAGAGCACCAAGAAGCCAAAGCAGAAGGAAGAAATAAAGGTATTAAGGAGATAAACAGAAGATTTCAAAGGGCAGCGTGGGAAGACAAAGTAAAGTATTATAATGAAATGTGCAAAGAGCTGGGGTCAGAAAATCAAATGGGCCGAAAACTCCCTCAGAATTTTTTTAAGCTCAAGGAATTGAAAAACAAATTCATGTCACAAGTGGCAATATTTAAAAATGCTTTGGGCAGAATAGTAAATGATCCAGGAAGCATTAAAAGAAGATGGAAAAACTGTACAGAGTCATCGTACCAAAAGGAATTGGTGGACACAGAAGAATTTCATGAAACAATGTATGAGCAAGAGCCTGTGGTGATGAAGGAAGAAGTTCAAGCTGCTCTGAAAGAATTGGCAAGAAAAAAAAAAAAAAAGCCCCAGGAACTGATGGCATACCAATTCGTATATTTCTTTTTCTTTTTTTTTTTAAAAAAAAACAGGTGAACGTGTTTAATCGGCAGAGTCAGGAGAGAGAGATGCCGGGAAACCCTCATCTGCTAAGGAGGGCGTCCCTATTCCTGTGCCCCCGCGCGACCCAGGAGGGCCTCAGCGCTGCGTCCCCACTTGTACACAGTTCCCATCGCATTCTTCGTTCTTCGAAGAAGCTCTTCAGTGTAAGCCTCCCGCCGAAATTTCTGCCGCTGAATTGCAACTATTTAGCGAAGCCGGCTTCGGGCAGCCGTGCCTCTCCGGCCTCAGGCCTCGTGGGGCAGTTTGGTGAGGATCTGCGGCCCTTCCGACGTGATGAGGACCGTGTGCTCGAACTGCGCGGACCTGATCGTGTGCTCGAACTGATCGTCCAGGGAGACCACAGTCCAGGCATCCTCCAGGACTTTAAATTCAGGGGATCCCTCTGTGATGATTGGCTCTATGGTGAACGCCATCCCCTCCTCCATGAGGAGTTTGCTGTCATTTGCATGATGCCAAATTTCTGGATGTCCATGAAAGTAAGATCCTATTTCATGTCCAACGAAATGTGGACAGACTTGCAAACCATTCTGATGAGCAATATGGCTGATTGTGTTTCCAATTACAGAGAAGGAAGCCCCTGATCTGCAAGCTGCAATTGCTTCATCTCTACACCTCCTGGCAACCTCCACTAACTTTTTACCACATTCATCCACATTGCCCACCAGAAATGTCTCGGAGGTATCCCCATGCAAGCCGTTGTAATAGACCATGACATCAATGTTGATAATATCACCATCCTGAAGAGGTCGACTGTCAGGAATACCATGACATAGCACGTTGTTTACAGAGGTACAAACAGATTTTGGAAAACCTCCATAGCCTAGAGGTGAGGGGTAGGCATTGTGACTGATGATTTCCTGATGAACAAGAACATCTATCTTTTCAGTTGTCATGTCAACCTTTAAACTCTTCCCAGCCAGGAGGAGGACGTGTCATGCCAGCTGACAAGCCTGACGAAGCCCTTGAATCTGATCTTCATTCTTAACTTCTATGCTGTCTCCCCAGTCGGGTACAATGCCTGTCGTCACATAGTCTGGCTTCTTTATGTGCTTAGGGACTGGATGAGCTGGAGCAACTGCAGCCGGCAGAACTATACTGTGTGAAATATCTCTTTGTCTCCGGAAAAAGAAATTTCTTCTTTGTGGACTGCCTGACTGCTTATGTGAGTAGATGTGATTGAGTGGTGAAGAGAAAATTCTATGACATCCTTCGCGAAGGAGCAGGTGAACGCCACCGGGCGCCGCCATGTTGGCGCCCCAATTTGTATATTACAATAAACAGATGCTGCCCTAGATGTGCTCACCAAGTTGTGTCAAGAAATATGGAGGACAACAACCTGGCCAACTGACTGGAAGAGATCGATATTTGTTCCCATTCCAAAGAAAGGTGATTCGACAGACTGTGGAAATTATAGAACAATATCATTAATATCACGTTCGAGTGAGATTCTGCTGAAGATTATCCAAAATGCCTGGAACAGCACATCAACAGAGAACTGCCAGATGGCAGGCTGGGTTTAGAAGAGGTTGTAGTACTAGGGATATTGTAGCTAACGTTAGACGGATCTTGACTGAAAGCAGGGAATACCAGAAGAATGTCTATCTGTGCTTCATTGATTATGCAGAGGCTTTTGACTGTGTGGGTCACAATAAACTGTGACTGATTCTGAGGAGAATGGGAATCCCAGAACACCTGATTGTGCTTAGGCAAAAACTGTACTTGGACCAAGAGGCAGTCATCAGAACAAAGCAAGGGAACACTGCATGGATCAAAATTTGGAAGGGCCAGGGATGTATTCTTTCTCCACACCTTTTCAATCTGTATGCAGAACAGATCATCCGGCATGCTGGGCTCTACGAGGAGGAATGTGACATCAGAACTGGTGGAAGATTCATCAACAACCTATGTTATGCAGATGACACAACCCTGCTTGCTGAAACTGAGGGCGACCTGAAGCTCTTGCTGTAGAAAGTCAGGGACTTCAACCTTCAATATGGACTGAAGCTCAATATCAAGAAAACAAAGATTGTCACCACTGGGCCAATTAGCAGCAACTTAATGTATGGTGAAGAGATTGTGATTGTAAACAGCTTCAGTTCTTGGCTCCACACTCAACACTCTTGGCACCAGCAGCCAGGAAATTAAAAGATGTATTGTGTTGGGAATGTCTGCTGTCAGAGACCTCTCTAAAGTACTGATGAACAATGATGTCAGTCTGGAAACTATGGTGTGCCTGATACAAGCCAGGTCTTTGCAACCACTTGCTGTGCATCAGAGACTGGACAATGACTAGGGATGATAGAAGAAGAATTGATGCCTTTGAGCTGTGGTGTTGGAGAATAGTATTGAATATACCATGGACTGCTAAGAGAATGAACAGGTTTGTCCTAGAGAGGGAGGGTTAAACCAGGGTGCTTCTTGAAAGCAAGGATTCCAAAGCTTCATCCGACATATTTGGGACATGTTTCAAGGAGGGACCAGTCCTTGCAGAGGGACATCATGCTTGGAAGGGTGAAAGGACATTGCAGGAGAGGAAGACCCTCGATGAGGTGGATTGATTCAATAACTGGGGTATTGGGGGCAAGTGTGTCAGAGACAATAAGATTGGCACAGATAGAATAGAGCAGCATTTAGGTCTGTTGTACATAGGGTCACCATGAGTCTCAGGCGACTTGATGACACATAACAATAAAAACATTACATTGATTTATTCTTAAAGCAGTAAATCTTATTATTAAATTGGCAATCTCCTCCTGTGTGATTAACTGTCTCTTTTCAGTCATACTTGACTCGACAACACCTGACAACCACAACAACAACCAGAAGAAGATGGAAGATGTTTATAGCTTCTTCACCAGCAACTGGGAGATAAATCAGGAGTGGAAGCTCACAGGTGATGTGAATGACTGGAAAAACCAGAAATTTATTCTTTTACCATTTAGGAGTTTGAAAGTCTAAATTCTAAGAGAAGTTTCTAGAAGAAAGCTTCCTCTCTCTGTGTCTTCTAGTAGCAAGAGCTTCCTGGGACAGGGACTTGGCCCAAAGAACACACATCCCTTGGCTCTTTCTTGGTGGTACTTGCCCCCAATTTTCTGCTCTCTTCTCTCTCCTTCGATGCTTTATAAAACAAGAAGTGATGGTAGCCATACACCAGAGAAATTCCCTCTAAACACCATCAACACTGCGATGTGATTAAGGGTATCTCATGGGAGCTCTGGTGGCCTACCGGCAAGAAGCTGTACTGCAATCCAAAGGCACACGGTTCAAATCCACCACCTGTGGGTAGGTGGGAGAAGGATGGTCAATCTCCTCTATGCGATTAACTGCCTCTGAAACCTGCTGGAGGGTCAGCCGTGGGTCAGTCCCGACTCAATAACACACAACAACAACATGAAAACCAGGTGCAGGTGGCAATTACTTTATTTTGGGCTGTCATAGTCTACAGTGAACCTCCATGAGCCATTTGCCTGTTTCACAGACCATGCAGAGCTGTTTTACAGATAATTTGTTGGTATCAACACTCCAGCCTTTAGCACGTCTTTAATCATGGCAATTTGGGTTGGTTGGTTTTTTTGTGGGTTTTTTTGTTTTGTTTTGTTTTTTATCTACTGGATATCCTAGCCTGCTTCTAATTAACAACTTTGGGCAATTTTAATGGTTCCCATTTGGCGTGTTCAATCAGCACCAGCCTCAGAGCATGTCTACGTGCCCTCAGTTTTACAATATCTGGTAGTGTTCCCCAGTTAGAAATAATATCCATACCAATAATACATTCTGGTAAAGAAGATACAACTACTTCATATAATTGATGTTGTTTTGTATCATAGAGTCGAAACTGACCCTTAGCTGACCCTCTGGAGGGTTTTCAGAGGCAGTTAATCATATGGGAGCAGATTGCCCATCTTTCTCCCATAGAGCGGCTGGTGGCCTCCAACCATATGCCCTCAGGATTTCAATGCAGCTTCTTACCACTATCTATTTATATTTTCCCATTCTCGTTTAGACTTTCACCTTGGTCCCATCAATTGCTGCATTTTTATATCTTAAATTCCCCTAAAGGAATGTAATGTTAAGTCCCTTCAAGATTTTTTGAGTAAGGTTGAGGATTACAGTACATTGGGCTTCTATTAAAGTATGTTGTTACTATGTGCCTTCGAGTCACCTGAGACTCATAGAGACCCTATGTACAGAGCCCTAAACCCTATTCTATCCTTCCAATCTTATTGTCTCTGACACACTTATCTCAATTACCCCAATCACTGAATCAATCCATCTCCTCCAGGGTCTTCCTCTCCTGCACTGTTCCTCCACCCTCCCAAGCATGACGTCCCCTCTCCAAGGACTGGTCCCTCCTTGAAACATGTCCAAAGTATGTCAGATGAAGCTTCAGAATATTTGCTTCCAAGAAGCACCATGGTTTAAACCTCACTAGGACAAACCTGTTCATTCTCTTAGCAGTCCATGGTATATTCAATACTATTCTCCAACACCACAGCTCAAAGGCATCAATTCTTCTTCTATCATCCCTAGTCATTGTCCAGTTTCTGATGCACAGCAAGTGGTTGCAAAGACCATGGCTTGTATCAGGCACACCATAGTTTCCAGACTGACATCATTGTTCATCAGTACTTTAGAGAGGTCTCTGACAGCAGACTTTCCCAACACAATACATCTTTTAATTTCCTGGCTGCTGGTGCCAGGAGTGTAGAGTTTGGAGCCAAGCAAACTAAAGCTGTTTACAATCTCAATCTCTTTACCATATATCACGATGGTGCCAAGCGCCCATTAGTTAAAATCTTTGTTTTCTTGATATTGAGCCTCAATCCATATTGAAGGTTGTAGTCCTTGACCTTCTGTAACAAGTGCTTCAGGTCGCCCTCAGTTTCAGTAAGCTGGGGTGTGCCATCTGCATAACACAGAGATGATGTCACATTTCTCCTTATAGAGCCCAGCCTCCCAGATTATCTGTTCTGCATATAGATTGAAAGGGTATGGAGATAGGGCACATCCCTAGCGTACATCCTTCCCAATTTTGAACCATGCAGTGTTCCCTTGCTCAGTTCTGACTACTGCCTCCTGGTCCAAGAATAGGTTTGGCATCAGCACGATCAAGTCTTCTGGAATTCCCATTCTTTTCAGAGTTAACCAGTTTGTTGTGGTCCACACAACCCACATCAGAGTATAGCTTGTCACAATACTCTATTTTAATCATTTCAATTTCTACTGGTTCTGTTGTGATGTCACCTCTTTCATTTCTTATTCAAGTTATGTGTGACTTTTCTTTCTTTTCTTTTGTAAAGTTTCCCAGTGTTTTCTCTATTTTGTTGATCCTTTTGAAGAGTTAGCAGTATGTCTTGTTGATATTTCCAATTCTTGGCTCACTGATTTAAACCCTTGTCCTTATTATTTCCTTTCATCTAGAGGCTGTGGGATTAGTTTGTTGTTCCTTTTCTGTTTGCTTTGGTCTCTCCTCCTCCTCCTCCTCCTCCTCCTCCTCCTCCCCTCCTTCTCTTCCTCCTCCTTCTCTTCCTCTTCCTCCTCCTCCTTCTCCTCCTCTTTCTCCTCCTCATCCTCCTGCTTGATTATTCCTATGAATTCACTCCTTCTGACTGCCTTGGCTGTATCCCAAAGATTTGGTATGTTGTATCTAATTTTTCATCCATCTCCCATTGTCCCCTCCTTTGATCTGATAGCTTATATCTGAAGCTTATGGTGTGACCAGTGTCTCTTCAGTTCAGTGACAATGTTTCCAAGCGAAGATGATGTGTCCTGTAGAGTTGGTGTGTAGATAGGTTTTTTTCCCTTGGCCCGAGGGCTGCAAGCCTGAGGGCCTAAACAGATCGCGCGCTGCAGCCTTGGGGACTCCACGTTTACCTGGAATGTGGTGAATGATTTTAGGACCCTTGCTGCCCTTCTTCTATGCCTAAGGTGCGTCTGATACAGGCCATGGTCTTTGCTATCACTTGTTATGCATCAGAGAGTTGGACAGTGACTAAGGAGGACAGAAGGAGAATTGATGCCTTTGAGCTGTGGTGCTGGAGAAAAGTTTTGAGGGTACCACGGACTGCTAGGAAAACAAACAGATTCATCCTGGAAAGGGTCAAACTGGGCTGTTCCTTGGAGGCAAGGATTCTACGGCTCCATCTAACATACTTTGGACATGTTGCAAGGAGGAACAGGTCCTTGGAGAGGGACATCATGCTTGGTAGGGTGGAGGGACAGCGCAGAAGGGGAAGGCCCCCCTATGAGGTGGATTGATTCAGTGACTGGGGTAATCGGGATGGGTGTATCGGAGACGCTGAGATTGGCGTGGGATAGAGCAGAGTTTTGGGATGTTGTACATAGGGTCGCTATGAGTTGCAAGTGACTTGACGGCACATAACAACAACAACATCTAATTTTTGTGCATTTCAAGGCATATCCCCCCCCCCATTTATAGCCCAATAGTGCTCAAGCAAGATATTATTTAGCTTCCATATTAGTGCTCTTTTTATCACTCTTGTTAATTTCTAGTATTTTGACATTGTGATCTAAGAAGATATTTTATATTATTTCACTATTTTTCAATTTGATGCTTGCTTTGTGTTCTAACATGGAGCCAATTCGAAAGAATGTACTTGTGTGCTGGAGAAGGAAGTAAATTGTGTGCTTGGTTTTTATTTTGAGGGGGGGGGGCGTGAAGTACCTGAATACATCTTTGAGTTTTAGTTGGCTAATTGTATAGTTTTATTCTTTCATGTTATTGTTGAGTTTCTTTTGAGATGACCTGTTCTTTGGTGGCAATGGTGTGTTGAAGTCTCCTGCTATCATTGTGATGTAGTCTGTTTCTTTCTTCAAACCTGTTAAGGTATGTTTTAGGTATTTTTCAGGTCTATCATTTGGTACATAGATACTAACTTAGGTTATGTCCTTTTGTTCTTTTGAGATTTTAATAATTATATAACTTCTTTCCTTAGTTCTTATGGTGGTTTTCACTCTCAAGTCAATTTTTTCAGAGATTAGTATTATCACTCCTGCTTTTATGTGGATGCTATCCATTTGCTTGGTATGGTTTTTTCCCCCCACCCTTTGATTTTTAGTTTATCTTTCTCTTCATTTCTTAGATGTGTTTCTTTTAGGAAATATATTGATGAACTTTTAAAAAAAATCCATTGTAATATTCCCTCCCCCCTAATTAATATGTGTAAGCCGTTCGTATTTAGTGTGATTATTGACAGGCTAGGTTTTACCATTGCTATTTTGCTGTATTTCTTTTTTCTGTTGTTTCTGGTTACTTTAGTTCATCCACTTTACATTCCTGCTTCTGTGTGAAGTACTTCACTTATATTTCTGATAGAGTTGGTCTTGTTATCACAAATTCCTTAAGTTCCTGAATGTCTAAAAATGACTTTAATTTCTCCTACATAGTCAATGGAAGACTTTTCAGGGTACAGTATTCTTGGCTGCCAATTGTTTTCTTTCTGTATATGCCATCTCATTGTCTTCTTTCTCTCATGGTTTCTGCTGGCAGTTCAGAGCTTAATCTAATTGGTTCTCCTTTGCAGGTGACTAATTTTTTTTCTTGCATTGTTTTCAGTATTCTATCCTTGTCTTTGACTTTGGATAATTTAAATATGATATGTTTTGATGTTTTTATTCTGAGGTCTAGCCCATTTGGATTTCTCAGAGCTTCTTTCTTTTTTCCCTTTGTTGTGTGCCTTTAAATCAGATTCAGTTGGCACAGGAGGAGGTTGTCCATCCTTCTCCAAAAGAGCATCTGGTGGATTCAAACAGGGCACCTTAGGGATTACAGCACAGTTTCTTGCCAGTACATCACCAGAGCTCCCTTTCCCAGAGCTTCTTGAATGTGGATTTCCTCATTCTTTATGATACATGACAAGTTTTCTAGTACCTATTTCACAACTTTTTCAGTGCTCCTTCCCCCACCCCGCCGTAATCTGGAATTAAAATCACATGTACACTGTTTCATTTTGTGTCATGCCACATGGTTCTTAAGTTTTCTTAACTTTCCTTCCATTTTTTTCTCCCTTCTAATAAGTTGTCATTGATGTTCTTATCTTTAGTCTCTGTTCCATCTTCTCTCCTTCTCCCCACCCTCCACCCCCAATATGTGGCTGACTCTAAAAGGAATGGGAATCCCAGAACACTTTAATTTGCTTATGTGAAACTTATACTTGGGGCAGGAGGCAGTCATCAGAATAGATCAAGGAAACACTGCATAGTTCAAAATTGGGAAGGTTGTGCACCAAGGACGTGTCCTATCACCATATCTTTACAATTTATATGTGGAACAGATTATCCATGAAGCTAGGCTCTATAAGGAGAAATGTGGCATCAGGATTGGAGGAAGACTCATCAACAATCTGCATTATGCAGATGACACATCCTGCTTGCTGAAACTGAGGAGGACCTGAAGCGTTTGCTACAGAGGGTCAAGGTCTGCAGCCTTCAATATGCATTGAAGCTCAATACCAAGAAAACAAAGATTCTCACCACTGGGCCAATTGGCAGCATTATAATAGATGGTTAATAGAAGAGATTGAGATTATTAACAGCTTCCATTTGTTTGGCTCTACAATCAACACCCAGTACTAGCAGTCAGGACATTAAAAGATGTATTGCCTTGGGAAAGTCTGCTGTCAGAGACCTCTCCAAAGTACTGAAGAGCAATGATGTCAGTCTGGACCAAGGTGCACCTGATCCAGGCCATGGTCTTTGCATTACTTGCTATGCATCAGAAAGCTGGACAATGGCTAGGGATGATAGAAGGAGAATTGATGCCTTTGAGCTGTGATGGTGGAGAAAATTATTGAATATACCATATACTGCTAGGAGAACAAATAGGTTCATCCCAGAGAGGGTGTGACTAGGCTGCTCTTCGGAGGCAAGGATTCTTAAGCTCTATCTGACATACTTTGGACATGTTGCAAGGAGGGACCAGTGCTTGGAGAGGAATGTCATGCTGGGAGTATGGAGGGACAGCACAGTAAAGGAAGACCCTGGATGAGATGGATTGATTCAGTGGCTGGGGATATGGGGGCAGGAGTGTCCGAGACAATAAGATTGGTACAGGATAAAGTAGGGTTTATGGCTTTTTTACATAGGGTTGCTATGAGTCGCAGGCGACTCAACAGCACATAATAACAACAATATTTTGGAGATTTCTGCAATATCCGTCCAGTTATTGTGACTTGTAGTTTCATGTTTTTCTATTATTTCTGGTACTGTGTTGGTTGTGCCTTTTCTGTTTTGTATTAATTTTTAAAAAAAATTCTTTTACCTCTTTATTTATGGTTTCATTTCTCTCTTCCATTATTTGTAACTTCTTTGATATCAATTCGTTGAACTCCACAAAGGTGTATACCTCTGCCTTCTTTTCTTTGAGTTATCTACTGGGTCAGCTGTTTTTGGAGAAGACTTGTTTTATTTTTTCATATGTTGAAACTTACTACTATTTCCTTGACATTATGTAGGTTTCTTCTTGGTATAGATGAGGTAGCTCCTGTGGTGACGATGTGAGTAGTTGCCAGTTCCATATTTTTAGGATGTCACTTTCCTGAGTGCACTTTTCTTGGCATATCTCAGTTGAAGCTGCAATAGCTCGTGGGCATATATGGGAGGCCTTTGACCAGCTCACTCCTGGGGGGGGGGAGCAGCTTCCCCAATAACAATAGTAGCAGCAGCAACAACAACAGAAATGGCAGAGGTGCAAGAGCAGAGGCCACAGTCAGAAGGAGGCTGAAAGGTCCATGGAGGTTGGATGTGCACAGGGATAGAATGGACTCACAGGCCACTTTCAGGTCACTTCCCTCTCTGCATGCTAGTCGCAGGAGGTAGATAGGCAGATGAGAACAGGGTGGGCCCATGAATGTCGAGATGTGAGCTGGACTCACTGGTGGCCCAAGACGCACTTCTCTAACTGCTGGTTCTACAAACAAAGTTTTGAAAGATGTAAGAAGCATCAAAAGAAGATGGGAAGTAGGGAACTCTGGTAGCCTAGTGGCAAGAAGCTGCACTACAATCTTGAAGGCTCACAGTTCAAATCCACCAGATGCTCTGCTGGAGTAGGAGGGGCAATCTCCTCCTGTGCCAATAGGATCTGATTCAATGGTACACAACAAGAAAAGGGGGAGGAAAAAAAAAAAGATGAGAGGAATACACAGAGTTACTTTCCCAGAATAATTAGTTGACATGGAACCATTACAAAATGTATCATAAGATCAAGAATACAGGTAATGAAAGAAGAAAGTCAAGCATTGGCAAAAACCAAAGCAAACCAAAACAAAAATCCACAAAAATCCCCCCAAAACCCAGCCCCAGGAGTTGATGGAATACCAATTCATATGTTTCAACTAACAGATGTAACCCTGGATGTGCTCCCAACTAGGTGCCAAGAAATCTGGTTCTACCTGGCCAACTTACTGGAAGAGATCCATATTTGTTCTGATTTCCATAAAAGGTGATCCAAAAGAATGTGGGAATTATCAAACAATATAATTAATAGCATTGTTGTTGTGTTGTTGTTAAGTGCTGTAGGCGACTCATAGCGACCCTATGAACGAAGGTCCTCAACAGTTGTGTGACTTTCATCCTTTCTCCATATTAATGGCCTATGCAAGTATAATCTAGCTGAAGATGATTGAAAAAATGGTAGAGCAATGTATTGACACAAAACTGCCAAAAATTTAAGCTGGAGTCAGAAAAGACCGTGACAGATGTGATATCTTGTTGATGTCGAATGGATCTCGTCTGAGATCAGAAAACATGAAAAAAAAGAGGTTTATTTGTATTTTATTGACTATGCAAACATTGAGAAGTTCAATTGCAGGATGTTTGATTATGCATATATGAAACCTATAAGTAGATCAAGAGGCTAGAGTCTGAATTGAACAAGGAAACACAGTGTGGTTTTAAAATCAGGAAAGCTGGACTGAGAAAAAAATCAGGTAGGCTGTGCATCAGGGTTGTATCCTTTCTCCACACCCTTTTTTTTAAAAAAAAATTTTTATTGTTTTTCATACAGTAATTTATTTACATTGTATTCCATACATTTCTCGTTTATATTGTGTTTCATATAACTGAACCCCATATTTCTCATATGTGTTTCATATAACTTAATCCCATATAATTAATTACCATTGATCTATGCTTATTATTATTACACCTTGTTTTCGAATCCCCATTGAATCTTTTCCATCCCCCCACCCTCCTTCCAATGCACTCAGTAAACTCTGCTATTCTAGTGATTCTCACCCATCCCCTTTTTTCTGGTCCTTTCTGCCTTTCCTCTTCCTCTTTTGGACATTTATATCAGTGCTAGAGAAGAGTATTGAATGGGCTGCTAAGAGAACAAACAGGTCCATCCTGGAAAGGGTAAAACCAGGCTGCTCCTTGGAGGAAAGGATTCTGAAGCTCCATCTAACATACTCTCAGCATGTTGCAAGGAGGGACTAGTCCTTTGAGTATAATATCATGCTTGGAAAGGTAGAGGGATAGTGCAAGAGAGAAAGACCACAGATGAGATGGATGGTCTCAATACTTAGGTAATGGAGATAGGTGTGTCAGAGACAATGAAATTGGTTCAAGATAGAGCAGGATTCAGAGCTATTGTTCAGAGCTTTTGTACATAGGGTTGCTATGAGGCAGCATCAACTCAACAACACTTAACAACAAACACTAGTTATCCTTTTATTTTTACAATAATGGTCTTATGCAGTATTTGTCTTTATGAAACTGAGTTCACTCAGCATAATGTTCTCTAGACTCTTCTATATTATACAGTATTTTATAAAATCATTACTCCTTAGTGTTCCATAGTATTCTATTGTTTGTATGTATCACAATTTCTCAACCCATTCATCTGGTGATGAGAATTTGGACTGTTTTCATATTCTTGCTATTGTGAAAGCACTGCTATGAACATAGGTGTACATATCTCTATTTTTGTCTCAGTTCTAATTCTCTTGAGGTATATTCCCAGCAGTGCAATAGCAGGATCATATGTGATTTTTAAAAATTAATTTTAAAAATGAATTTTAATGAAAGTTTATAGACTTTGGATTTCCATTCATTCAAAGTCACACTTTTCTCCCTGCCCAACCTCCCACCCCACTTCTCTCTTGAGGGATATATGGTTAGGTATTATTGCTTTGACAGGAGTACAGAATGAAGACTGCATAGTGGAGTGGACTTGGGGGTAGGGATTGTGTAACAATGAAAGAATTTTTCTTTTATTCTTCATACCCATTTTGTTTGCTGTTCTTGTTATGTGCCGTGAGTCAACTACGTCTCAAGACCCTATGAACAATGCATCTAAACTGTGTCCTTTCCTTTGTCTTCCTCATCATCTCTAGTATACCTGAGTCCATTGTTCCAGTCACTGAGCCCATCCATCTTGTACAGGGTTTTCCTTTCTAGCCATTCATCTGTTGAGGGCAATTTTGGTTGTTTCCATCTCTTTCCTATTGTGAATAGTGTTGCAATAACTTACAGCTGTACGTGTAGCTCTTAATGCTGTAGCTCTTACTTCTAAGCCTAGTACTACAGTTGTTGTTGTGGTAGTGTACTGCATGCAGAGTCAGAACCGACACAAAAACCCTCCAGTGGGTTTTCAGAAGCAGTAATTACCCTAGAAGAGATTGCCCATTCTTCTTCCGAGGAGCACCTGGTGGATTTGAACCTCATGCCTTTGGGATTGCAGCACAGATCTTGACACTTGACCTCCAGAGCTCCAGTACAATGAAAAGTTATTTGTCTCTACTATACAACAACAAGGTATTACAAATAATCTAGAGGGAGTTTAAAGTCTAAGAGGGGATGTTTGTTGATTATATGCAAATACTTTGAGCTCTGGGGGCCTAGTGGCGACAAAGCTGTGCTGTGATCCAAAACATACATGAAAAAGAAAAGTGCAAGTCTCCAGAGTAAACATTTGAGGCTTGGGAAATCAAAGAGGCTAACCCTTGACGTGAACCCCAGCTCTAGAAAGCCTCACCTTCTCGCCTCCCCTCAACTTAAGTGACGTCGACGTGGGCGTGACGTAACCCCGCTGAGGCGGGGCCACCAAGGGCGGGGCCACGTTGGCATGGTGCGCGGGGGAGCGGGGCCACGGCGTGGGCGTGGTCACGGTGGGGCGGGCATGCTGGGGGCGTGACCGGGCTCGGGGAGGCGTGGCCACGGCTGGCTGGGATGCCGTTAGCATGCCTGGTGCGGCGGGGCGGGATCACGGCATGGGCTTGGTCACGGCCAGAGGGCGTATTGGGGGTAAGGAGGGACTGGGACAAGGGGGCGTGGCCACGGGGAGCTGGCAGGCAGGGGGCGTGGTGAGCGGGGAGGCGTGGCTACTGTAAACTGGGGTGCGGGCGACATGTCGTGTGCGGCGGGGAGGGATCACGGCGTGGGCGTGGTCACGGCCGGAGGGCGTACAGGGGGTGCGGCGGGGCGGGGCGTGCAGGGCGCGGAGGCAGGGGCTGTGTAGCGCGCTGTGTGCGTCGCACTCTCGCCAGGCGGCTGCGGCGGCGGCGGAGCATATTAGGTCTGAATGTCTGCGCTGCCAGCCGTCCCGGACGAGGGGCCCCCGGAGCAGGGCGTGTCGGACCCGCCGCACGCAGGCTTCGTGCTGGGGCTGGACGTGGGCAGCTCGGTAATCCGCTGCCACGTCTATGACCGGGCAGCGCGGATCTGCGGTTCCAGTGAGCAGAAGGTGACCCGGGGAGCGCACGTCGGGGTGTCGTGGCGGGTCTGGGGATCGAGTCCCGCGAGCGGCGGGTGGGCGGATCTGCAGCACCCGTGGGCCCTCGGTCCCGAGCTGTGCTCCGCACCGCTGGGTCCGCGGGTTCGCTGCCCAGGCGCCCTGCACCTGCTCGCCTTTCCCGCGATCCTGAGGGCAGGAGGGGGCCCAGCGTGTCCCTCTCCCCGCCTCTTGTCCTTCTCCCCTGAACAGTCTGTCTCCTGTCCCATCTTAGCCCGGGTGTCACTGAGATGACTCCCAGGGCAGGTTGCGTGCAGCCAGGCTACAACATGGTTTGTAACTATTGTTTTATTCTTCTGCAATTCTTCGTAAACCTATAACCCTCCACATTCTCACTTTGCAAATCTTAATAAGATTTAAATGCGTTTATTTCTGAGTTGTCATTCTTGCTACTGGTCCGAGTGCTGCTTTTGCAAGGATACCTTATTCTCTCTTATATGAGTGACACTGAGCAAGTTTTGGAACGTCTGCTGCCAAGACATTCCTCTATCCTTTGAGAATTCATATATCTTGTTCTGTTTTCGGAAAGCCTGCCAAGTAACTGGCTTGTTACTAGCATTGAGCATCTAATAGTATGGAACAACAGCACAAATCGCTAATGATTTTTCTTTTCTCATTTTAATGACGCATTGATTTTTATTTTTTGTTTAATTTTTGTGTGAGTGTGCCGTCAAATCAGATCTGACTGGTACAGGAGGAGATTGTCCCTCTTTCCCCGGCAGAGCATCTGGTGGATTCGAACCGTGAACCTCTGGGATTGTAGTTGCAGCTCCTTGCCACTAGGCCACCAGAGCTCCCCTGACGCATTGATTTTTTTTTTAATTTTTAAAAATAATTTTAATGAACATTTACAGAGATTTTGGATTTCCATTCATTCATTGCTGCACTTCTCTCCCCGCCCAGCCCTCCCCCGACGCATTGATTTTTAACACAGTTGTCAGCAGACTTGTTTTTAGAATTTTGTTTTGTTTTGGGGCTAACTTCTCTGGAGGTTGAATCCACGAGAAAGGGGGGGGGGGGAATCCACTGTATACAAGCCTTGGAAAAACCAACAGAGAGTCAGCTTTGAATGGATAATAACTCAGTGCCCTTGAGTTTGAGGTTTTGTTTTTTTTTTTTTTTTCGTTTCTTGCGACAGAATGTTGCCCTGCCTTTTCTTGGGAAGCAAATGGCCAAGTGTTTTTGTACCCTGCCAGGTGCTACATTGGTTCAGACCATTAACCTTTATGTTAGCAGAAGATCAGGCAACTGTTGCACCATTAAGGCTCTTTCTGGATAATGTTGTTCTGTATAGTGGAAGGAAACGACCCTCCAGAGGGTTTTCAGAGGCTGTAAATCTCGCAAATGGCGATTGTTAAGCTATAGCTCAGGGTGCCTGGTGGACTTGAACTGCATGCCTTTTGGTTAGGACAGGAAATTCTTACCTTAGAGCCCTCCTTAGAGGCAAGGGTAGGGAGCCTCTCTTACACTTTGGGCATGATGCTGTGAGAGGCTATTCCATGGAGAGGGACATCTTGCTTGGAAAGGTAGAAGGTCATTGAAAGAGAAGAAGACCCTGAACCAGGTGGATTGACAGGTGTCTCTTGCAGTGGCCCAAGTGTGTCGTGGATGATGAACTATGGTGCAGGATGGGACAGGGGTCATATTGTTGTCTTAAATTGATGGCACCTAACGACACAAAACCATCAGAACACCCATTTGGGTAAGAGTATTCTTATTTGCTCTTCTTTCTGAACATCATTTTATGTTAAAAATAATAGGGACTTGCTTCTCAGCCTATTGTCTAAGGTCAAGTATAAAAGCAGTAGGGAGGACAGGGGCCATCAGTTACATGAGTCATTCCCAGCACTGGACTCCTCATTTTCTTACCATTCCAGTGAGTTTTTCCTGCATCAGTTACTCAGAAGCAGGTCTAGGCAGGGTGCAAGTAAGTAGTGACTACGTTGGTCATTTGTTCTGAGTGGACAGTAGTTGTTACGTGCCTTCATAGCAACCCTATGCATGAAAGCTCTAAACCCTGCCCTATCCTGAACCAATCTCACTGTCTCCGACACACCTCGCCCCATTATCTCAGCTGCTATGTCTCATCCAGGGTCTTCCTCTCTTGCACTGTCCCTCCACCCTTCCAAGCATAATTTCCTTCTTCAAGGACTGGTCCCTCCTGGCAACACGCTCAGAGTAGACAGTAGATTTCCCTAACAGGTTTGGGTTCAGGACAGTACACCAGAACTGAAGCAATTCTTTGGC
This sequence comes from Elephantulus edwardii, assembly GCF_000299155.1. Classification (NCBI taxonomy): domain Eukaryota; kingdom Metazoa; phylum Chordata; class Mammalia; order Macroscelidea; family Macroscelididae; genus Elephantulus; species Elephantulus edwardii. The sequence goes on along the minus strand of NW_006399908.1, from coordinate 1,011,058 downwards.
GCTTCTCTGTTAGCTGGGCAGAAGCATGACACATCCACTCATCAGTCCCCACACTCCTGTTCACTACTTGTACCTTAGAAAGCAGATGAAAGGGAGACACTGTTCCCCCCAGACAAAGGGCACCTTATATGTCTAGTCAACTTTATCACAAACATGGTATTTTGCCAACAGTCTTCCTTATCATTCTAGACACAGAGTATCTTCAGAAGTTTTTGTTGGGTCTTAGGTCAGCATTTACAGAACAAATTAGTAACGATTTGTGTAGAAAATGTTCCTAACATCTAAGTCCCCTGTAATGTTCAGCACTCTCCCCATTTTTACTCTCTCTTTGTCAGATTTCCAAGGCTCCCTGATTTTCATCTTTGTTTTGGCAAATATTATCCTTTTGTTTTTGAGTCATTGATAAGGAACAGATTTCCTCTAAAGTGTTTTTTTGGGGGCCTATTGAGGAACCTTCGGCAAGAAAGGTTGTGTCATCTGCATAATGCAGGTTGTTAATGAGTCTTCCTGCATTCCTGATGCCACATTCCTCCTCATAGAGCCCAGCCTCCCTGATGATCTGTTCTGCATATAGATTGTAAAGGTATGGAGACAGTATGCTTCCCTAGTGTACCTTGTATTTGAACCATGCAGTGTTTCCTTCCTCTGTTCTGAGGACTGCTTCTGGTCCAAGTGTATGTTTTGCATAAGCACAATCAAGTATTCTGGTATTCCCATTCCTCTCAGAGTCAGCCACAGCTTGTTATGATTCACACAGTCAAATGCCTTTGTGTAGTTAATGAAACACAGATAGACCTGAGGCATTTGATGCAGAAGGTCAAGGATTGCAGCTTTCAGTATGGATTGAAGCCTAACACAAGAAAACAGATTTCTCACCACTGAACCTATTGGCAGCATCATGATAGATTGTGAAAATATGGATATTAACAAGTTATTCAGTTAACAGTTTCAGCTTGCTTGGATCTGCAACCAGCACTCTTGGTACCAGCAGCCAGGAAATCAAAAGATGAATTTCACTGGGAAAGTCTGCTGTCATGGATCTCTCCAGAGTGATGAAGAGCAGTGATGTCAATCTAGAGACTAACAAGCGCCTGATCCAGGCCATTGTCTTTGCAATTACTTATTATGCATTGGCAAGCTGGACCATGATGAAGATGATAGAAGAATTGATGCCGCATGGACTGCTAAGAGAACAAACAGGTCATTCCTGGAGAGAGCAAGTCCTGGAGAGGCAAGGATTGTGAAGCTCCATCTGATATACTTTGGGCATGTTGCAAGGAGGAACCAGTACTTGGGAGGGTGGAGGGACAGCGTATGAGAGGAAGACCCTGGATGAGATGGATTTATTCAGTGACTAGGGTAATGGAGGTAGGTGTGTCAGAGACAATGAAACTGGCTTAAGATAGAGCAGGGTTCAGGGCTTTTGTCCGTAGGGTTGCTGTGAGTTGGAGTCGACTCAATGGCACATAACAACAACAGGAGTCTTTGGGAGCTCTGTTGGCCTTGTGATGAGCAGCTGTGCTGCAATCCCAAAGCCTCACAGTTTGAATCTATCAGTTGTTCCTAATGAGAAAAATGATCTCTCCTCCCTCATGATCACCTGGCACTGAAAACCCACCAGACGGTCAGCCATGGGTCGGTACCACCTAGACAGTAAACAAGAGCCTTGTTGGAGGGCTGTGTAACATACTCTGTTAACAGAAAGGTTAGCAGTTGGAAATCCATTGGTGGTTCACCGAGTCACCATTGACTTGCCAGCAGTCAGTTGGGTCTGTTATTTTTGTTATGTTTGGTTTGTTATGTGCTAGGCTCCTCAAAACTTTTTTTAAGGTCATTTTTTGAATTTATTAATTAATTGATTGCTTCATTTATTAATAAATAGCATTCAGTTTATTACAAATATTTAGTATTGGCTTCCCATATTTCCCCCCTTTTGTTTTTATCATAATTATGTTATCATCTAGATGAGCATCCTTTATACACAAACAAATT
>NW_006399908.1:1000496-1006926 GCF_000299155.1 Elephantulus edwardii | reverse complement strand
CAATAAACATGGGTGTGCATATATCTACTTGGATGTCAGTTATGGTCTCTTTGGGGTATATTTCCAGTAGTGGAATTGCTGGGTCAAATGTAAAAACTTTTTTTGATGACGTATATTATATATTGGAACAATCAGTGATTTATTTATTTTTCACAATTTTTTATGTTGGTTTACATATAAAATTTATGTACATTATGTTTCATGCATATACATTGTTGTTGTTCAGTGCCTTCAAATCGTAGATGATTCGTAGAGACCCTATGAATGAAAGACCTGAACACTAGTGGACAGAAAGTGATGCTACCAAGCCAAAGGTGGGTGACTTTAATCTGCAACTTTCAGGCCTGCTTTTAATTGGTTTTGGTCAAACATTCTTCTAGGTTATATAGTTCTGGTCTGTCCATTTGCTGTACGGTGGTAACTCGTGGTTGCTGTGATGTTGAACACTGTGACACTGATGTGTCAAACGCGCTCATGGTGGACAGTGTTTGGTGGAGCTTCCTGATTAAAACAAGCTTGGAAGCAGGAGTGGCATCCACTTCTGAAATAGCTTGCCTCCAGAAACCCTATGAACCTGGAGAAAGAATGAAAGTTATACAAGTGTTCACATCTTTAGTTCATAGGGTTGCTAAGGCTAGATGGCACTTAACAACAACAATATATACATTGTGTTTCACACATTAATTTATACACATTGTAATCATTTCCATACATTGTGTTTTATAAAACCAATCACTATTGATCTATGCCCACTATCACTCCATCTCTTCAGACCTCCGCTGGAACTTTGGTAGTTCTTTCACCTCCTCCTTCTGCCCACCAAACTCTGAGGTCTATCAGTCCCCCACCTCCACCCTTAGCACCCTCTCCCTTTAGACTTCTATACACATCTCACTAGTTTCCCATCTATTTTTACAATAATGGTTTTATGCAGTATTTGTCTCTATGAGACTGAGTTAGTTCACTCAGCATAATTCTTTCTAGACTCTCCCATGTTATATAGTATTTTTTAAAATCATTGCTCCTGAATGCTACATAATATTCCATTGTATGACTGTAACACAATTTCTCAATCCATTAATTTGTTGATGGACTTTTGGGCTGTTTCCATTTTCTTGCTATTGTCAGTAACACTGCTGTTTCCATTTGTGTCTCAATTATGTTTTCCTTAGGGTATATTCCAAGCAGTGGAGTAGCTGGCTCTTATGGACTTTATCTGTTTAGCTTTTTTTGTTAGTTTTGCTTTTTTAAAAAAAACACTAAATTTTTATTTTATATTGGTTTACTTACCAAGTTTGTATACATTGTTTTTCTCTGTTGAGCTTTTTGAGGAAATGCCAGGGTGGTTACACCATTTTATAATCCCACCAAGAGTGTATGAGAGTTCCTGTTTCTCTGCATGCTCTCCAGCGTTTATTGCTTGCCCTCCTGTTAGACTTTGCCAGTGCTACTGGGATGAGATGGTATCTCATTGTAGTTTTGATTTGCATCTCTCCTATTGCCAATGATTTCTTCATGTATCTGTTGGCCATCTGAATATATTCCTCTATGAAAATTCTTTCCATATCTTTTTCCCATTTTGTAATTGTTTTGTCAGGTTTTTTTCTTGTGGAGGCCCTGTAGGATTCTATAAACTTTCATTATGAAATCCTTGTCTGAGATGGTATTGCCAAAGGTTTTTTTTTTCCCCAATCAGTAAGTTTTCTTTTCACTCTTTTGGAAAAAGATGGGTTTTTTGTTTGTTTGTTTGTTTATACTGATTTCTTTATAAAGTTTGAATACATACCCCCCCAAAAAAAGATCCTTCCAGCACCCAGGACCTTAATATTTAGAAGGTCCCATTCATCAATATTATCCTCTCCTAGTTGTGCATTTCTGGCTGTATTTTCCAGCCTCTTTATACCACAGGTTAGGCCTTTCTAAGTTTGATCTCATTTTGTCTCTTGTGATCTTTATGGTTTGGGCTTTACCACTAAATCTCTGATCAAAAAAAAAAAAATCTCTGATCCATCTTGAGTTGATTTTTGTGTATGGCATGAGATGTGGATCCTACTTTAGCTTTGTGCAGGTAGAGGTCCAGTTTTGTCAGCACCATTTGTTGAAGAGGTTGTCTTTACCCCATTTGATATGTTTTGTTTCCTTGTCAAATATCAATTGACCATAGGTGGTTGTGGTTGTTTTTGTTATTAGGTGCCGTTGAGTATGACACACAGAGACCCTATGAACAAAAGATGTGAACCCTGTTCTATCCTGTGCCATCCTCACACTTCCTGACACACAAGAGCCCATTGTAGCAGTTACCATGTCAATCTACCTGGTTGAGGGTCTTCATTTCCTTCACTGACCCTCCACTCTTCCCACCATCATGTCCTTCTTCAAAAAATAGGTCCTCCGAGCAACATGCCCAAAGTATGTGAGATGAAACTTCATCATTCTTGCCTCCAAAGAGCACTCCAGCTGCACCCTCTCCAACACATATCTGTTAGTTCTTTTGGACATCCATGGGATGTTCAGTGCTCTTCTCCAACAACACAGCTCAGACACATCAAATCTTCAAAATCTTGCAGTCTGAAATTGACTGAACATGCAATCAAGATACATTAATGATATTGTTGACTAGAATGCAAAAATGAGACAGTGAAGATGGAATAGAAGTTGGAAAATATGAGTTTGGTGATAGGACTGAGCCTGGAAATAGAATGATTGAATTTTGTACTTACAGTGTATTTCATTGGAAATACCTTTTAAAAAAAGACACATTGTCAAAAACAGTGTGTTAAAACTTTGTAAACACCCGTGTTTATTGCAGCTTTGTTCACAATAGTAAGGAGTTGGAAACAACCTAAGTGCCCATCAACAAATGAATGGATAGAGAAGCCATGGTATATTCACACAATGGAATACTACGCTGCATTGAAAAACAAGGAACTCATGCAATGTTATTCAAAATGGGTGACCCTGGAGGATATTATGCTGAGTGAAGTATCTCACTCAAAAAAGGACAAATACTGCATGGTGCCACTATTGTAAAACAGGACTGATATCAGGGTTGCGGGGGAGGCTGAGGAAGATGGTTTCAGTAATGTATACTGCCTTGAAACAGATGAAGGAGAAAACTGTTTAAAAGGGATATGTGATTAGGTATTTTTGTCATGACAGGAGTCCAGAGTGAAGGCTGCATAGTGGAGTGGACCTGGGGGAGGGTTTGTAAAACAATGAAAGAATATTTCTTTAACTTTTCCAAAAGGGTAGTATACTATGGGGGAGGGTTGGGAGAGGAGAAAAGTGCAACAATGAATGAATGGAAACCCAAAGTCTCTGTAAAATTTTCATTGAAATTAATAAATTTTTTTTTAAAAAAAACCCCAACTTGTAAATAAATCAAGGTAGCTCTGGTGGCCTAGTGGCAGGAAGCTGCACTGCAGTAATCCCAGAGGTGTGTGGTTCGAATCCATGAGATGCTTTGCTGGAGATGGAGGGACAGTCTCCTCCTGTACCAGTCAGCTCCGATTTGACAATGCATACACAAAATAATTAAATTTTTTTTAAAAAACTTTGTAAATAAATCAGAATAAAAGAAACTTTAATAGAAAGGCACAAATGATGACTTTACTCATGAATCTCACCTAATAGGCTGCTTGGGAATCAGATTGACAACATTTGTGGAAGAAATTATTTGAGAAGCTTAATATCAGCAGTCAAAACTAGACCGGGGTGGACAGTGGGTCAGACCATCAGTTCTCATATGCAGGTTGACTGTAGGTGGATAAGTTGATTTCTGGGTTCTTGATTCTGTTCCATTGGTCTGCGTGTCTGTCATTGTATCAGTAAGTACCATGCTGTTTTAATTATTACAGCTGTATAGTAGGTTTTGGATAGGGAGTGCCATGCCTCCCACTTCATTTTTGGTTTTCAAAAGTGCTTTGCTTATTCAAAGTTCCTTTCCTTTTCAAATAAACTTGCCAATTACTTTTTCTATCTCTTTGAAAAATACATTTGATATCTGTATTGGGATTGTGTTAAACGCATAGATTGCTTCTGGTAGGATTACCATTTTCACGATATCAAGTCTTCCAATCCACTAACAAGAACATTTTTCCATTTATTTAGGTTTCTTGTTCACAATAGTGTTTTGTAGTTTTCTCTATAGAGGTCTTTTGTGCCTCTAGTTAGATTTATTCTCAAGTATCTCAATTTGTCGTTGGCTATTTAAAGAGTATTGCTTTCTTAGTTTCCTTTGTTACTGTAGAGGAATATTGATCTTGTGTCCTGCCACTCTACTAAATTGGTCTATTAGGCCTAACAGTTTTTGTTGAATTCTTAGGGTTTCCTGTGTACACTATCATATCATCTGTAAGTTGTGACAGTTTGCCAATCTCTTTGCCAATCTGGATGCCTCTTACTTCCTACTCCTGTCTTATTGCCCTAACAAGTTACTTCCAATAAAATACTGAATTGTTGTTGTTGAGAGAAATAGAAATATTTATCTCCCTTTCAGCATTAAAGTGAAAACGTTGTTGTTGTTAGGTGCTGTCAAGTCAAGTATGACCCATAGCAACCCTGTGAACAACAGATCTGAACCCTGTCCTGTCCTGTGCCGTCCTCACACTTTCTGACACAATAGATCCCATTGTGTCAGTCATTGTGTCAGTCCACCTGGTTGAGAGTCTTTCTCTCTTTCACTGATCCTCTTACCTTTCCAGGCATGATGTCCCTCTCAAAGGTATAGCCTTTCTTAGCAATATGCACAAGGTGTGTGAGACAAAGCTTCAACATCTTTGCCTTCAAGGAACACTGGCTTCAGTTTCTTCACATCATACAGGAGTGGTAATCGTCTGGTCCCTCTTCACAAGGGAAATGCCATTTGTCTTTCTGCATTAGGATGATGTTGGCTCTAGGTTTTGTGCCCTTCATTTTTAAAATATCTCTCAGGAGCTCTGGTGGCCTAGTGGCAAGAAGCTCGCTGCAATCCTGAAGGCATGTGGTTCGAATCTACCAGATGCCCCGCTGGAGAAGGAGGGACAATCTACTCCCATGCGAAGGAGGGGCAATCTACTCCCATGCCAGTTGGCTCTGACTTGACACAACAAGGAAAAAAAAAATTTAACTCTCAAAACTCAAATGCATGGTTATCAAGTAGGAATTACACATAGCCCAACCTTGGCAGGTTTTTGAGGAGGCAGTAAATTGCACAGGAGGAGATTGTTTGTATTTTCACGTGGAGACGCTGATGGATTTGAAATGTCAGGCCACTTTTAGGTTAGTAGCACAGCTCTTTACTGATTACACCACTACCTTTACATTTAACAGCAAAGAGATTTTTTTTTTCACTTTTAAAAAGATACTTGTCTTTAAAAAACTTTACTTGAACTCTTAAATATTAGCATTATCTATTTGAATAGTACTCAATCCTGGAAATCCCAGTCGTGAATATTTTTCATTTTTAAAAATTAGGATGTTGCTGTTAACCTTTTCTATCTTGTGCCATCCTCATCATCTTTGGCATACTTGCTGTAGTCGCGGTGTCTACAAGTCTTATTGAGAGTCTTCCTCTGTTTCACTGACTCTCCATCTTTCTGAGCAATAGCCCTTCCTAACAACATGCCCCAAATATGTGAGATGCGACTTTGCCATCTTGTTTCCACGGAGCACTCTGTCAGCACTTTTTCCAAGTCATATCTCTTTGTTCTTTTGGCAGTCTATGAGATAGTCATGCGGACAGAGAGTGGAGTGGAGCTCCCCTATTAAAACAAGCGTGGAAGGAGGAGTGGCATCCACTTCTGTAATAGCTTGCCTCTGGAAACCCTATGAACCTGGAGAGAGGATGAAAGACATCCAAGCGTTGAGGCCTCTCTTACATAGGGTTGCTATGAGTCGCCTGTGATTTGACGGCATTTAACAACAACACAACATGACATACTCATTTTCACAAACACCCAGTTCAAAGGCAAAAATTCTTCTTCTGTTATCCTTATTCATAATTCAGCTCGCAGATGCATAGCAAGTGATTGAAAGTCCATGGTCTGCATCAGATGCCCCTTAGTCTGAAACAGACATCATTGCTCCTTCGTATTTTGGAGAGGCCCTTGAGAGCATACTTTCCAAATGCAGTGCACCTTTTGATTTCTTGACTTCTGGTTCCAAGGTTGTTGATTGTGGGTCCAGGTCAGGTGAAATCATGGTCAATTTCAGTCTTTTTTCCACCTATCAGGTTGCGGCCTACCAGCCCTGGGTGAGGATTTTTGTTTTCTTGTTGAGATATAGTCTGTATTTTTTTCCTATTATGTTGTTGTTGTTATGTACCGTCAAGTCGTTTGCGACTCATAGCGACCCTATGCACAACAGCCTAAACCCTGCTCTATCCTGCGCCAACCGCACTGCCTCTGACACACCCATCCCAATTACCCCAGTCACCGAGTCAATCTATCTC
>NW_006399908.1:999830-1000396 GCF_000299155.1 Elephantulus edwardii | reverse complement strand
ATCATGGAACTGTTGCAGCCTAGAAGACACAAATTTAACTAACAAGTTAAAAGTGCATGAGTCAAAAATTAAAAGCAATAATATTCCAAGTAGAGATTCTAACAGTGGCACAAATCAAGTTACAGAGGGAAGGTAGTTCTTAAAATTAAAGGTTTATTGACTAGCACTTTGTCTATTATAGTATAAAGCTTAGGAACCACAAGATGTAGAGGTTCAACTATGTCATTCATTGTTCTTAAGGCCTGAACCAAATTCCATCTACTACTAGGTTGTTTTACAGCTTAGAAGTACACATGCAAGACAGAGGTGAAGTAACACTATATCATGTCAATTCCAACAACTAAGAAATAGTGAGAACAGTTGGGACCTCAGAAGGCTTTTGGGACCAAATAATAGGCTCTTGTGTCCAGGAGAAAATGAATATACTTAGCAGTAATGTTAATGCTCACCCACAGCTCTTCTGGGAGGATCTGAATTGTTGCCACATCCTCCTTTGTTTCCAGCTGGGAGCTTGGGCCTGTCAGTCCTGTCAGCCATGAAGACCTGATGTGGGCCGCCCTTGGCCA
>NW_006399908.1:981518-990695 GCF_000299155.1 Elephantulus edwardii | reverse complement strand
CTTTGGAATGGGAACAAATATAGATCTCTTCCAGTCAGTTGACCAAGTGGTTGTTCTCCAGATTTCTTGGCACAACTTGGTGAGCACATCCAGGGCAACACACATTTTCTATTATATGTGAGTGATTTATTAACATTTAATAAAAAGCAACTTTGGTATGAAATCTATATTGAAGGCTGTAGTCTTGATCATCTGCACCAAGTGTTTCAAATCCTCTTCACTTTTAACAAGCAAAGTGTCATCTGCATAATGCAGATTGTTAATGAAGAAGATGTGGTATCAGGATCGGAGAAGCTTCATTAAGCCCAGCTTCTTGAATGATTAGTTCAGAATACGGATTGAATAAGTATGCAGAAAGGAGGTAGAGCCTGCACACATGACTTTCTTGATTTTAAACCATGCAGTGTTCCTATGTTCTGTTCAGGTAGCAGCTTCCTGGTCTGTATATAGTTTTCAAAGAGCACAATTGAGTGTGCTGGGATTCCCATTCTTCACATTGTTAGCCATAATTTGCCATGATCCACACAGTCAAATGTCTTTGCACAGTCAATAAAACACCAGTAGACATTCTTCTGATATTCTTTGCTTTCTGTCAGGATCCCCATGATATCCTAGTGCCATGGCCTCTTGTAATCCCTACTTCAGCTTCTGGCAGTTCACTGTCAGTGTTCTATTTTAACCATTTTAGTATGACCTTCAACAATGTTTTCTTGCATGTGATATTAATGATGTCACATTTGGTAATTTCCACGTCTGTTGGATCATTTCTCCTGGGATTGCAGAATAACTATGACTCTCTTCCAGTCAGTTGGCCAAGTAGCTGTCTTCCAAATTTCTTGCCACATGCTGGTGAACATGTCCAGGGCTCCATCTGTTATATGAAACATGTCACACTGTTCCTTGATCCTTATTTTTTGTCATTACCTTCAGTGTAGCTTGAATTTCTTCCTTCATTACCATTGGCTCTTTATCGTATTCTCCTTCTTGAAATGTTTCAATGTTGACTAATTCTTTTAGGTACAATGGTTCTGTCTGTTCCCTCTGTCCTCTTTGGATGCTGCCTGGATCCTTCAAGATTTGCCCATACCATCTCTTAGTATTGTACCTCGATAGTTTGGCACACTCCCTAAGAAGAACATGAGGTGTTTCAGAAGATGTTAACATCTTGCTTGGAAGAACAGGACAGACACGCTGTTACAGAGAGAACAACACATAGTCTTCTGTTCTTTGGACCCTCTGTACTTTCATGGAAAGAGAACTAATTAAGGTGCCTTTTGTTACAATCAACAAAACTTATTCTCTTCTTAACTTTGTTTATCTTCTTGATCTAATTTTAGTTTGATATTCAATAAAATTCAGATTTCACCACTTGGTCATGTTTGGGGCTGGTGAGCAGTCCAGGTTGGTGGAGTGGGGGAAGTGCCCTCAAAAGATCTGGGGTACCAATTTGTGTGTGTGTGTGTGTGTGTGTAATTATTGGAGGAGACACCATCATTTATGTAAATCATTCTAAGCAGTGACATACTCATATTTTCTTGATTTCACCACCAATTTGGGAAGATTTGCTGATTTTTCTTTTTCCCTTTTAGTCTCTCTCATTTCCAGGATTCTAGCCTAGAATCTTTGCTGTCTGCTTCTGTCCTTTGATTGCTCCTATGTTTTCCTTCACTCACCTTAGGCTTCTAGAACGCCCGGGGAGCCCTGATAATGCAATGGTTGATTGTTCTGCTGCTGAATGGAAGGCCCTGCGCCACCACTGGCTTGAACCCCCCCACTTCTGTGTGAGGACAGCAGCCAGCTCCTGCATTGCCGCCTTTCAGAGCTTTCAGATCACTTCTCCGTCCTCTTTGAGGGCCAAATGAATAAGCAAATCATAGGGAAAAAAAGTATTTGGGGAAAAAAAATAGACCCCAGAGTGTTTGTTAGACTCAAGGATGGTCAGCCTTCCATTTGCTGACTTGGGGCATGTTGTCAGGAGACACTGAAGCTGGCGAATACGTCATGCTTGGTAAGATTGAGGGCCATGGACAATGACGGAGACCCTTGGTGAGATGGACTGAAAACTTAAGCCCCATCAGAAGACTCAAAGGTGAGGATGAAGCAGGAACTGGCCATGTTGTCAGACGTAAAGTCGCCTGGAGGTGGAGACGACTCCGCAGCAACTAATACCAGTGGAATTCAAGGCATTCTGGGTGTTTGAGAGAATTAAAAAAGACACATAGAAACGGCATAATCAAGAAAATGGCGTAATCCCTCATTACTAGGAGCTAACATTCTGATCTTTAAGTTTGGAGGTAATTTGACTCTACTTTTTCAGGCCAGAATAATGACCTTCACTCTGAGTGAAATGGTAGGCAGGGACTTTGAGCAGAAGGTGATGTAATCTGAGCTGGCACTGAGGTATTAGCTTTTAAGACTGTGATGAGACATGTGCCACTCCCATTTATTGTTCTTATTAAAAACATTTGTTAAAATCTACTTTGTTGTTGCTTCTTCCTCTTCTTTTTCTTTATGCATTTAAACCTCTGTAATGGTTATTAAACCATTACATTTAATGATGACATGAGAGGGAGATAAACATTTCTATTTAAACTATCATTTTGACCTGAAGTCATAAATTCTTGTTTTTAAATTAACATACAGTCAAATGGAATTTTCCCCCTAATACACTGTTCTAAGTTTTAACTCATTAAAAAACTTCATTACTGTCAAGTTGATTCCTACTTTTTTCTTTTTTTAAAAAAATTAATTTTAATGAATGTTTACAGAGACTTGGGGTTTCCAGTCATTCATTGCTGCACTTTTCTCTCTACCCAACACCTTCCCCCTGCCCAATTAACTCTTCTCCTTGAAGAGAAAGAAAAACTCTCTCATTGTTAAGCAACCCCCCGCCGCAAGTCCACTCCACTATGCAGCCTTCACTCTGGACTTCTGTAATGACATAAATACCAAATTATATATCCCTTTTAAACAGTTCTCTCCCTCATCTGTTTCAATGAACTATATATCCCTTCTCCCCTCCTTTTCTGTCTTCCCTCGACCCTGACGTCAGTCCCATTTTACAACAGTGGCCCTATGTAATAATTGCCCTTTTGTGACTGAGATATTTCACTCAGCATAATGTCCTCCAGGGTCATCCATTTTGCATAATATTTCATGAGTTCATTGTTTTTTAATGCTGCATAGTATTCCATTGTGTGACTGTACCAGAGCTTCTCTATCCATTTGTTGATGGGCACTTGGGTTGTTTTCAGCTCTTTGCTATTGTGAACAAAGCCGCAATGAACATGGGTGTGCATATATCTGCTTGGGTGGCAGTTATGGTTTCTTCAGGGTAAATTCCCAGTAGTGGAATTGCTGGATTAAATGGTATCTCTATTTGCAACTTTTTGAGAAAGCACCATACAGCCTTCCTTAGTGGTTGCACCATTTTATACTCCCACCAGCAGTGACTTAAGTGTTCCAGTTTCTCCACAACCTCGCCAGCATTTGATGTTTGCTGTTCTGCTAAATTTTGCTTTTCTTACTGGGGTGAGATGATATCTCATAGTTGTTTTGTGATTTCTACTTTTTTTACCATCTTCTAGGACAGTAGAATTGCCTACAAATTTTCATAGATTTTTTATGAATCTTTATGGAAGCAGATTGGCCAGCCTTCCACTTATGGAGTTGCGGGAACACATATGTGTGTACAGTTAACCTGAAAAACTCCATTGTGATATACCTGTGTAGCTTTACCCATTTTGGTGAGCACTGATATATTCTTTGTGACTATAGTTTTGTTTTTTTTAAAATAATTTTATGTAAGTGGTCTGATATAATATGCAGCCTTTTGAGACCAGATTTTTTTTCAGCATATTGTTTTTGAGATGTCCATGTTGTTAGGTTTATCAATGTTGTTGTATGTGCTGTTGAGTTGATTACAACTCATAGTGACCCTGTAAACAATGTCTCTGAACCTTAACCTTTCCTGAGTGAACCTTATTGTATCTGACACCTGTGACCCATTGCCACGGTCACTGTGTCAGTCTGTCTCTTCCAGAGTGTTCCTCTCTGCACTGACTTACTGCACTTCCAAGTGTAATGTCTTTCTCCAAGGACTGACCCCTCCTGACAACATGACAGAGTTTCAAAATCCTTACTTGCAAGGAGCAGCTTGGTTTCACTTGCTCCAAGATAGGCCTCTTTGTTCTCTTGGCAGTCCCTGTGTGTTCAGTACTCTCCTCTAGCACCACAACTCAAAGGCATTGGTTCTTCTTCTGTCATCCTTAAGAGAAGACCATGGCCTGGATCAGGCACACCTCAGTCTTTAGACTGACATCTTTGCTTTTTAGTACTTTGGAGAGGCCCCTGATAGCAGATTTCCCCAGGCACCTTATCTTTTGATTTCCTGACTGCTGGTGTCAATGATGCTGATTGTGTATCTGAGCAAGAGAAAATAGTCAGGCTTTTCTCCATCTGTCGTGATACTACCTATAGTCCTGGTGATGAGGATTTTTGTTTTGTTGATGCTTTTTTATTTTGAGATGCAGTCCTTATTGAAGGCTGTAATCCTTGATCTTCTGCAGCAACTACTTCCAGTTTTCATCCATTTAGGCAAGCAAGGTTGTATCATCTGCACATTCTTCTGACTAATGGATGAGTGTTCCTCCAAACCTGATGCCATATTCTTCTTCATAAAGTCTAACCTCTTGAATGGTCTGTTCAAGCATATAGCTTGAAAAGGTATGGAGAAAGAACACATCCATGATACACTGTTGTCTTGATTTTGAACCATACAGTGCTCCCTTGCTCTCTTCGGACAACAGCTGCTTGGTCTACGTCTAGGTTTCGCATGAGCGCAATTAACTGTTCTGGGATTCCCATTCTCAATGTTAGCCACACTTTCTTATGATCCACACAGTCAAATGACTTTGCATAGTTGTTAAAACACAAATACACATCCTTCTGCTATTCTCTGCTTTCAGCCAAGATCTATCTGATATCAACAATGATATCCCTAGTGCCACGGCTTCTTCTAAACCCAGATTGTATTTCTGGCAGTTCTCTGTTCTGTACTGTTCTAGTCGTTTTTGGATAATCTTCAGGAAGATTTTGCTTGTTTATTAATAGTTGTGGTTATTGTTTAAGTTTTCTTACCACCTTGTGAGTAGGATTACATTTTAGGGATTTGAATGGTGTCCATTTTGCATAATAAACAAGTACAGGTTTAATGTGAACACTAGGGAATTGTGCTTTTAACCAAAGGCCTTGCTTCCGGCAATATAAATGCACCATCCCTGCATGGGAAGAAGATTGGCAATCTCCATGTTATTTATAGCCTAGGAAACCTGCTAGAAGATTAGCTATGAGTAGATTTTCACTTAGGGATGATGAGAATGAGAGAGAAGAGAAATATCTAAGAGTGGGATTGTTGGGTCATATGGCCAGTGGATATTGAGTAAAGAATTTCCAAACTTTTCCAGAATTTATCATTTTCCACATTAGTGATATTGTCTTTCTACAAATTTTTCTTTTCTTTTTATTTATTTGGGGTTTTTTTAACTAATATTGTTTTAATATAACCTGCAAGCAAAATCCTGTTGAAGATTATAAAAAAAGGACTAGAACGCTACATTGACAGAGAACTACCAGCATATAAGCTAGTTTTAGAAGAAGCCATAGCACTAGAGACATCATCGCCAATGACAGATGGATTTTGGCTGAAAGCAGAGAGTACCAAAGGAATGTCTGTTAGCGTTTCATTGACTATTCAAAGGCATTTGACTGTATGGATCACAAGAAATTGTGTCTAACCTTGAGAAAAATGGGAATCCCAGAACAGTTGATTATGCTCATGTGAAACCTCTACTTGGATCAGTAAGCAGTTATCAAAACAGAGCAAGGAAACACTGCATGATTAACATCAGGAAAGGAGTGTGTCAGGGATGCATCCTGTCTCCATACCTTTTCAATCTGTATACGGAACAGATCATCTGGGATGCTAGACTCTGTGAGGGGGAATGTAGCATCAGGAAGAATCCTTAACAATCTGTGTTACGCACGTAACACAGTCTTGCTTGCTGAAACTGAGGAGGACCTGAAGTGTTTGCTATAGAAAGTCAAGGGCTGTAGTCTTCAATATGGATTGAAGCTCAACATCAAGAAAATAAAGATTCTTACCACTGGGCCAATTGATAACACCATGATAGATGGAGAAGAGGTTGAGGTTATTAACAGTTTCAGCTTGCTTGGCTCCACAGTGGACACTCTTGGCACCAGCAGTCAGGAAATCAAAAGATTAATTACATCGGGAAAGTCTGCTGTCAGGGACCTCTCCAGAGTGCTAAAGAGCAATGATATCAGCCAAGAGACTAAGGTGTGCTTGATCCAGGCCATAGTCTTTGCAATTACATGCTGTGTATCAGAGAGCTGGACAATGCCTACGGATGATAGAAGGAGAATTGATGCCTTTCAGTTATGCTTCTAGAGGAGAGTATTGAACATACTATGACCATCAAGTGCAAACAGGTCTTGGAGAGGGTGAAACCAAATCTCTCTTTGAAGGCAGGATTTTGAAGCTCTATCTCACGTACTGGCATGTGGCCAGCAGGGACCATTCGCTGCAGGACATCATGCTTAGAAGAGTATAGGGACAGCACAGGAGAGGAAGACCCTGGATAAGATGGATTGGGGTAATGAGGGTAGACGTGTCAGAGTCAGTGAGACTGGCTCAAGATAGGGCAAGGTTCAGAGCTATTGTACAGAGGGTCTCTATGAGTCGTGGGTGAGTCATTGGTACATAACAGAAAGAACTATTTTTTATTCCTGCTGGTAATAGACAAGGGAACTTTGGTAGTCTCGTGGATAAGGAATTATGCTGCAAAATCAGAGGCACACAGTTTGAATTCCATATGAGGAAGATGAGCAATATCTTCCCCTATGATTTATAGCTTCTGCAGACTTGCTAGAAGGTCAACTATGAGTTGGTTCTGACTCATGGCACCTAACAACAACAATCGCAGTAGGAAAGAGTTTCAGTTATTACACATACTTGCCATCACTTGGAATTATGGTTTTTAGGTGCTGTTGAGTCAATTATGACCTACAAACGACCCTATAAACAGAGGTTCTGAACCTTATCCTATTCTTGTGCCATCCTCATCATCTCTGCCACACTTGATCCCATTGTTACAGTCACTGTATCAATCCATCTTCACTGAGGATCTACCCCTCACTGACTCTGCCCTCTTCTGAGCATGATGTCCTTTTCCAAGGACTTTGTCCTGCCTAACAACCTGCCCAAAGTATGTGAAATGAAGCCTCATCATCCTTCTCTCTTGGGAACATTCTGGCTGCATTTTATCCAAGACATATTTGTTTCTTCTCTTGGCAGTCCATGGGTTATATAGAACTCTTCTCAAGCACCACAACTCAAATGCATTGATTATTCTCTGTCAACTTAATTCACTGACCAACCTTCAAGTTAAAATAAATTACAAGACCATGGCTTGGATCAGGTGCACCTTAGTCTTTAAACTGACATTCTTTCTCTTTAATACTTTATAGAGACGTCAATGACTGCAGAATTTTTCCAGTGCAACACATCTTTTGATCTCTTGACTGCTGATACTAAGGTTGTTATATTCAAGTAAGATGAAATTATTGACAATGTCTATTTTTTTTCTTATTCTGTCATGATGTTGCCTATTCTCCTCAGTGGTGAGGATTTTTGTTTTCTTGATATTTTGAGATATAATCCATATAATCCATTGAGATATAAGTCTTTGATCTTATGCAGAAAACTTTTCAAGTCCCTCCACTTTAAGCAGGCAAGGTTGTGTCATCTGCATAAAGTAGGTTGTTGGTGAGTCTTCCCCTGATCCTGATGCTGCAGTCTTCATAAAGTCTTGCTTCTCAGGTGATTTGTTCAGCATACAAATTGAACAGGCATGGAGAAAAGATAAAGCCCTAATGCATACCTTCTGACTTTTAGACTGTGCAGTGTTCTTTTGCTCTGCTTGGACAATAGCCATTAGGTTTAGATCTCAGTCTTGCATGAGCACAAGTAAGTGTTCTGGGATCCCCATTCTTCTTAATGTTAGCCATAATTTGTTGTGACCTGTACAGTCTAATGCCCCTGCATAGTGAATGAGACACAGACAAAATATTGCATGTTTTCACTTATCTTAAATACTCAGAAATATTTAGTTTAGTGGCTTTCAGGGGGTTGGAGGATGGTAAATGACTACTGAGTTTTTACTTAGGGTGAAAAAGTTTTAGAAATAGTGATAATGGTTGTACAACATGATAAATGTAATTAATGTCACTAATTGCTTACTGAAAATGGATATAGTGACAAATTTTATAGTACCTATATTTAATGTGATAAATTTTAAATTTAAAAAAAAGCTATGCAGATTTGCCCCACCTTGTGGTGACCACAGGCCCTCTGATTGGAGAGGAACTTTTAACTCTTAGAGGTTGTAAAAGGGGCAAGAATAATACAGAGAAGACTGAGTGTGACTTCTGTGAGCTTCACAAAAGGGAACTGTCCCCAAAACAACATTCACAGTATCAAACAAATAACTTCAAGGACCTGGAAAGATGGGGTAATGGTGGGAATAATCCAGTGGGGATTAAGTTTATAAAACACAATGTGTGTGAATGACTGTATGAAACACAGTGTTTATGAAGGAAAGTGTGAAACACAATGCATACAAATTTTGCATGCAAACCAATATAAAATACATTTTAAAAAATTAATTATGGTATTAAAATAAAAAAAAATACAAGGTAAGACATGCCCCACACTCCTACACCTGCTTATTCTAATCACTGGGTCTAATGCTTGTTGCACATTAACTCGTACAGTTGAGTTTTCTCACAGTTGAAAGTTCAAGTTTTAGTGAACAATAATCTCAAGTCAAGTTAACAGCAAGATGCAATGCTTCAGTCCATTCAGACAGTTTTTCAATCAACAAGTGAAAGTCCACATTCAGTCCAGCAACATAAATGCAAGAAGCCCCTGGCTTCCTCCGTTGTCCAACAAGCTTTGTCTCATAGCAGCCACAAGTCAGCTCATCCTTCAGTTGTCTTTCAAGCAAAACTTTTTTTTTAATTTAGGTTGTTTATTTTTCATTTCAATGAACATCTACAGAGATTTTGGGATTCCATTCATTCATTGTTGCACCCTTC
>NW_006399908.1:977529-978373 GCF_000299155.1 Elephantulus edwardii | reverse complement strand
TTTTGAATTTGTTGATGCTTGCCTTATGACCTAGAATGTGGTCTATTCTGGAGAATGTTCCTCAAGTAAAACTTTTAAGTCTGGCTCTATCTGTAGGGCTCTGTCAGGCTATGCCTCGCCACAGTCTCTCTACAGTTGGGTTAGCTTTCTATGTTGGTCTCGCAGCTGTTGATGATATTGAAAATGCTGATCACATGGTTTAAACATGTGTCTGTAGCTGAGGCAGCTGGAGACCATGCCCCCAGAGGGGGCTAAGGCAATGGATATAAAAGCCATTTTTAAAAGTTGTAACACCACAGAGGTGTATGAATTTTTCCCTCCTGGAGAAAGAAATATTTTAGGTGCTTAGGGATCCCACTGACACTATTACTTTTACAGCCACTCTAGGAAAACTCAGTCAAAGAACATGTTAGCAAGAGTTGAGGGAGAGGGGAGAAATTGAGAACACTTGATTGATTGTTAGGATTGATCCTGTTTTTTTGATCCAAAATTTGAGAGCTTCTCATGGCTTTCTTTGCAGCCTGGTGCCCACTTCTGGTTTCTAGAGTGGTTTAAGTCCAAGTGACCTGAGGAAAAATGGGAAACTCACCAGTAGTTCATCTGTCCAGCTTTTAAAGCCCAGGTTTTTAATCTACATTTAGAAGGCAGTACTGGTAGATGTTTACTTCAACATAACAGGAATCAAAATTTGTTTCTTAATTTTAAAATAGAGCCTTAATTTCTTAGAACAGTCTTTATAAACTACATATCTTCATTGTAGAAAACTAGGAAACTAGTTTTTAAGAAAAAGAAGATAGTTCAAATAAAAATTAAACTCATGAATAGATGCTAATTTATAATATAT
>NW_006399908.1:934833-977429 GCF_000299155.1 Elephantulus edwardii | reverse complement strand
ATATATACTTTTTTTAAACATTGCATGTAGATATGTTCTTATTTTATAACAAGAAAATATCATTAAGAAATAAAATTCTGTAGTGAATAGTTTTAACTAGACTTACGAGCCAGTTAGTGTTGACTTAGCCTGTTTACCCCTGGACTGAATCATTTCTTTTCATAAATAGGTACAAAGTCTTTATCCTCAAACTGGCTGGGTTGAAATTGATCCCGATGTTCTATGGAATCAGTTTGTTGCTGTGATCAAAGAAACTGTCAAAGGTAATTGGATTTTTAAAAATAGTCCCTAAAGTATACTTTGTAGTAAGAGTCTTCTTCAGGCTTCTGTACTCTTTTGTGGCTTTTCTAAGTTATAATTTTAAAAATTGTATTTTGTGGAATTCACTTTCCAGTTGTTCTTATGTGCCATTGAATTGTAACCAATTCATAGCTAAACCTTTAGTCAGTTTTCAGAGGCTGTAAATCACATAGGAGGAAATGGCCCATCTGTCTCCCAAGGAGAAGTTGGTGGACTTGAACCATGTGCCTGTTGGCAGCACAATTTCTTAACACTAGGCCTGTCATATTTCAAGTGAGAAGACCATTTTAGTGCAATTAGAATAGGATCCTTTTTCCTTTAATAAAAACCTACCGAATAATTTGAAAATATTTTACTAAGTCTATTTGTTTTATTGAAATGTTAATAAACCCATATGTTTATCTGAGAAATAATATTATGCAATTCCTTTCCCACTTTGTAATATTGTAACGAAAAGTGTCATTGGCTTTTTCCCCCTAAATCTTATTTGCTGTTGAGAATATACATGCAAAAAAAAAAAAAAAGAGAATATACATGCAGAGGCTCAGCAGTTTCTGTATTTCATACAGTTTAATGACATTGTTTACATTCTGCTTCTGCAACTCTA
This sequence comes from Elephantulus edwardii, assembly GCF_000299155.1. NCBI lineage: Eukaryota > Metazoa > Chordata > Mammalia > Macroscelidea > Macroscelididae > Elephantulus > Elephantulus edwardii. The sequence continues at coordinate 976,522 of NW_006399908.1, read as the reverse complement.
CTCTCCCTCTTATTCTTTGTTGTTCCTCCCACTGAAATAATAAATTCACTTTTCCCAGCTAGTCTTTCAAGTTGCTATTTTCAATTGGATCCAGTAGAGAAAGTTCTTGAAAGATCATAGTCTTAAGGCATACTAAAGGATTGACTGTTGGTTTTAAGAAGATTTCGAGGGATGTTTTAGGAGTCCTTGTGGTACATTGTGATCCTTGGTGGTGGAGTGGATTAGGTGGCCCTTTGCTGACCAGAAGTTTAGTGGTTCAGACCCACTGAGGCAGTCTGCTTGCATCAAGATTTACAGCCTTAGAAACTTTAAGGGGCATTTCTGTCCTGTAGGGTCTGTGTGAGTTGAAACTGATTCATTAACAGTAGGTTTGATTTACTTATTTGACAGCATCACTATAGATAGTGAAGAGATTGAGATTGTTAACAGCTTTAGTTTGCTTGGTTCCACAGTCAACACTCTTGGTACCAGCAGCCAGGAAATAAAAAAAAAAAAAACAAATTGCATTGAGAAAGTCAGCTGTCAGGGACCTCTCCAAAGTACTGAAGAGTGATGATGTCATTCTGGAGACTAAGGTGTGCCTGGTCAGGCCATAGTCTTTGCAGTTACTTGCTGTGCATCAGAGCACTGTACAATGACTCGGGATGATAGGAGAATTGATGCCTTTGAGCTGTGGTGCTGGAGAAGAGTATTGAATATCCCATGGGTTGCTAGGAGAACAAACAGGTTTGTCCTAGGGCGCATGAGACCAGGCTTCTTCTTGGAGACAAGGATTCCAAAGCTTTGTCTGACATACTTTGGGCATATTGCAAGATGAGACCAGTGCTTGGAAGGGGACATCATGCTTGGGAGGGTGGAGGGACAGTGCAGGAAAGGAAGACCCTCATAAGATGGATTGATTCAATGACTGGGGTAATGGAGGGAGGTATGTAAGAAAATTGGCACAGGATAGATCAGGGTTTAAGGTTGTTGTACGTAGGGTCCCTATGAGTTTTAGGTGACTCGATGGCACATAACAGCAACAACAGGTTTGATTTGCATTCAGGGAATAATTTGGTGGTTGTGTGCCTTTCAGTTGAAACTGACCCATAGCTGACCCTCCACTGGGTTTTCAGAGGCCATTAATCGCTTGAGAGGAGATTGCCCCTCCTTCTTACCTGAGCAGCAGCTGGTGGATTTGAACCCCATGCCTTTGAGATTTCAGTGCAGTTTCTTACCACTAGGCCACCAGAGGAATAAGTTTGGTAGAAAGTTTAAATATTATCTCAATATCACAGACTTCTCCCCACGCTTATCCCAGTTCATCAGTTCACATGATGCTTATTTATTGAGCTTTTATTTTTTTGAAAATTTTTGCTGTAGTTTGAATGAACATTTACAGAACATGTAGATACCCAGATTGTAACTGTATTTTTCCTGCTTGCCGTGAATTCTCACACACATGTTTATGTGTCTTTGTTTTCAGCTTCAGGTATAGGGATGCATCAGATTGTTGGCCTCGGCATATCCACGCAGAGAGCAACGTTTATTACCTGGAATAAGTAAGTGTATTGTGTGATAACAATATTGCTAAACTGATACCACGGTGAGTACACTGTTGTAAAACCTGTTCCAGAGTTTTAACATTTAACTAAGAAGTTTTGTTAAGAGGAATGGAAGTGAGCTGCTTCTTCCTTACTAAAATTATTCCCTGAATGTCTTATTTAAATAAAAAATAATGAGAAGATTTTTGCTGTCATTAAAAGTCTTCATTTTCCCTTTTTTTGTTAGTAAATGAACTTTTTCTAATAAGCTGGATTAATGGATTAAAAATGTAAAAAGTAGTTTACACTCAAAGAGAAATCAGGGAGACGGATGTTTCTGTAAAAACATAATACTATGATTATGCTTTATGTTTTCACTTTTTCCAGACTTAATATTTATGTGTCTCTATAGGCTGAGACATGTAGAGATTAAAAACAAATAATATCATCCATCAGATGCTCCACTGGAGAAAGAGAGGCATTTTCCTTCTGTACCAGCTGGATCTGATTTGACGGTACACACACACACATACACACACACACACACAATAAAAACAAACACAAAAAACCCCCAGTAATAACAATGTAGCTTTTAAAAAAAATATGTTATTGGTTCAGTGTAGCTTCTTTTTTTTTTTTCCTATAATTATATTTTATTAATTTTCATAAACATTTACAGAGATTTTGGGCTTCCACTCATTCATTGTTGCACTATTCTCTCTACCCTCCTCCCAGTTTGTTCTTGTCCAAATGCCACAGTGCTTGTCAAAGCCAGTTCTGATTAATCTTCTTTGTCAGTGTATCCTTTGCCATTCCCTATCACTCCTCCCTGAGAGAGACTTCACCCTGAGTCATAAGGAAAAGGGGACGGCGTATTCTCTTAGCTACTTCCTGCTGAAAAGGGATGCTGTGGGTTTCAGGGTGAAGATCTTCTCTCACTACTCTAAAGGGCCCCTTTGGCAGTAGGAAACACATAGACTATTATGGAGATTGATTTTGGAATTCAGATGCACTCTTATTGATTGTGCTTGGCTGTACATGTACATATCCTTCAAGATGTATCATGGGGCTGTTGCAACCTAGAAGACACAAATTTGACTAACAAGTTATAAGTACATGAGTCCAAAAATTATGGAAAAGTAAAAGAAAAGATTCTTTCATTGTTTTACAAACCCTCCCCCAGGTCCCCTCCACCATGCAGCCCTCGCTCTAGTCTCCTGTGATGACAGAAATACCCAGTTACATCTCTCTTTTAGACGGTTCTCTCCCTCCTCTGTTTCAGTGCAGTATACATTATTGAACCCATCTTACTCAGTCTCTCCCCAACCCCAAGGACAGTCCCATTCTACAACAGTGGCATCATGTAATATTTGTCCTTTTGTGACTGGGATATTTTACTCAGCATAATGTTCTCCAGAGTCAACCATTTTGAATAATATTGCATGAGTTCCTTGTTTTTTAATGCAGCATAGTATTCCATTGTGCGAATATACCACAGCTTCTCTAGCCATTCGTTTCAGTGTAGCTTCTGAATAATGAACACCTGTCAGATTCTAGGCATTGGACTAAATTCCATTTTCCTTTGAACAAATCAGTTATTTAGATATTTCATCTATTTGTTACAGAGAAGCTGAGGCTCAGAGAAATATGCAAATTTTTCAAGTCTTTCTTTCAATGGAGAGTCAGGACTCCAAATCATCTTGACCTGGAAGTATATGCCCTTTCCGCCACCTCTATTGTTTTCGGCATGTTCTTGCTTTCAAAAAAGGCTTGTAAAATATACCTTAGCTATAAAACACCAGATTCCAAAGACCTGGTTGAACTTGGGGCAGTGAAAAGAAAATCACTGGGTGCAAAGGACAAATATGAATCTGAGGAACACTGAAAAACTCAATGGCATCACTGTCACGTAGGACCTGACACACTGCTGACTCTCTTTCAGGGAGAGAAGTGAAGAGTGGCTTTCGAGAAGCAGTAAATCACATGAGAGGCTTGTTTGCTCATTCTTCTGCTGGAGTTGTTGGTATATTTGAACCAGCAGGCTCTAGCTCTTTACAAAACCTACTGTCCCATATTTCTCCCAAGGAGCAGCTGGTAGGTTCCGGTTGCAAACCTTTGAGTTCACAGCTGAGCTCTTTGCTGGCTCACTCTCTAGCTAGCTAGCAAGTTCTTTCTCTTTCTCTTTCCTATGTTTGCCTTTCTGTTCTGATCCTCTTGCCTTTGGGTTTCCTCTGGATTGTACCACCAGAGCTCACTGACATCAAACACCCTCACTCCCTGCTCTTGAGGTGAAACCAACTCAGAGCTAACCCTCAGAGGGATTTTAGAGACTGTAAATGGCAAAGAGGAGATGTCCCATATTTTTCCTGCATGTTGTTAGGTGCCATCAGATCGAGTACGACTCATAGCAACCCTATGAACAGTAGATCTGAATCCTGTCCTATCCTGTGCCATCCATGTCTGACACTCTTGAGCACATGGCTGCAATTACTGTGTCAATCTGTCTTGCTGGGAATCTTCTCCTCTTTCTCTGCTCCTTCCCCCTTTTACGCATGACATCCCTATCCCTCTCTAAGGAGTAGCCTCTCTAGCAACTTGCCCAAAATATGAGAAATGACGCTTCACCATCCTTGTCTCAAGGAGCTCTCTGCTGCACCTTTTCCAAGACATACCTGTTTGTTCTTTTGGCAGTCCAATACTCCTCTCCAGCACCACAATTCAAAGACATCAATTCTTCTCTGTCATCTGTACTCACTGTCCGGCTCTCAGATGTGTAGGAAATAATGGAAAGGACCATGGTCTGAATCAGGAACACCTCAGTCTTCAAACTGACATCATTGCTCTTCAGTATTTTGGAGAGGTCCTTGAGAGAATTCTTACTCAAAGCACTATGTCTTCTTATCTCTTGACTGCTTGTACCAAGGGTGTTGATTGTAGATCCAAGTAAGATGAAATCATTGATAGTTTATCCTTCTCTCGTGCTGTTGGACACTGGTCCTGTGATAAGGACCTTTGTTTAAATTTGACCTGCCAAAGAGGTTCATTGTGACAAATTGTGCAAGTAGCACAGTTGTTGGGGTTTTGTGCTTTGGAGACAGCTCATAGAGAAGCTGATAGATTCAAACTTCTTGCTTTTGGATTGGCTGTACAACACCTTACCCCTTCTGCCACTGGAGCTCCGTATAGCCTAGCCAGACTGACATATAATTAGCTATTACAGAAGTTATTGTTGCTATGTGTCATCAAGTCAATTCTGACTCATAGCAACCCTATAGAACAGAGTAGAGCCATCACAGAGGGTTTTCTGGACTGAACCGCTTACAGGAGCAGTTTGCCAGCTTTCCCTCCCACAGAGAACCTTGGTTGATTCAAACTACAAACCATTTGATTGACAGCTGGCTGCTTTGACAACTTTATCAACTGAGCTCCTATCACAGAGGGACAAGGGAAAAGGGTTTTGCTTTAGGATATGTAAATGTAGAGCTATCCCCAAAGGGGTTAAAATTTTGGTCTACTACAGACTGAGGATTACATCTTAATTTCAAGAAAGCAGAGATTTGTACACCAATGCTCATAGCAGCATTATTCGCCATCACAAGAATATGGAAACAGCCCAGATGTCCAACCACAAACGAATAGATTGAGAAATTATGGTACATTCACACAGTAGAATACTATGCAGCACGCAGGAGGAATAACTGTAAATTATTACCTAACTTGGGAGGGACTGGAGGTCATTATGCTGAGTGAAATAACTCAGTCCTACAAGGATAAATATTATATAAAACCGTTATTGTAGAATGAGTATAAGGATCCAAGAGGGGTGGGAGAGGTTGGAAGCAGAGGGATGTGGATGTGCAGGGGAAGAGGGGGATTAATTATCAGGTTGTAAATTTGATAGGGGGGGTGAGGGAAATTGAAAGAACTTGTTTGCATTTGTATTCAAATTTTGTAAATAAACTAGTTGTTGTTGTTGTTAAGTGAGTCTCAGGCAACTCATAGCGACCCTATGAAGGAGAGTCCTCGACACTTGGGTGCCTTTCATCCTCTCTCCAGGTTCACCGGGTTTCTGGAGGCAAGCTATTATGGAAGTGGATGCCACTCCTCCTTCCAAACTTGTTTTAATCAGGGAGCTCCACCCCACTCTCTGTCCGTATTGGGTAGCCAACCATTAACGCATTTGACATATCAGTGTCACAGAGTTCAGGCACACAGCAACCAAAAGTGACCGCAGTATGGCAACTTGTACACCAGGGCTATCTGACCTAGAGGGATGTCTGAACAAAAACAATGAAAGACAGGAAATAAACTAGTAGAAAAGAAAAAATAAAACTCCCCACCGCTAAACCAATAAACAACATCATGCTAGATGGAGAAATTATTAAAGTCAACAATTTCTGTTTACTTGACTCCACAATCAACTCCCTTGTACCTGCAGTCAAGAAATCAAAGGATGTGTTGCATTGGGAAAATCTGCTGACAGCGGCTTCTCCAAAGTGCTAAAGAGCAACGATGTCAGTTTAAAGACTAAGGTGTGTCTGATCCAAGCCATAGTCTTTTCATTTCCTATGCTTCTGAAAGTTAGATAGTAAATAAGGATGGCACAGGAAGAATCAATGACTTTGAATTATGATGTTGGTGAAGAGTACTGAATAGATCTCATGGACTGCCGAGAGAATGGACAAATCTATCTTGGGTGAGATGCAACCAGGTGGTTCTTTAGAGGTAAGGATAGTGAAACTTCATCTTATGTGCTTGAACAAATCAGTCCGTGGGAGAAGACATCTTTCTCTGTTAGGTCAAAGAGAAGAAGACCCTCAACAAGGTGGATTGACTGTGACAAGGACTGTGAGCATGTCAGAGATAGTGAGGATGCCACGGGATAGGGTGTAGTTCATGTCTGTTGTTCATATGGTTGATACAAGTCATAGCTCGATGACACATAATAACAGGTAGACTGAAGAGCTCATTTCCCATCAGTAGGTACTCTGTTTTCAGGGGACAGTGCATGTCACATCAGTGCCTCTTTCTGCACATATTCCCCGCCCCCCCAAGTTCCTTTAGACTGGAAGGGTTGAAGTGGGTAATCGATTTATCTCATGAATGAGGAAAGAGAACTTACATGTGTAGACCCGGGTTTTGATATTGGGCAGGGTGATTTATTTGTTCTGGAAGGCTGCCCTGAACATTGTAGGATATTTAGCAACATCACTGAACGCTTTTCTCTAGGTATCAGTGACATTCTCTCAGTTGTGACCCACAAAAACTGTTCCCAGCCATTACCAGCCCTCCCATGGTGGTCACAATCCCCCCAGTGGAGAACAGTGCCGTAGAAGAAGCCTGGAGAAGTGGGACGTGAGAGATTAAACGGCAACTTGAATGCTGAGATTTTTCCTCCTCAAATTTAAAGAGACTCGGGGAGAAAATAACTGAAAAAGGAAGACCAAGGCCAATCTAGGAAGTGGGCGATAAGAAGTGAGTGTGTTGTGTAGAGAGTGAGTTTATTAGAAGGGTCCCGACTAGGTGGATTCAGAAATTAGACTGTTGACCACAGAGACTGCGTGCGTCAGGACCTGTCTGCTGCATTTCTCACTCATGTTAGTTGTAGTCCAGGCTGTTCTGGTTCCTGACTGCCCTCTGCCTGGAAGAGGACTGTGTGTGCCTCAGGGTTTTCACTGGCTGGTTTTTTTGGAAGTTAATGAATCACTAGGCTTTTCTTCCAAGACACCTTTGGGTAGACTCAAGCCTTTTCTTTAGCAGCCCCATGTCTTCATTGGACCACTTGGGACTCCTTACTCATTGCAGGAGGCTCGATTCTTAGCAAGGGTTCTCGTGCAGCCCCGTGGTGAGGTGTTGAGACTCTTGGTTGCTAGTTTGAACCCACTTGAAGCTCCAGTGGTGGAGTCAGCAGGAAGTTGCACTGCTGACCCACAGGCCACTCCTCTCAGGGGGTTCAAATCCACCCAGTGATCTGCAGGAGGTGCACGGTTTTCTCCTGTGTTATTTACAGCCACTGGGAAGCCCAGGGGAGGATCAGCTATGAGTTGATTCCAGCTCAAGGTAGTAACTGATCTCCTGCACGGCTCTGTGGAATTAAGATGAGGTGGTCTCCTCCCATGTTTATGGTCTTGAGACAGCCCTCCTCTGTCTTACAGGTTCACAGTAAATTAGAATGAACAACAGTAGGTGTCTTTTCAAATTTTAGAGTTCTTTTTTTTTTTATTCAGGTTGATGTTGTTGTTTGTTATGTGCCTTTAAGTTGCTCATGGCTCATAGCAACCTTGTGTACAGTAGCTCAGAACCCTGCTCCTTATTGAGCCAACCTCATTGTCTCTGGAACATCTACCCCAGTCACTGAGTCAGTCCATCTCATTCAGGATCTTCCCCTCCTGCACTTTCCCTCCACCTTCCCAAGCATGATATTCCTCTCCAAGGACTGGTCCCTCCTTGTGACATGTCCAAAGTATGTCAGACAGAGCTTCAGAATTCTTGCCAGCACTCAGGGAATCCAGGAGCAGCCTGGTTTCGCCCTCTCCAGGACAAATCTGTTCTCCTAGCTGTTCGTGGTATATTCAGTACTCTTCACCAGCACCACAGCTCAAAGGCATCAATTCTCCTTCTGTCATCCTGATCCCTAGTCATTGTCTAGCTTTCTGATTAGCAAATAATTGTGAGGACCCTGGCCTCAGATCAGGTGCACCTTAGTCTCCAGACTGACTTCGTTGCTCTTCCATACTCTGGAGAGGTCCCTGACAGAAGACTTTACCAGTGCAATTTATCTTTTGATTTCCTGGCTTCTGGTACCAAGAGTGTTGATTGTGGAGCCCTCCCCATTTAGGAGGAATAGTATCAGAGTCTGAGAGAGTTCAGTTCCTTACTGGTGATGGTATTACTGCAATACATATGATTTTTTCTTAAAACAGTTATTTGTGAATTTACTTTCTTGCTTGTCCCTTTTTCCTTTCCCCCCGCCCCACCCCTGGAATAACTATGTTCCTTCAGGCATTTTGAAACCTCTGTTTGTTGAAAATGAGATACCAGATATTTTCTGAAAACCAAACAAACAAATAACCAACAAGTCATCCTCCTCTTGTTACTTTTAAAGAACAGATTTCTTTTGCTCACTGTGCCTGGCAGATTCTCTACAAGGCAAGACACAGGCAGGAGTGAACGCAGCTCTGAGCCAGCAGGAAGTACTTTTTTTGCTCTTTTTGAGGGAAGGCCAGAGATACACTAGACCGTGAAGAACAGTCTGTTCGTTCCAGTCCCTGCTGGAACCTCCTTTTCTCAACTCATTTGGGTTTTTTTTTTTTTTTTTTTTCTTCTTCTGCACCCGGGGTACGTTTCTCCAGTGATGGCCAAGGGAACATTATTTCTCTTCCAGTTGCTGTCAGGGGGTCTAAATCATATTTTCTTTTTGCATTTCTCCTTTCTTCCCTTGATCCCTCCCAGCACTCAGGGAACCCAGTTTTTATTAATTCTTTTCAGTCTTTGTTCTTTCTTATGCTCTTAGACTTGGTTTCCCCGCCTCATGGTTCAATTAGTGCTACAAGTGAACTTGTTTTCCAAAATAACTCTTAAATGATGCCACCTCATTTCAGTTGTATTAAAATCCTTTCTGTCCTAAAAAAAAACAAACCCACAATGAACTGTTTAGTTTCTTCACTTGTGGTGTCTCTCAAGGAGTTTTCTACTAACTAACCTGTAGTCAGGGTGTGTACCAATTAGCAACATACATAAACTCTGAGTCATGAACCGGGATTCACTTAGTAACTGCTGAGGGCGTGTTCACTGGGTGTGAAGCACCATGCTAATCACTGCACTGAATATAAAGACAAACAAAAGTGCCAGCAGCCCTCAAGGAAGTTACTACTCCATAATACAGGTATACAAGCTGTGTGTGTTTCCATAGCACCAAATACGTCTTTTTATGTGTCATATACTTGTGTCCTGGTGCTTACTAATTTAGGACATAGAAATATGTAATAACCGTAAGAATGTAAAAAGTCCTAGAGAAGTTGAAAACAAATCGTGTACTGAATGAGTCCTCTCCAGCATCACTTCTTTTTTTTTTTCTTCTGACAGAGATCTAGATCAATGCCAAGTGAGTATTGGAAATGTGTCTGGTTACTGAGATCCATATTCTACCATCTTATGAGTTAAAGATGCCACTTCCATCCAGTGATCTTCACACCCTATTTGTGCTTCAGCCACATTGGCCCTTCAGCCCCTCTGACACAGCTTGCGTGATTCTGCATGTTTGAGCATATACAGTACAGTTTGTCAGGAGTGTTCACCCATCTTGTCAATTAGGTCACACACCCTTCAACAAGCTGGGTTCCAGGGTCATGTCTTGAAGAAGCCTTCTCAGAGCCTGCCTCACATTTGATGGTCTCTCCCTGTTATACACTCGATGGTTCTTCACATTTCTCTTTCATTTCCCGTTGTGGTTAAATAATTGAGTAAGTGAATGGTGGTTTGACTTCTCTTGGTAGAGTTATATATGTCGGGGCAAAGATGTCATAACCCTCTGCTTGTGGCCATGCCACCAGTTCCTGGCACAAATTTCTTTGTAAATCTTTGCTGAAGATCAGGGATTGAAAAGCAGATGCCTCTACCTATGAGTGCTGTTGTAGAAAGTAGGAGTATAGATTACTCAATTTCATTTCTAGCTAACAATCTGATAATCTTTCAGTAGGGCAAGATTTGTTAGTCTGTTACCTCTTTCGTAACTGGAGTAGGTGGTAAGAAAGGCTTAGAGTCCAGGAGTCAGTCCAGATGTGCCCTCGGGACGTGGGAGTGCAGCCTGGTGGACCTCTGCCCTGTGGTGGTGCTTCATTCCTGCTGGTGAGAGATTTTGAGGATGAAGGCTGGCTAGCCTGGCAGGGGCAGTCAGGGAACCTTTCACGGTGTTCTTGAGCCAGGTCAGTATCCTGGTCGTATAGTGATGGAAGTTCGAATCCATCTGTTACTCCAAGGGAAAGGATGTTATCTGCTCCCATTCAGATGGAGCAATTCTCCTCTGCCCTGTAGAATTGACATCAGTTGGAAGCAGCTGGACGATGGGAGTTTGGTTGGGTTTGTTTGTTGTTGTTGTTGTTTTTTTATCCAGATGAGTAGAAATTTGCTTAATAGAAAGAGTTAATCAGCAGAAGTGGCCCCGGAATATAAGAGCCGGGTGTGCCTGAAGCAGTGAAAGTGCTTTGGAAATGGAGAGTAAAATAAGGAAGACACAGAGCCCACGTGCTCAGGAAGCCAGTGACCATGATTGTGAAGGCGATCTAACTTTCATTTGGCCTCGGTGAAGGGGGTGAAGAGGAAATTGGGGAAGAGATAAGCGGGCTTGGTGGAGGACATTCAGGATAAAGGGAGATGTTGTTGGTTCTGCTTCGTGTTGTTATACACTGTCGAGTTGGAACCAACTCAAAGGTGACCCTCCAGTGGGTTTTCAGAAGCAGTTACTTGCATGGGAGGAGATCGTGTGTCCTTCCTCACACACTTCGGACATGTTGCTAGGAGGTGTGCTATTCCTTGGAGAGGGACATGATGGTGGGAAGGGTGGAGGGTCGGTGAAGGAAAGGAAAGGAAGCCCCTCGACAAGGTGAGTTGACACGGTCACTGCCGCAGTTGGCGCTTGTGTGTCAGGAAGTATGAGGATGCGCAGGACAAAACGGGGCTCAGATCTTTTGTTCAAGAGTCATCGTGAGTCGTATTATACTCAACTTGATGGCACCTAACAGCTCCTGCAGAGCTGCTAGTGGATTTGAACCACGTGGCTTAAGGATTGCGGTGCAGCTTCTTACCACTAGGCCACCAGAGTCAGGGAAATTTTACTATGCTTTGAGAAGAAGGTAAAAGGAATAATTGATGACATGAGGTGATAAAAGAAATGGCAGTGCATAGAGAAAGAGAATACAGTAGGGGGTGTCAGCTGTGAACCTGGAGAGGAAGCAGTTTTCCTGTGTCCTGGGAGAGATGCAGGATGACCCCTGGTATAGCGAGTGGAGGAGTGTAGAGCTGAGGAAAATCATTCTCTGTCTACTCATCTCCTTTGAGAACTAGGAAGCCACAGGGGACCAAGAGCTTGAGAAACCTGGATTTACCATTGTAAGGATTAGAGAGGGAACACATGAGGGACAAGAAAAAGGAAAGTGTAGGCAAGATGGTATCCCATTGATAAGGATTAGTACCAATTCACAGACTGGGTGATTTCCCCCTCCTCCCCAGTTCCTTTTACCGTCGCTGGCATTGAGAGTAAGGAGAATAGCAAGTAAACTTGATCTGCACATAGAAGCTTAATAGGGTAGATAGTTAGGTCAAAAGGAATAAATAGAATGAAGACAAGTTGCTGGTTAAAATGTATCTGACACTGCATAGTGCCACTGCAGTGGCACTGGCAGATGGGACTGACATCAGGGTTAGGGTAAGAATGAGAAAAACTGCATGAATTATGTATACCGCATTGAAACCGATGAGGGAGAGAACAGTTTAAAAGCAATATATTTTAGGGCATTATGATTATCATAAGAGTCCTGAATGAAGGTTGCAGAGTGGAGTATACTCGGGGTGGGGGTGGGGGTTGTGGGGAGATTGTATACCTGTGAAGGAATTTTTCTTTTACTTTTCAAAGAGAAGAGCAAACTGGGGGTGGGGGGTGGGGTGGGCGGGGAGAAAAGTGCAGCAATGAACGAATGGAAATCCAGAATCTCTGTAAATGTTCATTGAAATTAATAAAAAAAGAAATGTATCTGAAATGGTAACTCTTGAGATCCATGAAAACAGTTAACTATGGGGAGGGTTGGTAGGAAGAAATCAGAAAGTTGGAGATGCTAATTACAGTTTGTTTAGAAATGTTTTCTTTTGTGGCAGATCATAATAGAACATGGTTTCTCATCTGTATAATTTTTTTATAATATTATCTCCACCTTCAGGAAAACGGGAAAGCAATTTCACAACTTTATAAGTTGGCAAGACCTAAGAGCGGCTGACCTTGTAAAATCTTGGAATAATTCCTTTATAGTCAAGGTAATAATTTTATTATCGCTTGTAATTTGAGTACTGTTTTTCCTGTAATTCTCTATTAACTGTGCCTTAGTTGTATACTTTTCTGCCTTTGTAATTTTAGGACATTAAGGAGAGAATACAAACACACACACACACACACACACACACACCCCTTACACTGGTAAAATTGTAGAATTGAATTATTAACAACTACAAGTCAGAAACTACCTGAAACTTCATATTTCTGGTCTTGAGAAATGGAAAAGATACAGATGAGATAGGATGAAATATCTAAATTTAATCACCTTTTTGTTATTAAAACAACTAAACTTTAATGAAAATAATATATAAATGACACTTCCTAAGTAGAATTTATAATAGAAATTCAGAGGTTTAACATCAAAATTTCAGAGATAAATAATGCATTGCAAAGACAAAGGATTATAATGAATCAGTAGAAGTTAGTATCAATCACTGAAATAAAGAACAAATCCCTTAGTACTGGTCTTTTAGAGGAATAATAGAAAGACTAATGAAGAAACCCAAGTGTTATATATTACACTGTCATGCGGAATCATTTACACATGATTGAAATTCTAGAACAGGAAGAGGTCAAATAGGAAAAAAAAAACAAAACAAAACCAAAATGCAGAGAAAATTTTCAGTGATGTACTACCAGAAAGATATGAAGAAAGATACTTATCCAAGAAGCTTAAAAGATCCAAAATAGGATAGACCCCAAAATAGAATAACCAAGATATATCATAATCAAACTATTAAAAATCAAAGATAAAAAATTCTGAGAGAGACGTGGGGAGAAAACAAAAGTAATTTGCAAAAGGGATCCAATAAAACTAAGCTCTGATTTCTTGGTAGAAGGTCATGCAAGCAAGAAGTCATTGAATAAAAGAAAACACACACACACACACACACACACACACACACACACAAAATTGGCGGGGGAAAAAGCAGTTAGTGAAAGAAAAAATAAAAGCCACCCAAGAATTATTATATGTACAGCTCAATTACCCCTCAAATAGGATGGTAAAACTTAGTTATTGTCATCTCCAGATAAACAGACATTAAGAGAATTTGTAAAATCTGTAAAAATGTAACATGAAATGCTAAAAAGAATGCTTTAGGCAAAGAACTGGATATCCATTTGTAGAAAAGAATGAAACAAGATCCATATTTCACATGATGTAAAAGAACACACTTGAGGCATATCAATGACCTAGATGTAAAAGGTGAAACTATAAGATCATGGAAGAAGAAACAGCAAATGTAGGAGCCCTGATTTATGGCATAAGTGGCCTAGCAAACATAACTGAAAGTTGACAATTAACAAGCACTGGTCCTTCTTTGCAACATGCCCAAAGTATGTCAGACAAAGCTTCAGAATCCTTGACTTCAAGGAGCAGCTTGGCTTCACCCTCACCAGGACAACCCTGTTAGGAAAAAGAATTAAAATGCTAATGCACTGTAAAGAATATAACCAATGGCATGGAACAATTTGAATAAAAATTATTTAAGGGTAGCCTAACTTGTGGGGTTATTAGTGTAGGTGTGTCAGAGACAATAAGGTTGGCTCAAGATAGAGCTGAAGTTAGAGCTGTTGTGCATGGGGTTGCTGGGAGTTGCAGGCAGCTCAATGGCACATAACACCACCACCACCTTTTTAGGTAAACTGTCATCTAAGGCAAACAAAATATTACTTAAAAAACAACAGCAACAAAATTGCAAGCAGCCGTCCAAGATACAGTTATTAGTTTCTTTCAATCTGAAGCAAAGCTGTGTGAAGAAAATTGAGGAGGCAGCCCCCAAAGACCAGTAGACCATACAGTTCACACCTCTGGGGGCCTGAGATTGGAAGAAGCAGATGGTGCCCGGCAGCCTATACTGACTACACTGATTAGGATCACCCTAGAAGGCCCTGGGGGAAAATTAAGAACAAAATTCAAAATAATAAATATGATCAGATTGGGTGGATCAGTAGAGACTGGTGGAACCTCCAGACTCTGGGCTTGGGATACCCTTTCAACCTGGATCTGGACTTACTCTCAGAGAGCATCTTTAAGCCAGTAGATGATTGACAGTAGACAGACCACTTGTCCAAAAATAAAAGCTCACTAAGCAGGAAGGGGCAGGACGGGTGAATGGATAGCACAAAACTCAGGGTGAGAATGAGAAGAATTTTCTTACACTGAGAGTATTGCAATGAAAAGAATATTTACTGATAATTATTAAGTTATTACTTTGGTACTTCACCATTAAAGGCTGTCTTTGTTTCCTAATGCTGCTATAACAGAAATACCACAAGTGTTTGACTTGAAAGAACAGAAACTTATTTTCCAACACTTTGGGAGGCTGAAAGGCTAAATCAGGACATCAGTTGTTTTGATTTCTTCCTTGTCAGGATCCTTTGACAACTCTCACATGGCTTCTGTATTCCCTGGTGTTTCTATGTCCAATCTGTGCTTTTTAAAACACAGAAGTAATTAGCTTTAGAATACATGTTGTACTGATAAGTCCTCAGGAACTTAACCGACCTTATTTCCAAGCAAGAACACCTCTACCTGCATAAAGCTTCGTTCAGATTGCAGATATTTGCAGGAACATCACTCAGTTATTTAATATGCC
Source organism: Elephantulus edwardii (assembly GCF_000299155.1). Taxonomy (NCBI): domain Eukaryota; kingdom Metazoa; phylum Chordata; class Mammalia; order Macroscelidea; family Macroscelididae; genus Elephantulus; species Elephantulus edwardii. The sequence continues at coordinate 961,355 of NW_006399908.1, read as the reverse complement.
TTCTCAGATCAAGTGCCTGTACCAGATGGTGCATGGGAGAGGGCCAGTGTCCAGAACATCATATTTTACTTTATAAGTTTTTAGAGACACTAACTGCATATTAAAACAAACTGTAATATATTTTAGAAGATAACCGTGATGAGTGAGTGAAACAATTTTGTCACAATCTCAGCCCACATTGGGTTTTCTTTTACTACGTCTGTAGAGACTCTTGCTCATTGCCATCAAGTCAAAACTGACTCACAGCTGGCCGCCTGGATTTACAGCAGCTGTAAATCACACAGGAGGCGCTTGCCCATCTTCCTCCTGTGGGGCAGCCAGGGTCTGGCCTACGTGTGACTCTGATCCCTGTTCACATCCCCTTCTCTCTTGTGTCACTAAGGCTGGCTTGGCCAGTCTGCCTTTTTCCTGGTGGTACCCAGGCCCTTTCTCACCTCAAGACTTCCCTGCTTGTTCTTCAAGGCCCAGTTCACATGATGGGGGGCTTTTTCGGCCACCTGTTCAAACTGTCCCCTCCCAGCCCTGCCCCAGGCCTGTCACACTCTTCCTTATTTTCTTAACATCACTAAATAGAATTTCATTGAAAAATACTTTTTAATAGAATTTTTATTAATAAGAGAGAACTGGGGGGAGGGGTGGGCAGGGAGGAAAGTATAAGAGTGAATGAATGGAAATCCAAAATCTCTGTAAATGTTATAAAATTAATAATATAAAATTTAAAAAATTCAAGATTTTTTTTTAAAAATGTATATAAGGTAGAAGGGTACTTTTTGAATGAGACTGAAATAAAAATTTTCAGTTTTGTTAAAAAAAAAAAGAACTATAGATGCACTTGTAAGAAACAACACAGAAAAATTCCTTATACATTTTCCAGTTTCTCCCAGTGGAAGAATATATATGTCATGCCGAACTATAGAAAAATGTCACGGCTGTGGTGTTGACATTGATAGAGTCCACAGTAATTATTCTAGTATCTCCAGATTGGCTTGTGCCCAGTTATGTGTGGTTTTGTTTCTATTATCCTTTAATTTTTTTTTAGCTGTCAGAGATCAGGTATCCATTACTGTAGTTTAGGAACTGAACAGTTTCAACACTAGAAATCCCCCTCATCGTGCCCATTTAAACCATATTCACCTCTTTCTGTGCACGGCCTGCCCTCCTGCGCCCTTAAGTCCTGACAGACCCTGATCTGCTCTCCAGATGAACTTTATGAACTTTGTATGTAAACCAGTATAAAATGAAGAAAAAAAAAACACCACAAACCCAACACAAAGCCCTAACATTTTCTCATCTCAGTAATTTAGTCATGCGATCTTAACCTTGGGGATTTTCCCTCCACTCGCTTCAATTCCCTGAAGATCATCCACTTTGTTATGTGTGTCCGCAGGTTGTTCCTTTTCAATGCCAAATCTTGTTCACTGGCATCATGTACATTTATGGTTCCATTCACTCTTGAAGGACAAGAGGCTCTGGTGACATAGTTTGTACAGTTGCCCTATTAACTCAAAGGTGTGTCGCTCTGGTGGTTCAAATCCACCAGCCACTCCTTGGAATGATGCCGAGCAGTCTCCACCCATGCTGTTTACAGCTTTGGAAACCCAGTGAGGGGGTCAGCCAGGAGTTGAGACCAACTTGGCAAAGAGTGGAGTATTGAAGGATAGTTGTGCCGACTTTGATGTATTTTTGGCCATTACAGATAAAGCTGAGATGAATGCTACAGTACATATTTATGTGAACTTGCTTTAATTTTTCTAAGATCAGTGTCCGGGAACTCCATTATTAATATAAATCATAAAATAATTGAGTATTTAGTTTTCTAAGAAACTGTCAAACTGGTTAACAAAGTAATTGTATGATTTTACAATTCTGGGTGATGTTGTTGTTGTTGTATACCATAGAAGTTGGAACAGACCCATAGCTGAACCTCTAGTGGGTTTTTAGAGGCAGTTAATCGCACAGGAAGAGATTGCCCATCCTCCCACAGAGCAGCTGGTGGCCTCAAACCATGAGCTTTCGGGATCACAACACAGCTTCTTGCCACTAGGCCACCAGAGCTCCAGTTATGAGTGATACAGCATAAAAATTCCCTCCCCCCGCCCCCATATTTTAATGTCTCTGGAGTCAAGATACATTTTTAAGCAATTATGTCTTATTATTATGCCATAATTTAATTAGCAGCATTTTTCCCTTTTAGATCACACATTGAAATTGTTCACCGTATAATGTGCCTTCTTATAATGTGTCTCATTTATTGATTACTTATCTGCATTTTTTCTACTGGAAATTAAGTTCTAACAAGTCAGAGGTTTTGCTTGTATAGTTCACTCAGTTTCTTTCAGGCCTAGCAGTTTGGTCCATAGAAGGTACTCAGTAAATGTTGGGGAGCTCTGGTGGCCTTGCCCATCCAGGGTTGCTAACCTCAAATGCATGGCTTTCTGTTGGTTTGACCAGAGTCCAGTGGCTCTGTGGGAGAAAGATGGACATTTCCTTCCCTTGTGATTTACACCCTCAGAAATCTATGGAGAGGTCTATGAGTTGGTTCTGACTCGATGGCGTTGAGTTGAGTCAGTGTTTGTTAAGTATATGAAGGAAGGTGTTGACTGTTCAGATGTTAACTAAAGGTGCAGATCTTAAAGCTCTTAATGGGTTGGTGTGACACTTCTCGGCCTTGCTTGTGAAGAGTACTTGAGCTCTCAGTGAAGAATATCAAAGATTACACACAGCGTTCAACATAAAACCGAAGTCCTCATAAATAAGAAACATTGTGATGAGCAGGGAGAAAAGACTGGTGATGTCAAGGATTTAATCATTCTTGGATCCACAGTCAACTCTTAGAAATGAAATTTGCTCAGAAGGTTTTCTTGTTTTCAAAGATGCCAGAACTTTTCTCCCACCAGCAAGAATGACTAAATGAGACACTAGGTATTTCCCCCCCCACACACACACATTTGGTTCTGTTGTATATGGAGTATTAAGGAATTGAAATCTGCTCAGAATAAAAGTGATTTGGGCTTTAACGCAGGATGATTCTATCTTGAGCTCCTTAACTTAGTAATATCTCTAGAAACCTGTTTCCCAAGAAAGATCACAGCCTCAGGATGAACATGCCTTTTGAGAGGTCACCATTCCTCCACTACAGTAGTTAAACAACCTCTGTCTGGTCTTGGCTATGCACGTGTAGATTATTAACATAGAAACCTCAGGTATCATTAAATACAGTGTCCTGATATTTTTTTTTCAAAGCTAATCCACAGTTCCTGCCGACTGCTTCATTTCTTCACGAGAAGTAAACGCCTTTTAGGAGCCAGCTTGTTCACTTTCACAACGCAGCATGTTTCTGTGAGGTTGGCCTGGGTTTTACAGAACCTGGTGGAGGTAAGAAAGGCTTGTGTGGGTTAGGTGGGAACCACATAAAGACTGTGAAGAAGAATTTAAAAAGCAAACAAAAAATTAATAAAGACACTGTTGCTGTTCGGTGCCATAGAGTCAACTGTGATTCATAGCAGCTCTGTGAACAGCTGATCTACCTGCACCAGCCTCACGGTCTCATCCACACTTGAGCCCATTGTTGGAGTCTCTGTGTTGATCCATCTCCAGATCTTCCTCTCTTTCTCTGACTCTCTGCCTTTCTCAGTACAGTGTCTTTTCCCAAGGACTGATCACATGGCCAAAGTTTGTGAGATGAGGTTCTGCCATCTTTGCCTCTGAGGAGTAAATTGGTTTCACATCCTCCAAGATAGATTTTTTTGGTTCTGTTGGCAGCCTGTGGGATACTCAATGCTCTTCACCAACACCAAATTCACAGGCATACTTCTTGGTCTTCCTTAGTCACTGTCCAGCTTTCAGATGTGCACAAAGCATTTCAGAATACCATGGTTACATCAGGCTATTGATAGTAATTTGAGAGAAATGCAGGCGTCTTGCTATTGGAGCAGCTCTGATGGCTTAATGGTTTGGAGTTGCGCTGCCAATCCAAAGGCACATGATTCGAATCCACTAGCTGCTCTGTGGCAGAGAGATGGGCAGTCTCCTCCCTTGTGTTTCACAGCCTCTAAAAACCCGTTGGAGGGTCAACTATAGTCGGCTCTGAGTTGGTTAACAACAACAGAGTACATACCGAAATAGAAAATATATAAAGATGAGAATATGATTATTTGTGGGAAATTTAGGTATTAAAGTAGAAAATATGGCATCTTTATATGCTTTACTTTTAGGAAACCTCTTTGTTAAGAGTCAGAACACATGAATAGAAATTGAATACAAGCCGAAATGTCCCACTCCGTGATGTGTGTAGAGCAAGGATTTTGAGGCTTCATCTCTCATACTTTAGGCAGGTTTCCAGGAGGGACCAGTCTTTGGAGAAGGACATCATGCTTGGAAAGATGAAGGGACAGCCCAAGAGAGGAAGCCCCTGTGTGAGAGGGATTGGCAGAATGACTGGGGTAATGGGGATAGATGTGTCAGGGACAGATTTGCACAGGATAAAACAGGTTTCAGAACTATTGTGCATAGGGTCACTATGAGTCACAGGTGACTCGACAGCACATAAAAACAACAATAATATATATTTATATGTGTGTAAATAAACACATATGATGTATTTTTATATGAAGAGACAGTCACCACAAAACCATTTACCATCCAGTCAATGCTAAATGTCAATTCATGGTAACCTTTGTATTACCAAGTAGAACTGGCCCACAGAGGTTTTCTTAGTGATAATATGTATAAACACAGATCTTCTTGTATTTATCTTGTAGCTTCATTGAGGAGGTTCACATTTGTCATTACAAGGTGCCATCAAGTAGACAACAATTCATAATGACCCTGTGAATAGCTCCATCCACAGCATCTCAGGCCTGCTCGAGCCCAGTGTACTACTGACTATGTCAGTCCATTTTGAGGGTCTTCTTCTCTTTCTCTGTGTCTCCACCTTTCCTGGCATGATGTCTCTCCAACTTTTAAGTCTGTACTAGAAGTCAAACTGTGCTACCCAAATGAGACTAGAATGCATCTGCTATTCTGCATTTAGTCTTCCACTTAATGAACTTTTTGTAAAAGATTTGGTCCCATTATGTTTTCAAGGTGCGAAAGGCTGTTGAAGAAGGGAATTGCTGCTTTGGGACTGTTGATACTTGGTTGTTACATAAACTCACAAAAGGTAAGGATAGCTCTTATCTCAAGAGCCTAAATGTGATAAAAAAGATTAAGGTGAAAAAGTAACAATGCCTTTTCCTATCCTGTGCCTTAGATATACTGCTCTAACAATTGCAATTAAATACTGCTCTAATAATTGCAATTGATTCAGATTCGTGGTTAAAAAAGGGTGGTTGTAAAATTAAAAAGAAATGTGGGATACAGAATGAGTACACAGTCATCAATCCCAGAGTGAGAAGACCTCACTTTGGTACAAAATCTACCGCTTTGCAACTGTTATTACTTCAGACAAACACTTAGGGTATCTGAGACCCTTACTCATTGTGATTGGAAATTTTAAGTAAGGTATGTATAAAAGTGTTTTTAATAAACTAATGGTTCATAAATATTAAATGTAATATTGATTTAGAGACTGCATCAGAAATACACATGTGAGGATGAATTTAGGTTTATGACTAGATTATTAACCAGTAATATAAGTTTCCACACTGCCTGATAATAAATATATCCTTTTCAATGTACACTTAGGTTCTAAATATGCCACAGATTTTTCAAATGCCAGCACTACTGGACTGTTTGACCCTTATGAGGTAAAGAGAGGTTTTGCCCTCCTTTTATTTATGAATTAGCAATTTATTTACTTTGGGTTGGCTTCTCATGACCTGTTTCTATGCTCAGATGTGCTGGAGCAGTTTCATTACCTCCCTGCTTTCGATTCCGCTGTCTCTTCTGCCTCCCGTGAGGGACACGAGGTAATGAGCCTCAGACATAAGGGACACACTTGTCCCCGAATTTATTTTGCCTTGGTAGGGAAAAGAGTTCTATTGCATGTGTGTTTATTATGTAACTTTTAACCTGTGCTAAAAGATATTTGCTCTGAATGTTGGAATGAGTCTTTCTAATGTAATAACTTTTAAACTCATTTGCTTTGAAGCCACCATTTTGGAACAGTGGATGAAGAGATACTTGGTGTACCTATACCCATTGTGGCCTTGGTAAGTAAAAAACGTGAGATTTCTCTTGTTAAAGTATAATGAAATTAATATATATAAATAGCTGGTGGAGATGTCTTAGAAACAAATAAAATGAAAGTATCTTTCCCCCACCCCCCGTCCTTTTTATTTTAAAGAATCTTGTCTGTAGACTTCTAAACATAGAAATGCTTCATAACTCTTTTTTTATTGAGATTTTAATGAAAGTTTATAGAGAACTTGGATTTCCATTCAATCATTGTTGCACATTTTCCTCTCTGCTCCCCCTCCTCCCTAGTTCTCCTTTTTCTTTGGAAAAAAAAATTCTTTCATTGTTACACAATGTGTCCCACACCCCAACCAGTCTACTTTACTATGAAGCTTTTATTCTGGACTCTTGTCATGTCAGTAAATATCTAATCATATATTCCTTTTATACCATCCTCTCCCTTGTATGTTTCAATGCCATGTACATTATTTGTCCCCTCTTTTCTTTGTTTTCCCCAACCCCCATGTCAGTTTTATAACGGTGGCACTATGCAGTATTTGTCTTTTTTTGTGACTGAGATATTCCACTCAGCATAATGTCTTCCATGGTCACCCATTTTGTATAATATTTCATGAATTCCTTGTTTTTCAATGCAGCATAGTATTCCATTGTGTGAATATACCACAGCTTCTCTATCCATTCGTTTGTTGATGGGCAGTTGGGTTGTTTCTAACTCTTTGTTATTGTGAACAAAGCTGCGATAAACATGAGTGTGCATATAACTGCTTGAGTGGCAATTATGGTTTCTTTGGGGTATATTCCCAGTAGTGGTCTTGCTGGGTCAAATGGTATTTCTATTTCCAACTTTTTGAGAAAGCACCATACTGCCTTCCACAGTGGTTGCACCGTTTTACATTCCCACCAACAGTGAATAAGGGTTCCAGTTTCTCCACAACCTTGCCAGCGTTTGTTGTTTTCTGCTCTGTTGAATTTTGCTATTCTGACTGGGGTGGGATGATATCTCATAGTTGTTTTGATTTGCATTTCTCTTAGAGCTAGGGATTTTGAACATTTCTTCATGTGTTTATTCACCATCTGAATGTTTTCTTTGGTGAAATGTCTGTTCAATTGTGTTCATGTGAACCTCCCATCATGTTGACAGCATTTGAAACATTGATCCTCATATTTTAGATTGTGGTTTCTTGTTTTATTCCGGAGACACTAATGCTTCATTTGTTTTATCTGTATTGTTTTGGATTGTTTTTTTTAAGCTCCTCCTGGTTTTTGCTTACAGTGTCCTATAATTCTTTAAGTTTATCTTTCAACAATTGAAAATAGTCAATCATTGTTCTTTTAAGTTCTGTGTTGGAAAGTTTCATCAGACTTTCTGGCTTCAGGAAATCCATTCCATAGACAAATCATAAACAGTGCTAGAGAAGTTTAAAATTAAAAAAAATTGACATTTACATATTATAGAATCTTTAGCCAGCAGTGTCTACTTTAGAAACTTGGATGAAAAAAAATGTTTCTGATATTTAAGGGTCATATCTTGATAATTCTTGTTCTTTCTGGCTGGATGATAGAGTCAGGAATGTGGAGAAAGTCAGAGATTTACGATCTGAAGGAGATGATTGAGAACTACAGGCCCTGTCTTTGATTTCTAGTAGTAGATTCAGTATAAAGCACCTGTTCCTGGATAAATAATCTGTACAGGGGCAAGTTGAAGAGGAACTGAAATATCAAGTTTAAAATCTGTGATCATTTGGAGAGTTTCAGTCTTAGTGTGGAAGATCAAAGACTGTAGCTTTCAGTATAGATTACTTCTCAACATCAAGGAAACAATACCTCTTACCATTGGACCAAGAGGCAACATCAAAATAGAGAAGTTGTCAATAATTTCACTTCACTTGAATTCACAGTGAGCACCCATAGTAACTGCAGGCAAGAAATAAAAAGATTTGTTGCGTTGGGAAAATCCACCGTCAGGGACCTCTCCAGAGTGCGAAAGAACAAGCAGATCAGTTTAACGAGTAAGATGTGCCTGATTCAAGCTGTAATATTCTTAGTTGCTTCCTATACATCTGAAAGTTGGACAAGCATTAAGGATGACAGAAGAACTGATGCCTTTAAATGGCAGTGTTGGAGAAGAGCATCGAGTATATCTTGGACGGGCAAAAGAACAAATAAGTCTATCTTGGAGGAAGTGCCACAAGAGTGCTTCTGAAAGGCAAGGATGGTGAAATTGTTCCCTGTACTTGGGGCACGTTGTTAGAAGGGACAGGTCCTTAGAGAGAGTTGTTAGAAGGGACAGGTCCTTAGAGAGAGAAAGAGATCATGCTGGGAAAATTAGAGGGGCAGCCAAAAAGAGGACGATGCTGAAGGAGATAAGGTGACACAGTGACTGTGACAACATGCTAGAACATATCAGATTGTGGGAACAGGGCAGGGTTCTTACCTATTGTTTGTCAGGTGACTATGAGTCATAAACAACTCGATTTGCACCTAACAACAGTCCTATTCAATTTCAGAGCAGGCTCAAGTTGAGGTGAATATATGACTGCAAGAGTACAGATTAATGAAAAGACTTTTCCTTTAATCAAATTGATTTTTTCCCCTTGGATATAATAGTTCTCTTTCTATCTCCATTTTTGGTGAAACATTCTTCTAGGTTGTGTATCCCGGGTATGTCCACTTGCTATACAGAGGTAACTCGTGGTTGCTGTGAAGCCGAACACTGAGACACTGATGAGTCAAATGTGAGAAGGGTTACCCATGGTGCAAAGTGTTTGGTGGAGCTCCCCGATTAAAACAAGCTTGGAAGCAGGAGTGGCATCTACTTCCACAATAGTTTGCCTCGGGAAACCCTAGAACCTGGAGAAAGGATGAAAGTTATACAGGAGGTGTCCAGGACTTATGTTCATAAGGTCGCTGTGAGTCATCTCAACCTGCACTTAACAACAACATATCTCCATTTACCTTTCGTAATGCTGTACTATTTTATTTTCTGTTAGCATTTCTTTTTATAAAATTTTATTTTAATATTTTAAAAAATAATTTTAATGAACATTTACTGAGATTTTGGATTTCCATTCATTCATTGCTCTCCCCACCCATTTTTTAAAAAAACAAATAAAAAAATAGTACTAGGGATAGACATGGTTTTGACTTAAATCTGCTTATAATTAAGGAACTTTGGTTCATTTGTTTTTCTTCTTCTCTCCTTTTTGCTGACAGCATGCTTCAAGTTTTGGATTCATCCCTGTCTTTCTCCTCCTCTTCCCTTTTCTTTCTTTTTCACTTTACTCTTGCATGGCTTACTGTTCACTACCTATGCTTCTGTCTTAATACCATGAGAAACCTTTTTCACTTGTTTTGCTAAAAACCCACAAACACAACAACAACAAAAAACCCCTTTGGTACCTTTTGTTTATTGGTGCAGCATGCTACAGGCTGAACTGGTAGAGCTCCTTCAAAATTAAAACCAGAAATTTCTTATTAAAAGAGAAATTTTTGTGATCTCTTATTTTGACTGATGAGTACAACCTTTAAGCTGAGAGTGACATTATCCTTCAACACAAATTTCATTTTGATCTTTATATCTTACATTACCCGTTGTTGTTGTTGTTGTTGATTGCAGTTGAGTTGAGCACGACTCATAGTGACCCTATTGCAACTTTGTATAACTATCGTCATTTCTAAAAGTTCATAGAGTTTCCAGAGGCATGTGGTTTAGGAAGTGGATGCCACTCCTGCTTCCAAACCTGTCTTAAACTGGGAGCTCCACCAAACACTGTCCACCATGGGTAACCGGCACACCAGTGGCACAGAGTTCAGCATCACAGCCACTCCAGGTTACCTCAGTCCAGCAAATTGACAGACCAGTGCCACAATCGTGAGAAGAATGCTCCTCTAAATTATAATTACAGTAAGTTACCCACAGAATATTTAAAAGTCACAAAGTAGCTCTCACATTTAATGTGTATTCGATTTGCTTGTTACATTTGTTTGTCCTTCTAGAGAGGCTGTTACTCTGTACTTGTTCAGTGTTCTCCTAGGAGATTTTTAAAGAAAAATAGAAAATGGGGAAAAAAAACACCTATGGGTGAAAATAGAGTAATTGAGGCAGTGTGAAGTCGGGAAATGAGCTGGTGCAAAGGCAGAAGGCCTGACGTTGACTCGTCCCAACAGGTCGCCGACCAGCAAGCAGCCATGTTTGGCGAGTGCTGCTTCCACACAGGAGATGTGAAGTTAACGATGGGAACTGGAACTTTCTTGGACATTAATACTGGCAACAACCCTCAGCAGTCTGTTGGAGGTAAATAGAATTGATACTGCTGATTAGTATTACATCACTGCTTCTGCTAAGGTTTCATTTCTGTGATATTTCAATTATTATTTCTGAGTTCAGAAAAATCTATAATTAACATTTTTTCATTATTCTCCTTTTTTCCTTCACTTTTTTTGGGTAACATTTTATTTAATGTAGTATATGTAGACAGTCCAGAGTGTATGTTTTGTTTTGTCTGGTAATTTCTTGACATTGTATTTTATATAATTAATTACCACTGGTCTGTGACTTATCCTGCCTCATCAAGTCCCCACTGCACCCTTTCTCTTCCTTCACATTCCTCCACCCATCTTGGAAGCAATTAATCTTTTTCCTTTCTATTTTTTTCCCCCATTAAAAGTATAGTAGGGGGACCTTATGTTACAAAAAAATGAGAAATTCAGAAAGAGTAGGTATTTTGGTCAGCTTGCAAAGTATTTATGTATAATACAGATAATGAAAGGAGTAGTGGGGGTGTTGTGTGTTAGGTGTTGTCATTGTTGTGTACTGTAGAGTCAGAACCGACCCATAGGTGACTCTCCAGTGGGTTTTCAGAGAGTTAATTGCACGGGAGGAGATTTCCTATCCTTCTCCCATGGAGCAGCTGGTAGTCTCGAACTATGTGCCTCCAAGGATTGCAGCTCAGCTTTTTGCCACTAGGCCACCAGAGCTCTGTGAACCAGAGCTTTTGATCAGTGGTTCGAGTCCACCAGCTGCTGCAAGGAAGAATAAGGCCAGTCTTCTATTGTAAATGAGCCAGGGCAGTGTGAGGATGACTGAGCCTGACTGCTACTATTTCTGCAAGGGGGAACTGTCCATACTCAGAGCATCCACAACACAAAACCAGCTCCCCTGGGGTCAGACATGCCTCCTCAAGCTCCCACACCAGCTCAGCTCTGTCTCACGTCGGGTCTCTGGCTCCCTGCTGTTTCTCTCCTGTAGGTCTGGCTGGTTCAAGGCACTGAAGGACACATATTGTATTCTTTGCTGCTTCTTCCTTGCTGGTACTAAGATTGCCAAGTTTCTGGCATCAAACCTGCTCGCTTTAAACCTGGTGGCGTGGTGAAACTAGCCAGTCCCCTTGTGGATAGACTTCACATATTCTCTTTGCATATTTTTGCCCGGCCATGTGGCAAAGTCGAAGGCAATGGTCTAGAAAAGCCAGTAGACCCCACTACACCCCACCTGTAAAGATTTCCAGCCTTAAACCCAATGGATCGCTGTGAATAGCAATGAACCTTAAGACTGAGGGTAATATATCTTATTCTTGCTTAAAACACCTTAAATTAATAAAACCCCATTGTCATCAAGTCACTTCCAACTCACAGGGACTGTCTGATAGAGCAGTGCTGAATAGAGGCTGTGCTCTTCACAGATGCCATCAGCCGTGACTTCTTCCTGTGTGTCTGCTTTCGCACTCCAACCGTTGGCCTTTTAGCTCACAGTTGTGGAATCCCACTCATAGAACTACCTCAGCCAAGCTGGGGCCCCCTAGTCTTGGGTTCTGTTCTCCTAGCCTGGGTACTAAGTGATTATTTTGAAAAATCTCCCTCCCCCCCAACCCCACATTCCATCTTCCCTCAAGTTCTTCCTTTTTCCAAATTGAGAAAAATAGGAGCTAAGAAATGTTGGTCACTTTGTGACGTTGTTTCTCTTTAGGAGGGTTTAGAAATGACAGAAAATGATATAGTTGTAGTTTCTCCAGCAAGCCAGTTTCGCAATAACTTTTATTTATCCACAAGTTATTGTTTCTGTGCTTCTTGGGATATAGACCTCCATGCAGCTAACAAAACTTAATATTGTTCCTCAGCTAGGACAGATGCTGTGCTGTAACTTCTTGATATTTTTAATTTCATGCATTTTTCTCCTCTTTTTATTGTGATTTACCTCTATTCTTTGTTCTTCTTTTATTGAATGTTTATAAAGCAAATTGATTTTGCTTTCAGCTATGCATGCACAGTCTGTAACTCCATTTCTTTTCACTTAACTCTCTGAGGCAGATGTTTTATATTTGTGGAAACTGAAGCTAAGTGGTTAAGAACTTCTAAGGCGATAGCTACTCAATGTCAGGGAGCTGGAATTTGAACTTAGGCATTCTGACTTCAGAGCTGCTTTGCTGTGTCTTGATTTAATCCGATTGTGGCACTGTAGAAGTCTCTGTAGGGGCTTATGTATTTATGGTGTGATTTCCTTTGCCTTTTTTTTAAGGTTTTTATCCCCTGATTGGATGGAAGATTGGACAAGAAGTTGTGTGTTTAGCTGAAGGGAATGCAGGAGACACGGGAACTGCCATAAAATGGGCACAGCAGTTAAGTAAGTCCTCCTCTAACCAGATTTCACAAAGCAGAGCTTAAAGAATTCAAGAATGCTGCCTGGCCCTAGATCAGTAGAGAACTAATGGGTTAGTCAAATAAGCATGTAATGACTTATGATAAAAGAAAAGATTCAAAACAAAAATTAGAACAGATTTAAAAAATTGTGCTAGCATATTTTTCTGATATTTTGTTATTAGGTGCCATCAAGTCAAGTGCGACTCATAATGACCCTCTGAACAGCATATCTGAACCCCATTCTATCCTCTGAGCTCTTCACACTTTCTGAGACACTTGAGCCCATTGCAGCAGTCACTGTGTCAATCTATCTGGTTGAGGGTCTTCATCTCCCTCACCTACCCTCTACTCTTCCAAGCATCATGTCCCTCTCCAAGGAATAGACCCTCCTTGCAACATGACTGATGTATTGTTCTTAGGTGCTGTCAAGATAAAAGGCTAAATTTTTAAGGCCAAGAACCTTTGTTGTTGTAGGTGTTTGGTGCTATCCAGTCAACTACAGCTCATTGTGACCTTTGTGAATAACAAATCCGATTCAGAACCTTGCCATGTCCTGTGTCATCCGTACAATCTCCATCATGTTTGAACCTATTGCTGCAGTCACTGTGTCATAAAATACCAGCATGTATAAGAAAATACATGCCATAAGAAAAGTGGTAAAATTGGTAACAAAAAAAAGTGATAAAATTAGTTTTTAAAAAATCCCATCTTCAGCATGTCAGAAGAAAAGTGAAAAGTGGGCAGAGTTTAGGACAGATATTTCATAAAGGAAATGAGATGGCCACTGGGAAATGCTGCTCAGACTCCATAATCAAATAAAAACACATTTAAACAAAATACAGGTGTTTACGGTCTGCTGTCAAGGAGGAACAAGCTGCATGATGTTGGTGGGAATACAGAGAGAAATGTTGCCTTGTTTTCCCTTGGAATGCAAGTTACTCAGAGTGGCTGTTCTGGAGGACAGTTCAACTTCACACATCATATTAAAAACTGATCCTTTCCTCCTGCTCTTTATTTGCTAACAGAGTAATTGTATAGTGTGCAAGGATATGAGCCCACATCCATGTGTTTAATACAGTAATTGAAAGCAAGTTCCTCTCTAATGATAAACATGGAGTAAATAAATGTCAGACAGTGCATTCACGCAGAGGGTAGTCATTTAAAAATAACAGTGCCATTGCATTCTCTTACTGACATGGAGCATTGCCCATGATACATTAAGGAGGGAGTGATGCAATTACAGAAAAGCAGGTATAAATTCTTTTCCCCCGTTAAAATACTGCTTTAGTAAGTAAGAAATAATTCATGTGAGAGACACTGGTGGCATAGCCCTTACGGAGTTGCAGTGGTGACCCAGAGGCCAGGCGTGTTTGGCATTTGCAGTCACCAGCAGCTCCAGGGGAGGAAGATGAACATTCTCCTCCCATGTGATTTGTAGCCTCTGAAAACCCACTGCAGGGTCAACTGTGTGTCAGTTGCAACATGAAGGCAGTTGAGTAGAGAGAGAATCTATATGCCGTGCAATTCATTCATTTAAAGTCTACAGTTAATTAGGAGGTCTTTGGGCTTTGTTTTTTCAGTGTACTCACAGGATTTTGGAACCATCATCACAATCTAATTTTATTAGACTAAGGTGTGCCTGACTCAATATGGATTGAGGCTTAATGTCAAGAAGACAAAGATTCTCACCACTAGACCAATTGGCAGTGTCAGGATGGATGGTGAAGAGATTGAGATTGTTCACAGCTTCAGTTTGCTTGGCTCCACAGTCAACAGTCTCGGCACCAGCAGCCAGAAAATTAAAAGACGTATTGCGATGGAAAAGTCTGCTCTTAGGTACCTCTCCAAAGTACTGAAGAGCAATGGTGTCTCTCTGGAGACTAAGGTGCGTCTGATACAGGCCATGGTCTTTGCTATCACTTGTTATACATCAGAGAGTTGGACAATGACTAGGAAGGATAGAAGGAGAATTGATGCCTTTGAGCTGTGGTGCTGGAGAAGAGTATTGACGGTACCGTGGACTGCCAGGAAAACAAACAGATTCATCCTGGAAAGGGTTAAACCAGGCAGCTCCTTGGAGGCAAGGATTCTGAGGCTTTGTCTAACATACTTTGGACATGCTGTAAGGAGGGACCTTAGAGAGGGACATCATGCTTGGTAGGGTGGAGGGACAGTGCAGCAGGGGAAGGCCCTCTATGAGGTGGATTGATTCAGTGACTGGGGTAATCGGGATGGATGTATCAGAGACGGTGCAATTGGCACAGGACAGAGCAGAGTTTAGGGCTGTCATAGGGTCAGTATGAGTCGCAAGTGACTCGACGGCACATAACAACAACAACAACAACAAGGTGTGCCTGATCTAGGCCATGGTCTTTCAGGTACTTGATATGTCAGTGACTAGGAATGATAGAAGGAGAGTTGATGCCTTTGAGCTGTGGTGCTGGAGAAGAGTACTGAGTATACCATGGACTGCCAGGAGAACAAACAAGTTCATCCTGGAGAGGCTAAAGCCAGGCTGCTCCTTGGAGGCAAGAATTCTGAACATACTTTGGACATGTTGCAAGGAGGGACCAGTCCTTGGAGAGGGACATCATACTTGGGAGGGTGAAGGGATGGCACAGAAGAGGAAGATCTTCGATGAAATTAATTGACTCAGTGACTGGGGTAATAGGTGTAATAGGTGTGTCAGAGATGATGAAATTAGCTCAGGATAGAGCAAGGTTCAGAGCTGTTGTACATAGTCGCCAGTGACTCAATGGCATATAACAACAATGACCATTCATTCTTACTCTTCTAAACCCCCTAACCTTAAACTACCACTGATCTACTATCAGTCTCTAGATTTGTCTGTTTTGCAAATGTCATATGAACAAACTCATACAATATGTGGTTTTTCAATGTTGACCTTTTTCACTTAGTATAATATTTAAAGTTTGCCTGTATTGTATAATATATCACTGTTTCATTTCTCCATGTTGCTTAATCATATTCTATTGCATGGATATACCACAGTTTATCTGTTCATCAGTTAGTGGACATTAACAAATATTACAGTGTTCAGTATCCACTTAGAACTGGACTAGATACTAAGGGACACCAATGAGTACACACTCTTATCCATTGAGACTGTTATCTAGTTTGGAAGCAGGAGTGGCATCCACTTCCTAAATAAAATGCCTCTGGAAACTCTCTGAACTTGAATAAATGTCGATTGTTGTAGAGGGGCTTCAGTCCTTTTGTTCATGGGGTTGCTATGAGTCGTGCTCAACTTAAAGGCAGTCAACAACAACAACAACATTGCATGACCAGGATTTTGGGTGTTGGGGTTTTTTTCCTTTCTTTTTATTAATTTTAATGAAAGTTTACAGAGACTTTGGATTTCCATTCATTCATTGTTGCACTTTTCTCCCCTCCCAACCCTCTCCCCCAGTACACTACCCTCTTGGAAAAGTAAAAGAAAAATTCTTTCATTGTTTTACAGTCCCTCCCCCAAGGTCCACTCCACTATGCAGCCTTTGCTCTGGACTCCTGTCATGATAAAGATACCTAATCACATCTCCCTTTTAAACAGTTTTCTCCCTCATCTGTTGCAATGCAGAATACATTATTAAACCCATCTTTCTCAGTCTACCCCCAAACCCGATGTCAGTCCTGTTTTACAGTAGTGGCACCATGCAGTATTTGTCCTTTTGTGACTGAGATACTTCACTCAGCACAATGTCCTCCAGCGTCACCCATTTTGAATAATTTTGCATGAGTTCCTTGTTTTTCAATGCAGCATAGTATTCCATTGTGTGAATATACCAGAGCTTCACTATCCATTCGTTTGTTGATGGGCATTTAGGTTGTTCCCAACTCCTTGCTATTATGAACAAAGATGCAGTAAACATGGGTGTGCATATATCTGCTTGGATATCAGTTATGGTCTCTTCAGGGTATGTTCCCAGTAGTGGAATTGCTGGGTCAAATGGTATCTCTATTTGCAACTTTTTGAGAAAGTGCCATGCCGCCTTCCACAGTGGTTGCACCATTTTACACTCCCACCAACAGTGAATAAGGGTTCCAGTTTCTCTACAACCTCACCAGCATTTGTTGCTTGCTGTTCTGTTAAATTTTGCTATTCTGACTGGGGTGAGATGATATCTCATAGTTGTTTTGATTCGCATCTCTCTTAGAGCTAGGGATTTAGAACATTTCTTCATGTGTTTTTTTCCATCTGAATGTCTTTTTTGGTGAAGTTGTTTTGTTTTTTAAAACTGTTAGTATTAAATGATGAGAAGGAGAAATGGCAGTAGTATGCAAAACTAGGGGGAATAAAACCAATAAGGAACCCCAAACTAGTTGCTTTTTAGTCAATTCTGAGTCATGAGGATCCCATTTATATAGAGTAGAACTGTGCTCTCGTGAGTTTTCAGAAACAGGTCACCCTTCTGGGTGATTTTGCACTGCCAACCTATTACATGGCCATTTGAGCCACCCAGGGACTCCTGGAAACTCAGAGTGCTTCTGGAAACTCAGAGTGCTTCTTTTAAGAAGTGCTGTATCAGCGGAGCCTTGAGTGAACAATAAAAGTAATTTGGAAGATGGAGAGGCATTGAAACAAGAAAGCTTCAAGCAAAGAGGACCTATGTGTGAGATCTGGCTGGGAAGATCAAGGTCAAAGAATGCTATTCCTTCTCTATAGTCAAGGCATTTCCCGTCTCTGCTGTCCTCCAGTAACAAGGGTCAGGGGACCACTTTTCCTTAGCAAGATAACTTTTAATCGCTGCATATGATATGTGCCTGCTCGAGGCAATCCCCAGAAGACTTCCTGTGCACACTTAAAATTATCCAGCACCTTTGTTTACTAGAAATACAGGAAACTGGTTCCATGTCTTTGGATGCCATCCCAAGAGAGATGCAGTCTCTCATTAGAGATGACATAAACATTCTCTTATTTATGTATTGATTTTAGGTGGTGATAAGTAGTTAAGTATTACTGATAGTAAGTAGGATTCAGAGAAGATGCTAATCTGAGTATAGTTCATGGCCCTGGCTCCCTCTTCTTCCTGCTGGGGTGGTAGATACAACCTCAGGTTCTCATGGACACTGTGAAGACTATAAGGGACACCATCTGGGTTCTTGATGAAAATACCGAGATAGCAAGAACCCTATAAGTAATCTCTTGGGGACTTGCCTGCTAGTCTGTCTGCTGTCCCTCCAGCATGTCGAGAAGAAGGAGCTAGAATGGTCCCTGTCATGTGCAGTACCAGAAAGCACATTAATTGTGCTGTGCGTGAACAGCTCCGCTTCTAAGCTGAGGGGAAACCCTAATTATCTATGCTCACATGTAGAGGAACCTGAGTTACGTGAACTTCCTCCCTCCTTAACTGTTACTATATACCATTCCCACAGCCTTGGCTGGAAATATGAAGGGAGGATAAAATATTTAAGAGCACATCATTCCTAAAAGGAAGGTAGCCAAACTGAACAAACTATAAGTGACTCCTGTAGATGCAGACAGAAATATAGAAGAAATAGACAATGAAAAAGAAAAGCCAAAAATATTTGGTAAAAAAACTGTTGCAAAGAAATATTTAGAGAACTTTTAGGAACAGAAAGTATAAAAAAATATTAAAAGTAGGATGGAAAATTCTGAAAAGTAAAGTGAGGATCAGAAAGAATTTAAAAATGAAAAGAAATGAAATTAGAACCAAAGGGTAAGAAGTACAGAGAATGACATAACTCAGTCACAAAAGGACAACTGTCATATAAGTTATAAAAGGCTACGGAAAGGTTTACATAGAATATAAGCAATCTTGGAGGTTTAATAGGGATTGGAAGAGAAGGAGAAGGGAGTAAAAGTTAATAAATATCTAAGTTCGGTAAAGGGAAAGGCAGCATATGATAAGAGTTTGTTAGGACATGGTAATAAATTAATCACTCTGCATGGTTCAAAATCAAGAAAGGAGTGCTTAAAAAATGCATCCTTTCTCCAGACCTTTTTAATCTGTGTAAATAGATCATTTTGGAGGCTTGGCTCTCTGTGGAGGAATGTGGCATCAGGATTGGAGGTATACTCATGAATAACTTACATTATGCAGATGACACAACCCTGCTTGCTGAACCTGAGGACCTGAAGCGTTTGCTGAAGGCGGCCAAGGACTGCAGTCTCAAGTATGGATTTAAGCTCAACATAAAAAAAACAACAACAAAGATTCTCACCACTAGACCAGTTAGCAGCATCATGATAGATGGAGAAGAGATTGAGATTGTTAACAGTTTCCTCTTACTCAGTTCCATGATCAGTACTCTTGGCACCAGCAGGTAGGAAATCAAAAGATGAGTTGAATTGGGAAAGTCTGCTGTCAGGGGCCTCTCCAGAGCTCTGAAGAGTAACAGTGTCAAAATAAGGACTAAGATGTGCCTGATCAATGTCGTGGTATTCACAGTTATTTGCTGTGCATTAGAGAGCTGGACAGTGACTAAGGATGACAGAAGAATTGATGCCTTTGAGTTGTACTGCTAGAGAACAGTATTAAACATACCATGGACTGACTGCCAAGACAATAAACACGGCTGTCTTGGAGAGGGTGAAACCAGGTTTCTCCTTGGAGTCTAGAATGTTGAAACTCCATCTCTTATACTTAGGGAATTTTGTCAAGAAGTACTAGTCCTTGGAGAAGGACATGATGCTTGGAAGGCTAGAGGGTCAGCACAGGAGAGGAAGCTCCTAGATGAGATGGGCTGATACAGTGACTGTGATAATGGGAGTAGGTGTGTCAGAGACTGAGATTGGCTCAGGGTAAGGTAGGGTTCAGAGCTTTGTTTGTAGGATCATTATGAGTCGTAGATAACTTAGTGATACATAAAAACAATGTTATACATAAAATGTCAATAATTGAATAAATCAATATGATTTGTAAACATTCACTGAATAAGAATAAAAAAGATAGGGAGAAGAGAACAGCAATGAAGTAGGTAAATAAGTGCCTTTTCCAGAATGTTATTTTACCAAAAAGTGGGAAACTAATAAATTGAAATATAGTAATGGAAGAAATAATTGAAAACAGACTTCTTTAAGGGGAAGAAAAAGTTGAGTTTTTAGACTGAAATGATTGACAAGTATCAGGCAGAGATTGCCCCCCTGCCCCAGAAAAAAGCCCCAAGACACACGTGTAGTTATTCCAGATGAATTGTCTAAATATCACTGTTAAAGGAAAGCTCTGAAACAGGAAGAGAGTTTATTTATAAAGGAAAAAATACCAGACTGGCATAGAAGTAAATTTGTAACATTTGCAAAGTGGAACAGCATGTACTCACTACAGGGACAAAAAACAGGGAACCAGGTCCCAGTGCAAAGATGTAATTGATAAGGAAAACAAAGAGGCACTTATTAGCTACACTAAGACATGCTCTGTGTGTGTGTGTGTGTGTGTGTGTGTGTGTGTATATTTTTTAAAAAAAGAATTTTAATGAACGTTTACTGAGACTTTGGATTTCTATTCATTCATAGTTGCACATTTTCCTCCTTGCCCACCCCTTGCCCCCAGTTTGCTTTTCTCTTTGAAAAGTAAAAAAAAAACACAACACCTAAACAAATTATTTCATTGTTATACAATCCCCACCCCCCAGCCTCACCCCCACCCCCAGTTCACTCCACTATGCAGCTTTTATTCTGGGCTTTTGTCATGACAGTAATATCTAATCATATATTCCTCCTAAACAGTTCTCTCCCTCATCTGTTTCAATGCAGTATACATTATTTATCCCCTCTTAGTTTCCCCCCAACTCTGATGTCAGTTCTGTTTTACAACAGTGGCGCTATACAATATTTATCCTTTTGTTACTGAGATATTTCACTCAGCATAACATCCTCCAAGGTCACTCATTTTTTATAATATTTCACGAGTCCCTTGTCTTTCAATGCTGCATAATATTCCCTTTTTTTTTTAATATACCACAGCTTCTGTAGCCATTCATTTCTTGATGGGCACTTGGGTTGTTTCCAACTCCTTGCTATTGTGAACAAAGCAGCAGTAAACATGGGTGAGCACATACCTTCTTGGGTGGCACATGGTGTTCTGTCAGCTTCTTGAATTGGAGCTTTCGCATTATTGCTCCATAAACTTCCTGCTTTAGTCACTTGTTCATTTTAAGAATGACAGATGATAGGGGAGCTCTGATGGCCTGGTGGCAAGAAGCTGCATTGCAATCCCAGAGGCGCATGGTTCGAATCCACCAGATGCTCTGCTGGGAAAGGAGGGACAATCTCCTCCTGTACCAGTCAGATCTGATTTGATGGTACACATACACACAAATAATAAAAATAAAAAAATTTTTTAAAATTTGATATTAAAGAAAAAAAAGAATGACAGATGATAGGATAAAACCAACTTATGGCTCTACAAAGACAGTAATGTTTGTGGTGACTGCCACACAAGGGTCTTTGTCTTCTTTCTGGTCTTGGTCACCATGTTAATTCCAAAGTCACTCAGGAATTCAACTGTTAATATATCAAAGATACTACTGAAATGATTTTACTTGTTGTCTTTTGGAAAAGAGAAATCTTATCGAGGTATTTCTTTTAATTGCACAGACATCTTGGAATAATTTCACATTCCCATGGAGGAATAGTAATCATGCATCAGCGTTTTGTTTACCCTTGCTTCTGTCTTTGCAGATCTTTTCACAGATGCTGCTGAGACTGAAGGAATGGCCAAAAGTTTAGAAGATTCTCAAGGAGTTTATTTTGTTCCTTCATTTAGTGGACTGCAGGTAAGCAACAATACCAGTGTCAGTGGCAACTTTGCTTGGCAACTCTATTTTTAACTTCTCCATCCCCTTTCAGGCCCATAAAAAATGTGAGATAAGGTTAGTTAAGAAAAAGACCAAAGTGGTGTTCAAGCCCCAGATATTAGACAAACCTAATGTAGATGTGAGGGCTTTATTTGTTTGTTTGTTTGTTTGATCCTGGTAACAGAATGGACCTGTCTTGCTGTGGTGGCAACTTGGCAGCTACATACCAGTCATCTCCCAAGGGTAAAATGAAACTCTTACCTCCAAACCTTAAATATTTTACTGATCCTAAGCCACTTAGAAAATAGGAAATCACTTCTTAGCTTCTCATGGCAGCAACTGGAGAGAATGGGAGAGTGGAGAAGTTAGAGGAGAGCAGCCTTAGATCAGAGAGGACAGGCTCCTGATAGCTTCGAATTCTTGAGAATTGACTAAGAGAGGAACCAGAAGTGCTTTGAGGTGAATGGGGAAGGTCTAGGAGAGATTCTATGGGAACAGAAAGAGTAGCCTGGGCCTTGGGGCCATACTTTGAGGATGGCATCAATTAAATGGTACATCTGCTGTGGCTTTGCTGTAAAACAGCTTGGGGTGGGGGGAATTTAAAAACAAGAAAAAAAAATGTGTAGTTTGGGAAGCAAGGTACCAAACTAGAGTGGGTCTGACTATTCAAGGCAAGACTCAGTGATCATTTACTTGAGTGTTCAAGTTACTGCAGTGATGACAGGCATGAGATGAATAGAACCAAGTGTCAGTCTTCAGAGGCGGATGACTCATACGCTAATAAAGGTGATACCTTTCCAGTGAGTGAGCAAGCTTGCTTACGTTTACCTTTAGAGGAGGTGGCTAGTTACCCACTCCTGAGTTACTGGGATTGGAAAAGGCCTTGGCAGCTGAATTAGCTGAATTAACTTTTAGGTTTTTTAATTTTTAAATATTCCCCCTACTTCTCTCTGTGGCTCTGCTTTTCCCTTCTCTTTGTTAGCTATGCCCTGTATTCTTCGCTATTCTTAACTTCTTAATTGTTTTAGTTTTCCTTGCTAAGGCATTGGTGACCAAATGATAAGATTATTTTTTAAAGAAAATTTTTACTTTATACTTATTTACTTACAAAATTCATGTACATTGTTTTTCTTATTGGATCTTTACCATTTGTTTTACCCACACCCCTCCCTCCACTCATCAAACTGTGCAACCCTGTGATTGATGGTAGGATTCTTCCCTTCCACATGGAGGACATGCGTTCCGGTTCCAGCCAGCTCACGTGATGCATAGTCACCACTAGTCTAGCTGTGGACATTTGCATGTTGCTTTGGTGTTGAATAAATTTCAGTGGAGCTTTTTGACTCAACCAACCTAGAAATAAAGGAGTGGTGATCTGCTTCTGAGAGTCGTCCAGTGCAAACTCTGTTGGTCACAGTGTCCCAGTCCCATTGTCCTGAGGTCACTATGAATTGGGACCAACTCAGTGGCAGCTGATGCCATTTTCCTTGTATACTCTGCTCCCTCACAACTTCAAAACATTTGCAGGTGTCCTCCAGCTGCAACATCCTTTTTGCTTCAGTTCTTCCCATTGGTGGCTTTTATTTTCGCCCTCTTTTCCCAGTTAGGATTTCTTGAAGGAATCTGGTTAGACCACCTTTTCTTTTGAAGCTCTTGCCAGGTGGTGTTGAGTCAGTGTGCTCGTCACATACTTGTGATGGTGGAAGTAGGACTAGAGCAGAAACACAGCTGCTTTGGACAAGAGAGCCTGTGGATTCAGGCTGTTTCCTTGAGAAGAGATGTAGCTGGAAATTATTATGACTCCTGTCTTTGGTTCGGGAGAGGTGGACATCTGAAATGTGGAAAGATAAAGAGATATAGCATGATGCTCTTGTAAACTCTTAAGGCAAATGTGTTAAGAGGGAAATGTCTTCTAATGGTAGATGCCTAGTGGCTAGATGTGATCATGGAAAGTTAGGAGTGAACTATCTCAGTCACAAAAGGACAAATGTTGCATAACACCACTGTTATAAAACAGGACTGATGTGGGATTTGGGGGGATTAATAACATATTGTATTGAAACAGATGAGGGAAAGAACTGTTTAAAAGAAATATATGATTAGGTATTATTTATATGATAAGAGCTTCATAGCAAAATGGACTACGGTGTAGGGGGAAGGAAATTGTGCAACAATGGAAGTTTGTTTTTGGGTTTTTTTTTTAAAAGAGAAAAGCAAACTGGGGAGGTGAGAAGGGAGGAAAATATGCAACAATGAATAAATGGAAATTCAAGTTCTCAATAAAATTTCATTAAAATATCAATTAAAATTTAAAAAAGAAAAGTTAGGACAATGTTCTTCAAGTCTTTATGGAAGGAAACATGAGATACCTTCACTGAATAGCTACCTCGGAACCACATGCAGGTTTATTCTAGTGACCACAGTGTAAATAGAAGGCAAGTTAAGGAAGAGGATGAGGGAATTAGGGAAGTTGTTCATAGGAACAAGAGTTCAAAGGGTGTAGGGAGGCGGTTGTGAGGAAATTTATGACTAGGAAAGGAATTAAAATAATGCCTGTTACAGCTATGGGAGCTCTGGTGGCCTAGTGGCAGGAATCTGTGCTGCAATCCCAAAGGCACGTGGTTCCTCCTGTGTGATTCACTGCCTCTGAAAACCCACCAGAGGGTCAGCTATGAGTCTTTTCTGACTCTATGATACAAAACAACAACATGACAGCTAAACTTTGAGTATTTACTATGTGTCAAGCACTGTCCCAAATGAATTTTAATAGTTATTATGATACTGTGTTTGTGAAGAAAGTTCACACAGCAAAGTAGGGTCTATTACAGTTTCTGTGGTTATTCAGAGGCACGGCTTACATTTTTCAGTGTGTCAGCTTTCTCTTTATTTCCTTTTTGGTGGTTCCATTTCCTAATTTAATTGCCTTGGTCCCTTAAATTCTCAGCTATACTTTTGTCTCGCATGTTGTTGTTGTTAGGTGCTGTCGTGTCGTAAACGACTCATAGTGACCCTATGAACGAAAGGCCTGAGCACTGTTCATACATAGAATTTCTGGAGGCAAGCCATTTTGGAAGTGGATGCCGCTCCTGCTTCCAGGCTTGTTTTAATTGGGAAGCTGCAGCAAACACTGTTCACCATGGGTGACCATTGCCACGTTTGGCACATCAGTGTCCCAGTGTTCAGCATCACAGCGACCACGAGTTACCTCTGTACATCAATGCACAGACCAGCGCTAGACCACCTAGAAGAATGTCTCACATAGCCGACCTTTTAAAGGAGCGTGGTATTCATAGATGCTGTTATTTGTGTTAATGAATCTGTCTGCCCTTTGCCATCCTCCCCATTGAGCTCCAGCTCATTGTTAACGTCAGCATCAGTCCATCTGGTTGAGAGTCATCTTCTCCTTCTCTGCCCCTCCACCTTTCCCAGCAGGATGTATTTTTCCAGTGACTGGTCCCTCTTGACTATATGCCCCAAAGTGAGGCAAGTTTTGCTGCCCTCACTTCTGAGGCACATGCTGGTTGCTCTTCTTCCATAACAGAACTGTCGGTTCTATTGGCAGTCCTTGGATAATCAGTAACCTTCTCCAGCACCTCAGCTCACATCTATTCTTCTGTCATCATTTTTCATTGTCCAGCTTTCAAATGCATGACTGTAGACGTGCTTATAATTGAACAGTAACACCGCGGAGGTATTTATTTCCTAGAACTGTCAGTCATAGAAGATCATAAAGGTACTGTCTGCCAAGGGAGAAAGTTCAGAAGGCAGCAAGAGAGAAGATGGAAGGAAAAAGGCAAATGAGAATCGCAAGGAAGAAGTGGGACTAACTTATGCCATCAAATAAAATCTGTTCAATGATTAGGTTCAGTCCATAGCTCACTCAAAGCACACACACAACTCAAACAAAAACAAAACAAAAATAAAGTTCTTATCCTAGAACTTCAGAGAGCATGGCTCTGCAGACAGTCTGAATTTCTACTTAACATTCAACAGAAATGGGAGAAAATAAGTTTCTGCTCTTAGAAGCTAAAGAAGATCTAAAAAAGAAATGCAGCAAGTGTTCCTTAGTAGCAGCGTTGGGAAGACTTCGTCTCATGTTCTCTGGACATGCTATGAAGAGAGATGTCCTAGCAGTGGGGGCCTGTGGCCAGGGTTGGTGGTGAGACCAGTGCTGGGCTCCAGCTCCCCTTTTCCCTCCATGGTTTCTCTCCACTCCAGAGGCTCTGCTTGCGCAGCGCCCACCGCCCAGGAACACACAACTGGACGCAGCCACCAGCACCCCGCTTCCAGCAGCCTTCGCTGTGCAGGCTGGACACCACTCCCCTTCTACTCCCTCCATAGAAAGTAAAGTTTGAAGAGGGGGAGAAGAGGGGCACCCTGGACAGAAGGATCCACCTGGAGCTGAGAAACTAGACCCTGGCAGCTCTCCGAGAACTTGTCCTGGACAACTGCAAGTCAAATGATGGGAAAACGGAGGATTTAACAGCTGAATTTATGAATTTAGAGTTCCTCAGTTTAATAGATGTAGGCTTGATTTCATTTTCAAATCTCCCCAAATTACCAAAATTGAAAAAGCTTAAGCACAGAGAAAATAGAATCTTTGGAAGTCTGGACATGTTAGCAGAAAAACTGATATCAGCACCTTGGGAAAAAAAAATAGGAGAATCTGAAACGCCTGGATCTGTTTAACTGGGAGGTTACCAACTTGAATGATGACCCGGAGAGCATC
Source organism: Elephantulus edwardii (assembly GCF_000299155.1). NCBI lineage: Eukaryota > Metazoa > Chordata > Mammalia > Macroscelidea > Macroscelididae > Elephantulus > Elephantulus edwardii. The sequence goes on along the minus strand of NW_006399908.1, from coordinate 935,074 downwards.
TTCAAGCTCCTATCCCAGCTGACCTACCTGGATGCCTATGACCAAGGGGACAAGAAACCCCTGACTCAGATGCTGAGGTGAATGGTGGATGATGAAGAGGAGGATGAAGAAGAGCATGATTTTTATTAAGAGGATGATTTTTATGAAGAAGATGAAGATGAAGACGAAGATGTAGAAGGGGAAGAAGATGAAGATGACAACTATGAGATATCATCTCACCCCAGTCAGAATAGCAAAATTT
>NW_006399908.1:918940-934477 GCF_000299155.1 Elephantulus edwardii | reverse complement strand
GCATGGTGTCACTGTTATAGAATGGGACTGACATCAGGGTTGGGGTAAGACTGAGAAAAAACTGGATAAATTATGTATACTGTATTGAAACAGATGAGGGAAAGAACAGATTAGAGGCGATATATGATTGAGTATTATGGTTAGCACAGGAGTCCAGAATTAAGGTTGCACAGAGAAGTGTACTCAGTGTGGAGGGTGGGGGAGGGATGGGGGAATTGTATACCAATGAAGGAATTTTTGTTTGTTTTCTTTTTCTTTTCAAAGAGAGGAGCAAACTGGTGGAGAGGGGTGGGCAGGGAGAAAAGTGCAGCAATGAATTAATGGAAATCCAAAATTTCTGTAAATGTTTATTAAAATTAATAAAAATTGGGGGAAAAATAAAAGGGTTGTGATGAAAAGATTTAAAAAAAAGATGATGAAGTCAGCGGGGAGGAAGAAGAATTTGGCCACGATGTTGAAGTTGATGAAGAAGATGAGGATGAAGATGAAGATGAAGGTGAGGAAGAAGGTTGGCAAGGTGAGAAAAGGAAGCGAGAAATAGATGATGAAGGAGAAGATGATTAAGACTCCAGACGACTCACAAAAAAACCTGTTCAGTGTTTGTTGGACTGCTCATTAAGGATTAGATAGCTGCTTAAAAAGAAATAAAAAGTAACTGTGATACAAACCCTAGGACATCACCCAACCAAAGAGCCAAAGACTAGTTCCTGTGCCATTCCACCTTCCTGCTTAGTCCTTCTTGGAACTCCACCACCAAGTGTGGGGACATTGCCCCAACAAAATTGTAAGCGTTGTTAGGCTTTTGTGTAAAAAAAATTTTTTTGTGTGTGTGTAAAAAAAATTTTTTTGCTGTAGCGTTGGTAGCTGTGATTGGCGAGTCTCAACTGTTTGTGACTACCAGTTACTCTGAATTACAACAGCATTTTTACTTTCTGTACAACATGGGAGCTTTGTAAATAAAATCTTTACATTAGAGAGAGAGATGTCCTTTCAGAAGAAAGACATCATGGTTGGTAAAGAGTCAACGAACAAAAAGGAAGACCTTCGGTGGGGTGGACTGACAAGTGTACTTAACCTTAGCACAGATTTGGATTGCTGAGCGGAAACTGACTTGATGGCACATAATGACAATGTGGGCGTCAATCCCTTTTCTTGGTATTAGCTCAAACAGAAGTTATAGCCAAGTCTTAACAGCATTGACTTAGCTTTGCTTAAAATCTGTTACAAAGTTGTCTTAATGTTTAACATAATCTTTATACTGGCATGTATTATTTAACTAAAAAAATCATTTTCTTCTCAATGACTATATTTGTAAAGTATAATAATTCTTCAAGACTATATATATCACTTAGAACAGTAAGAGTTTAACCTCATTATCACTTACTGTAGGCTCCATTGAATGACCCTCAAGCATGTGCCTCCTTCATGGGTTTGAAGCCTTCCACCAGCAAGCACCATCTCGTACGAGCAATATTGGAGTCAATAGCTTTCAGGTACCAAAACCTGCCCTACTGCCTTTTCATCTGTATGTCATATTCTTTTACTGAATTTCTACAAAATCAGAAACTTCTTAACAAAGGTTTATTGTTTAATTATTATTACGTGTAATGCAGCCTGTCCTTCTTGCTAATGCTTTGGAATTTTTTTCATATTTATTTCTTCTAGTACTACTCAAGTCTAATGTGTGAAAATGGCATGCTTTTGTTGTTGTTGTTGGGTACCATTAAATCGGATCTGACTGGAGGAGATTGTCTCTCCTTCTCCAGCAGAGCATCTGGTGGATTTGAACCACACATCTTTGGTATTGCAGCATAGCTTCTTGCCACTAGCCTACCAGGGCTCCCTCTGGAATGATTTTTTTACATACATATTTTTATCTTTTTAAAATTGTGATTTTAAAGAGAGTTTATAGAAAGGTTGGGTATTCATTCATTGTTGCACATTTTCTTCCCTCCCCCTCTAGTCCCTCTTCCCCAGTCTCCTTTGCAATGCACCTCTTGCTCCAGATTATTGTCATAAATACAGATGCTTAATTTGATATTCCTTTCAGATGGTTCCTCCCTTCTTCTGTTCCAGCTCAGTGTTAATTATCTATCCACTCTTTACCTATTCTCGCCCCAATTTCCCATGTTGGTCCTATTTTGTAGTAGCAGTGTATTGTAGTATTTGTCCTTTGGTAATTGATATTTCACCCACCCCCCCCACTTCTGCATTTCTTCCAGGTTCACCCATGTAGTGTAATTGTTTTTCATTGCTGTATAATATTCCATAGTGCAATTGTACCATAATTTTTCTATCCATTTGTTTGTTAATGGACACTTGAGATGCTTCCATCTCTTTGCTATTGTGAATAAATGTAGCAATAAATTTGAGTGTACAAAGAATCGTGGCTCTAGTTTCTTTAGGGTATGTTCCCAGTAATGGAATTTCCTACTCATGGTATTTCTATTTGCAGCATTTTGAAAAAGAACCAGGCTACTTTCCATAGTAGTTATACCTGATAATTGAATGATTTCTTTAAAAAAATATTAATTTCTTAAGCATCAAAATTTGGGTTTCTAAAAGTTTGAGTGTATTTTTTTTAGTGGAAGAATTAAAACATGTAATATTGAATTAGCTAGATTTTTTTAACAGCTACATAGAATTTTATTTATGGTTCTGTTTTTTATTTGTTTGCATAAAATCATATACATTGTGTTTTCTCTAATTAACTATGATCGTTACATACTTTTTATCTCCCTGTCTCATTAAGTCTACGTTGTACCTTGCCTATTCCTTCACTGTTGTTATTGTGTACCACTGAGTTGGAACTGACCCATAGCTGACCCTCTGGCAGGTTTTCAGAGACAGTTAATCACATGGGAGGAGATTGCCCATCTTTCTGCCACAGAGCAGCTGGTGGCCTCGAACTGAGTGCCTTCAGGATTGTAGCACAGCTTCTTGCTACTAGGCCACCAGAGCTCATATTCCTTCTCTGTTGTTGTTGTTATTGTTGTGGTTAAGGGCCGTCGAGTTGTATATGACCCATAGGGACCCCATGAATTAAAGTCTTGAACACCTTGAACACGAAACGTTCATCTTTTCTCCAAGTTCATAGCCTGGAGGCAAGCCTGGAGGTAAGCTTTTTTTGGAAGTGGATGGCACACCTGCTTCCCCTCCTAATCCATCCACTAACATCTCCTGCTCTAGTGATGTAAATTCTTTTTATACTTACCTGTGACCTTTCTGTGATGAGGCAGGTGTGGATGATGAAAGTTAAGAACATGAATTCCGTGAATGTGGAATATTTGTGATTTTAAAGTAAAATTTTTTTCTGATTACAAATGATTACTTTTTACATTTCCTGAGTTCCATCAGCTGTTGTGTGGTACATTAGCTCAACAGCTATCTAGTAAATGTACTATTGTTCTAAAATTTTATTTGTAAGAATTGTTGTTGTTATGTGCTGTCAAGTTGCCTGTGACTCATAGTGACCCTATGTTCAACAGCCCTGAACCCTGCTCTATCCTGTGCCAACCTTATTGTCTCTGACACACCTACTCCCATGACCCCAGTCACTGAGTCCATCCACCTCATCAAGGGTCTTCCCCTCCTGTGCTGTCCCTCCACCCTCCCCAACATGATGTCCCTCTCCAAGGACTGGTCCCTCCTTGCAACATGTCCGAAATATGTCAGACGAAGGTTCAGATTCCTTGCTTCCATGGAACAGCCTGGTTTCACCCTCTCTAGGATGAACTTCTTTGTATAGAAGTAGAGTCAATTTGGTTCTAAAATAAAAATTGGGCTTTTTTTTAAGGCAAAATGTATAGGACCTGAGCTTCCTGAATATTCAGGCATCTATTAAACAACTTCCAGTTAGCATAATTTATTTATTCCCTTAATATCTTCTTTTGCATCATTTAAAAATGTCATGTAAATAACAGCACAGTTTTTCTTTTCCTACATCCGCAGCAAAGAAAGTATTAATGTGGTCTGAATTTCTCTAATTAGTTATCTTATTTTTCCAACTAGAAATAAACAGTTGTATGAGATCATGCAGAAGGAGATCCGTATTCCTGTAACAAAAATCTGGTATGTATGTCTATCTATGTGTATTTATGCTTTTTGTCTCTGGATGGTACAATAGTGACTACAGTTAGTTTTTAACTTAAGGTTGACAGTTTGAGTCCCCCTGAGATAGGACTCAGATGAAAGTCCTGGGGATTTACTTGTGAAAAATCAGCCAATGAAAACTTTACAGAGCATGGTTCTACTCTGGCATGCTATGAGTTGGAATCAGTTGGATGGCCACTGTTTAATATCCATATATATGTGTGTGTGTGTGTATATATATATAAATACATATATACACACACGTGTGTGTACATACATACATACATACATATATATGTTGTTGTGTACCAGAGTCAGAACCTACATATAGCAGACACTCCAGCAGTTTTCAGAGGCAGTTTATCACATGGGAGGAGACTGCCCATCCTTCTCCTTCAGAGCACTGGTAGCCTCGAACTGCATGCTTTTGGGATTGCAACAGAGCTTCTTATCATTAGGCCACCAGAACTCCCTAAATAACATTTATATATACTTACATTTAAGATGCAGTTTGTTTTGAAGATATTGAATTGGAGGTTACACTTTCAATTTCTAAATGTAAATTCTTACATAGAACATTTGTTTTTTAATTAATTCTTGGTCACTAGATACAATATTTTTAAGTTTTGTTTTTCTACAACCATTAGAAGACTTACGATTTGGGAAAGTAAACAATATCCCTCAGTTTATAAAAAAATAATAATTTGGAGTCAGGGTTTGTCCTTGACCTTGACCTCAGCCTTGCTTCCTATGAGATGGAGTATGGTTCCTTGTTGGCAGGGTGAGCGCGATAACTGGGAGAACTTGGTAAAAGGAGTGAACATGCAAGGCATTCAGTAAGTGGTTGTTGTTGTTGTTGTTGTTGTTGTTGTTGTTGTGTGCTGTCGAGTCGTTTGCGACTCATAGCGACCCTGTGTACAACAGCCCTAAACCCTGCTCTATCCTGTGCCAATCGCACTGCCTCTGACACACCCATCCCGATTACCCCAGTCACTGAATCAATCCACCTCATAGAGGGTCTTCCTCTCCTGCGCTGTCCCTCCACTTTACCAAGCATGATGTCCCTCTCCAAGAACCTGTCTCTCCTTACAACATGTCCTAAGTATGTCAGACGAAGCCCCAGAATCCTTGCCTCCAAGGAGTAGCCTGGTTTAACCCTCTCCAGGATGAATCTGTTTGTTTTCTTGGCAGTCCAGGGTACATTCAATACTTTTCTCCAGCACCACAGCTCAAAGGCTTCAATTCTCCTTCTATCTTCCTTAGTCATTGTCCAACTCTCTGATACATAACAAGTGATTGCAAAGACCATGGCCTGTATCAGGCGCACCTTAGTCTCCAGAGAGACACAGTTGCTCTTGAGTACTTTGGAGTGGTCCCTAACAGCAGACTTTCCCATCATGATACGTCTTTTGATTTCTGTTTAGCTGCTATTATTAACTCCTTTGCTGTAACAATCATTTATGGTTTCAAAGACCATACATACCTTGCTTCTTTGCAGTAAAAGTCTTTGTCCTAGGTTTTTGGGAAGAAAAAAATATCATTTCAGATTTATGGATAATATAACACTTTATGGAATATGACAATGTAGTGGCATATGACCATGTTGATTTTTAAAATACATATTTCCCTCCTTTTTTTGAAGTGTGATTATTACTTCTTTTCTGGAAAGTTTGATTGAACTTCCCTGCCCCCAGGAACTAAGAGGGAGTATGTTGACACTAGGTTTTATAACATTTACATTGTATTAGTATAAGTCATGTAGAGAAATTGAAAATATATGAACACATTTTACTTAAGTGACTGGAGCATTGAATCAGTTCCCTGAAAATACCAAGCTACAAGTCTACTATCAACCCAACATTGTAGTGTATTTTACTAGTCAGTGGTGGCAAGTTCTACTCATATATTGGGTTTTTATTTTTTCCTTCATTGAGTGAACTTTTACATCATCTTGCTGTATTATATTTAGCCAGTTTTGAACTAGTTACAGAACAGGACAAATGAGATGATTATTAGTAATCAAGAGAAATGTGTAGAGAGTACCCCAGTAAGAACTGTCTGTAGGTTAACACTAAGTGACAGGCTGTTGGAAGTACACAATTCAACTCTCAAAGCCAGGATGAAGAAATACGTACAACTTTCTTTCAGAATTGTAACTGTCATGTTCATGATTTGTGGCATTGATTTCTGTTCCCTTTCTTGCTTCCACAGGGCAGATGGAGGGGTGTGTAAGAACAGCTTCGTGATGCAAATGACCTCGGATTTGATCAATCAGAACATAGAGAGACCGGTTCACACGGACATGTCCTGCCGAGGAGCTGCGTTTCTAGCAGGCCTTGCTGTTGGTATGTGTGGATTTTTTTAAAAACAAGAGCCTTCTTGTAAATTATTTCTTACAGATGTCGTTTCTTACCCAGATCTCGTTATAAAAAAAGTATTGCTGCCCTTTAATCTACAGTATACCAATCAAATATGTATGGAGAAAGGCTTCAACTCTGATGCACAACTTTGCTGATTTTAAACCACACAGTGCTCCCTTATTCTGTTCAGAAAACAATTTCTTGGTCTCAGTACAAGGTTCCCACAAGCACTATTAAATGTTCTGGGATTTTCATTCTTCTCATTGTTAGCCATAATTTTTTATGATCCACACAGTCACACTCCTTTGTATAGTTAAAAAAACACAAGTAAACATTTCTAGTATTTTGTGCTTTCAGTTAAAAATTCGTCTACTATCCCCAATTGTTACTCTCATGCTGCAGACAGTTCTGAATCCATTTGACTTTAGGCAGTCCCTTACCAGTGTACCATTCAAGCTGTTTTTTAAGTAATCTGCAGCAAGATTCTACTTGCGTGTGATAAAATGATATTGTTCTATAATTTCCACCTCACTTTTTATGGGAATGGGATCTCTTCCAGTCACCTGGCCTGGTAGCTGTCTTCCAAATTTCTTGGAATGATGTGGTGAGCAGGTCCAGGGCTGCATGTGGTTATTTCAACATTTCAGTTGGTATTCCATCAATCCCTGGGGCCTTATTTTTTTACCACTGCCTTCAGTGCAGCTTGAACTTCTTCCTTCAGTACCACTGCTTCTTGATCATATGCTTCTTCCTGAAATGTTTCCGTGTGGGCCAGTTCTTTTTGGTACAATGGCTCTGGTATTTTTTCCATCTTCTTTAGATTCTTCCCATACCATTCAAGATTTGTTCCATAGATTCATTCATTATTGCAACTCAAGTCTTGCATTTGTTCTTCAGTTCTTTCATCTTGAGAAGTGCTGAGCATGTTTTTTTCCCTTTTTGTTTGCTAACTCCAACTCTTTGCACATTTCGTTACTGTGTCCTTTAGAGTGACCCTTTGAAATCCTCTATTCATCTCTCTTACATCAGCATTTCTTCCCTTTGTTCTATGTTCTAATGCAATTTTCACAGTCTCTTCTGACATTTATTTGGTCTTTCCTTTCTCCATACTTGTTCAGTCTGTTTGCTGAACCAATTATTCTATAAACAGAGCTAAGCAAAGAAGAATGTGGCAGCAGAATTGGAGGAAGACTCATCATCACCCTGCATTATGCAGATGACACAACTTTGCTTGCTGAAAGTGAAGGAGACTTGAAGCACTTAACTGCAGAAGATCCAAGACTATATAACCTTCAATATGGATTACAATCTCAATGTCTAGAAAAGAACAATCCTCACCACTAGATTGAAGTAGTCAAGAAATCAGAAGACTTGTTGCAGTGGAAAACTCTGCTGTCAAATACCTCTCCAGAGTGTGCTAAAGAGCAAGAATGTCAGTTTAAAGACTAAGGTGTGCATGATCTAATTCATTGATTTTTCACTTGCTTCCAATGCTTTGGAAAGTTGGACTATGAATAGCATGACAAAAGAAGAATTGGTGCCTTTGAATTACAGTGTTGGAGAAGAGTATTAGATATCCATGGGCTGCCAAAAGAACACGCAAATCTGTCCTCGAGAAAGTGCAACCTGGATGCTCCTTAGAGGCAGGGATGTTGAAATATCCTCTTACATACGTCAGCCTTGTTGTCAGCAGAGGCCATTCCTTGGGAAAAGACATTGTGCTAGGGAAGGCGGACAGTCAGAGAAAGAGAGGACATCATGGGCTTAAGCATGTCACATGCTGAGGATGGTGCAGGACAGGGCAGGTTCACGTCTGAGGTTCATCGAGATGCTATGAGTTGAAATCAGTTGAAGGCATCTAACAACCACAAATCTGAAGCAGTTGGTGGTGGTGGTTGATGTCAGTTGCTGTTGAGTCAGCTCTGACCCGTGGTGACCCGGGGAGGAGCAGAACGTAACACTCCCCAGTTCTATGCTGTCTTTACTTGCTTTCGGAACAGCCCCTGTGGATTTTGAGTGCCTTCCAGCCCATGGGATCATCTGCAACACTATAATGAACAGACCTCTGCTGTGATCCATATGGTTTTCAGAAGTGGGTTTCCAGGCCTTCTTTCCTAGGCTTTCTTAGTCTGAAAGCTATCCACCAACCCATATGTGAACACCTCCTTCTAATTGGTCTGCTTGTCCTTCTTCTGTCCTCCCATCACTCATTGTTGTTTTTGTTAGGTTTCGTCGAGTTGAGTATGACCCACAGTGACCCTGTGAACAACAGATCTGAACTCCATCCCATCCTGTGCCATCCTCACTCTTCCTGACACACTAGAATCCACTGCATCCGTCACTGTGTCACCACCTGTTCAAGTGTCTTCCTCACCTTCACTGACCCTCCACCCTTCCCAGCATCATTTCTCTTTCCAAAGAATAGCCACTCTTAGCAACACACCCAAAATATGTTAGGCGAAGCGTCATCATCTTTGCCTCCAAAAAAGCACTCTGGCTGCACTGTCTCCCAGACATATCTGTTCATTTCCTTGGCCGCCAATGGGATGTTCAGCACACTTCTCTACCACTCCAGCTCAAAGGCATTCATTCTTCTTTTATCATCCTTACTCATTCATCCTTATTCATCACAATCTCAGATGCATGACGAGTGATTGGAAAGATCATGGTCCTGAGAGGCCACGGTCACTCATTTAGTCAGCGGAAATATGAGGCAAGACCAACTAATTCACAGTTTCTTTGATCTCTACTAAAGGAGGATCCCTCGATAAGCTTTCTGGATAGTTGTGTGAGTAGAAACACTCTGTTGTTATGTGCTGCTGTGTCGCCTGTGACTCATAGCAAACCTATATATAATAGCTCTGAACTCTGCTCTATCCTGAGCCAATCTCACTGACTCTGACACCCCTAACCTCATTATCCTACTCACTGAGTCAGTCCATCTCTTTTGGGGTCTTCCTTTCCTGCACTGTTCCTCCACCCTTCCAATCATGATATCCTTCTCCAGGGACTGGTCCCTGCTGGCCAGGTACCCAAAGTATGTGAGATGGAGCTTCGAGCTCTGGTGATATTTATGATCACCTTTTACGGGACAGTTACTGCTGGAAAGAAGGAGGATAAAAGACGCAGTTCCTGCCCTCTGGTGGGAGCAGACAGACGAATCACTAATGGGAGAGTTTGAACCACCAACCCTTCTGTTAGCTGCTAAATGCCTGACCATTATGCCACCAGGGCTCCTTTAGAAATTAAATAAGTGGTATAAAAATGGTATAGTTTAAAACTGAAATTCATATTCATTCCAAGCATCCTTTTCTGTTCAACTCAAACTCTACTCACTGCCTTTGAATCAGAACCAACTCATAGATTATCCAGGCTTTCTGAGGCTGCAAATCACACAGGAGGAAATTGCCCATCTTTCTTCCTCATAGCATCTGGTGAATTTGAACTGCATGCCTTTGTGTAGGCAGCACAACTTCTTATCCACTAGGCCACTAGAGTTTTATACGATTTGATTTAATATCCTAGTCCTGATTGTGTATTGGGCTGCTAAGCAAACGTTTGGTGTTTCAAACCTCGTAGCTGCTCTGTGAAAAATAGATGAAGATTCTCCTTCCATTAAGATTTATAGTCTTGTAAACCATGTGGAAAGTTATTATGAGTTGGAGTCATCTAGACGGAGTGTTAATCAAATTAAAAAGACCCACCCACCACGTCCTAATTGTTTTAAAAAAGAGGCTCCCAGCCTACAACTGACATAGTATGCCCCATGGACGGCCAAAAGAACAAACAAATATTGTACGCTCATGGGTTTTTTTTAAATTATTATTAATTTTACTTTTTTTGTAAATTTTTATTTTATTATTTTTTGTGTGTGCTGTCAAAATATTATTACTAATTTTAATGAAAGTTTACAGAAACTTAGGGTTTCCAATCATTCATTGTTGCACTTTTCTCCCTGCCCACCCCCTCCCCACAATTCACTCTTCTCCTTGAAAAGTAAAAGAAAAACTCTCATTGTTATGCATTCCCTCTCCCCAAGTCCACTCTACTGTGCAGCCTTAATTCTGGACTCCTGTCATGAGAATAATACCCAATCATATATCCCTTTTAAACAGTTCTCTCCCTCATCTGTTTCAATGCAGCATACATCATTCCTCCCCTCCCTCTCTGTCTTACCTCAGCCCCAATGTCAGTCCTGTTGTTACTGAGATATTTCACTCAGTATAATGTCCTTCCATTTTGCATAATATTTCATGATTTCCTTGATTTCAAAGCAGCGTAGATTTCAATTGTGTGAATATACCAGAGCATTTCTATCAGTTTGTTTGTTGATGTGCACTTGGGTTGTTTCCAACTCTTTGCTGTTGTGAACAAAGCCACAATAAACATGTGCATATATCTGCTTGGGTGGCGGTTATGGTTTCTTTAGGGTAAATTCCCAGTAGTAGAATTGCTGGGTCGAATGGTATCTCTATTTGCAACTTTTTGAGAAAGCACCATAAAGCCTTCCATAGTGGTTGCACCATTTTACACTCCCAACAACCGTGAACAAGTGTTCCAGTTTCTCCACAACCTCGCCAGCATTTGATGTTTGCTGTTCTGTTAAATTTTACTATTCTTACTGGGATGAGATAATATCTCATAGTTGTTTTGATTTGCATCTCTCTTAGAGCTAGGTATTTGGAACATTTCTTCATGTGTTTGCCATCTGAATGTCTTCTTTGATGAAGTGTCTGTTCATATCCTGTGCCCATTTTTAATTGGATTATTTACCTTTATCTTGTTGTGGTGCCAGTGTATTTTATAAATTCTAGATATAAGTCCCTTGTCTGACATGTCTTTACCAAGTATTTGTTTCCAGTCTGTGACTTTCCTTTTTACCCTGTTGAAGAAGATTTTGGATATGCATGGGGATTTGATTCTTAGAAGGTGACATTCATCCATTTTATCCTCTCCTGGTTGTAGATGCACACCCATGTTTGTTGCTGCATTGTTCACAAGAGCAAACAGATGGAAACAACCCAAGTGCCCATCAACAAACAAATTGATAGAGTAGCTGTGGTATACACAATGTGGATACACAAAGGAATATTATGCAGCATTGAAAAACAAGGAACTCATGAAATATTATGCGAAATGGATGACCCTGGAGGACATTAGGCTGAATAAAGTATCTCAGTCACAAAAAGACAAATACTGCATAATGCCATGGTTATAAAACAGGACTGACATGAGTGTTGTGGGGAAACTAAGAGGGAATAATAATGTACTGTGCATTGAAACAGATGAGGAATAGAATTGCTTAAAAGGAATTTATGACTGGGCATTATTTGCATGACAACAGTTCAGAATATTCCAAAATCAATGTCCATAATAGTCTATGTGTTTCCTACTGCCAAAGGGGCCCTTTAGAGTAGTGAGAGAAGATCTTCACCCTGAAACCCACAGCGTCCCTTTTCAGCAGGAAGTAGCTAAGAGAATACGCCATCCCCTTTTCCTTATGACTCAGGGTGAAGTCTCTCTCAGGGAGGAGTGATAGGGAATGGCAAAGGATACACTGACAAAGAAGATTAATCAGAACTGGCTTTGACAAGCACTGTGGCATTTGGACAAGAACAAGCTGGGAGGAGGGTAGAGAGAATAGTGCAACAATGAATGAGTGGAAGCCCAAAATCTCTGTAAATGTTTATGAAAATTAATAAAATATAATTATAGAAAAAAAAATAAAAAAAAACAACAGTTCAGAATGACAGCTGCATAGTAAAGTGGACTGGGTTGGGGAGTGATTGTACAACAAAGAGAGGAAGACCTCATGAGATAGACTGACACAGTTATTACGACATTGGGCTTAAGCACTGGTCTGTCAGCCATGAGGATGGTGCAGTACAGGGCAAGGTTTAGATGTTTTGTTTATAGGCTCGTTGTCGATGAGATGAATTGACACAGTAACTGGGGTATTAGAGGCAAGTGTGTCAGAGCCAGTGAGCCTGGCTCAGGACAGAGCAGGGTTCAGAGCTTTTGAACATAGGGTCACAGGCGAGTAGACGGCACATAACAACAACAGTAACACAGGTTGTAGGGCACCTGACAGTACCTAACAACAACAGAGTGATGAGTTGTTAATCATTTACCTTAAAGAGTATGACAAAAACCTTATATTTTATTTTAGTTGTGTAAAAAGAAAATTTGTATATCTTACTTAAGGTTTTTGTTGTTGTGTTGGTTTGTTGTTGTTGTTTTCTGTTTTGTTTGGTTTTTTAAAAAATTTGAATGTGTGATCAGTCATTAAATTAAATGATGGCAGAGTGGTTACTGTAGATGCCATCCAGTGTCTTTTTACAGAAGAGGAAAGCTGAAAGAAAGCAAAAGAGTAAAGCTTTTATAATCTTGGTTTATTTATTCACAGGCATGATCAATCTTACAAAATGCAAAAGTAAACAAATAATTTGGATTGTGCTTTAAAATAGTAACTGTTCACTTTTGCACCGATTCACACAAGAGTTGTGGACAAACTAAAAAAACTCATTATTTGCTTTAACGTTAGAGATACTTCTAATACTTTTTTTTTGGTAGGGTTTTGGACTGACAAAGAGGAACTGAAGAAACTGAGGCAAAGTGAAAGGGTTTTCAAGCCACAGAAGAAATGGCAAGAGTATGAAATGAGTATGGAAAACTGGATTAGAGCGGTGAAGCGCTCCATGAATTGGTACACAAAGATATAATGTTCAAGGAGTGGCTGGCCCCACAGATGGCGTGCTTATGGATGTGCGCAGGAAAGTGCAGGAGTGGCCAGTGCCAGTCACCAAGCGGAGAGGCTCCCTGCAGATGAGCTGTACGGCCTGCGAGAAAAAGCACTGGTTTTACAAAGAGCCAGCAAGCAAACGCAAAATCACCTTCTACAATCCAAATGTAAGAAAGACTAATATAGCAGCAGCACCTCAAAACTTTTGTATCTTCTGTTTTGCAGCCTATTCCAAAGGACATTAACCATTTCCAACCATATCTGGCAGTAATGGATCCTCCTCCTTTTTCTATACTTAGTCAACAGTACACGTGATGCTCATTCATGCTCATTCATCTGAGCTCAGTAGGTTTGGATCAAGCACAAACTTGCCTTTTGTACCAAAATCATGTGAAGAGTATTTCCTTTGATTCTCTAGAATTAAGTGGGCTATTGGTAGTCCCTAGAAACAAAGAATAATTGAGGAAATGTAAAATTCTGAAACACTAATATCGTTAAAGTCATAACTGTTCAATATCCAATTGTGAGCTCAGTACATTTCTCTGCATCCAATTGTTAGTCAGTGCATATTGAGCTTAGATGCTGCCTTAATTCTTTCTTATTTTGCTGGAATCTTAAGTGCCCTTTATGTGTCAAAAACACTGAACAAATACTTTCCGTTAGATGAATTGATTAAGGAACCAAAATGCCATTCTTTTTTCCTTCTCAAATATTTCTTTCAAAAAACTTTTGGCTAATGTATAACATCCTCCCACCTTTTTTTTTTAACGAAATGTAAGCATGTAACCTGAATTTTTGTCTATTCTTCTTAGTCTACTCTTTCTTAGTTTTGCAATACTTCCATAGATGTCTTTTGTTTTGATTAAGGGCCTGACAGTGCTTAATTAGAAGAAAGTGCCCTACATTATGAGGACATAATTGTAGTCACTTGATTTCTGCCTTCACTGTTGTGTCTTACTTACCCTTATGTCTTTTTTTTATGTTTTTCCAGGCTGCTCACCTCTTTGAGCCTCTGCAGTGGGTAGCTGACAGATGTCTCAGTGATAGGGGTATATTTATGCTTAACATTGCCTTTCAGCCACAGAGCCAGAGATCTTCAGAGCCAAAGCTGCATTTATAAACGAAGTGCTTTCCCGTCAAATTCCTCTGAATGAGGCTCTGAGTTGCTGTCACTTTAGACACTGCATCTCACTGGGTCTGAGCTCATATGAAATGATTCCTGTTCTATTTTGTATATGTTTACTGAATCATGATATTAGCAATGTGTGAAAACTTCTTTTCATTTTTTACATTTTTCTTCCTCAGCAAAGCTACAAAATAAAGGATGAACCGAAACACTTTTAGATCAATCAGAGAAATGATTTCGTTTAACAATCTCATTGCCATTAAGTAACTCCTAAAAACACAATGGCTATTCTTTTCCCAATGTATAAAGTCTAAACGATAATTTTTCCTTTTAATATTTCTGGTTATTTTAGTGACAGACTTTAGTAAATCTCTTGGAGGTAGAAACATAACAATATTTACTTTTGTGATTGTCCTTTCTACTTTTCAAGTGTGCTAATGTTGGTAAGATTTTTTTTTTTAAGGAAAATTTCTGAACTGGTATTTTTCGGCACACTTTCTTTTCCCATTATGAATCCATAAAATATTTTTAGGAGAGTTCCCACTGTCTCATCATGTAAGAAAATGTTCCTTTCCAATTAATCTTGAATTGGTACTCATTTCTTTTCTGTTGTAGACTTAGAATTTCTTAACTAGTAACATTTGGACCAATTAAATTCCTTTTTGTAAAGGGCTCTACTGCTCTACTGTGCACCCTAAAAAGCTTAGCTGCGACCCTCAGCTCTACCCATTTGCTGCCAGAAGCATCCATGCCATTGTGACAACCAAAAATGTCTGTTGCACTCTGCCTGATGTGCCCTGGCAGACAAAGCTCTCGGTAAGAACCACATTAGGAGCTGGGAGAATAGTCATCAGTCCATGTAAATGACATGTACATGTAAATTGTCAAGTCCCTTCTCTCTGTTGTGTTTCACCATAGGAAACGGTTGTTAGCAAAAACAGAAAGTTCTGTTTTAGATGAGTTTCTCTTTTTCAGTCTGATGGGAATGAAAAATCACCTGTTGTAATGATCTTCTTAAGTTTTTGTCCACTCACCTGGACCCCTCTCATGCCTCTACTCATCCTATCCCGTTTACTAACCTCCCCTATGCCATGATCTTAGTTAGTAGAACCCTCAGAGGGTGTGTGTGTGTGTGTGTGTGTGTGTGTTTGGAAGCAAAAGAGGCATCCACTTCCTAAACAATATATGCACATACATACACATATATATCTGTGTGT
>NW_006399908.1:901966-918840 GCF_000299155.1 Elephantulus edwardii | reverse complement strand
TATATATATAAGATGTATGTGTGTATGTTTGTGTATACGTATGTTGTTCTGTGCCATCAAGTTAGAACCAACTCATAACTGACCCTCTAGTCATTTAATTGATCAGGAGGAGATTGTCCACCCTTCTCCCTTGGAGCAGCTGGTGGCCTTGAACTGTGTGCCTTCGGTATTACAGTGTAGCTTCTTGCCACTAGGCCACCAGAGCTCCCTAATATGTATATATTATATCATCCCTGTTAAGTTGAAACCAACTCCTAGCTGACACTTGTGAGGCTGTAAATCATATGGCAGGAGATTACCCGTCTTTCCCCTGCAAAGCAGCCCCTGGATTCGAACCACCAGGAAAGTGCCTTAGAATTAGCACAACTGCCTACAACTATACCATCAGAGTTCAGTAGTTGATTCATGTCTCTGCAAAGCTGGCAGAACATCCCCTTGGATCTGATGTTTTTGCTTTTCTTGTGTCTGAGCAAAATACTTGATTACACCTTTTCTCTGCCTTCTGTGCAGCTGCAGCTAAGCTTAGCATTCCCTTGAAAGCAGAAACCGTGTCTGCTTCTACAGAACCTACCACTGTGCCTTCTTAGCTATAGAGTGAATTTTTATTACATGTTCCTGAGTGCACTTTTTTATACATATGCATTTTATCTTTCATGTTTCATACATTTGTTGATAAGGAGTAACTTGTTGCAAAATAAGTTTCTGTTGAATTAAGGACTCCCTTGTTGAGTCAGAATCTGTAGCATTTAACAACAACATTGAGACTGTAATGTAAGGGCTAGAGTTCTCTTATCATCATTGTGTGCTGTGCCCAGTGGGTTTTCAGAGGCCATAAGTTACATGGAAGGAGATAGCCCATCTTTCTCCTGTGGAGCAGATGGTGGAACCAAACCACTTGCCTTTGGGTTTGTAACACAACTCTTTACCCACTAGGCCATCAGAACTCTCTAGTCTCTAATGAGAAACAGCCTATTCCAAAGGCTTGGCAAAATGATCTGGAGTTCTTTGAGGAGAAGCAGTACTCTTTCTGGAGTTTAGGCACTGTAAGTGATGCCAGAGTCATCCCAAATAGCCTGAAAGTGTACCTCAAAAGATTCTAGATACCTTCAGGAAATTCAGTTCATCTTTCTCAGTGAGAATTAAAAGTCCAACACTCCCTAGATCATTAAGACCCACCTGGTTCCAGAATCATTTGGCATACTAAAAGACAGATATATAGTGCAAAACTTTCAAAGGGTCTAAGAGTCAAATAGGTGGTCCCACATCAACTGATGTTCGTATTTTGGAGCCTAATCGCTTTATAAATATGGCTACTTCTATGCCCAGTTTACAGAGGTCTGGTGGCTTTAATGGGAAAGGATTGAGCTGCCAAAGTAAAAGGTATACAGTTCAAATCTACCAGCTGCTGTACAGGAGAAAGATGGGCAGTTGCCACCCATCCTGCCCCTGGAAACTCGCTGGAGGGTCAGCTATACATTGGTTCCAATTCAGCAGTCACTTGACAGCATCCCAGCTTAACCCTGGCTAATTGTCTCATGGGATCAACTGCCTCTAGCAGAATGCAGTAGTTGGGATCTTAGGAACAGAGTGGAATGAGCTCTTCCTATAATTCTCTGTTGTCAGTGGAGGTTTACATGGTGCTATGATCCTGCAGAGCTTCCCAATGAAGACTAGGAAGGAAAGCCTGGCAATCTTCCAAAAGTCAGCCAATGAAAACCCTGTGGTTCTGTTAGGTGTATGAAATAGTCATGATGCTGGTACTGACTGGACTGCAGCTAACGACTTTTAAAATACCTGTGTTTAGACGGTTATCTACTATGTATAAAATAAATGACATAAAGGGTTCCACTTTAAATGAGCCCTGTCTTTACAAGGAACCATTCCCAGAGCAGCTGTATCGTTGTACATTCGCACCAGTGATGTGTGTGTGATCCCATTTCTCTGCATCCTCGTCAGCATTTGGCAGTGTGACTGACTTTATTTTAGTTATTCTAATAGATGTATGGTGATTTGGATTGTTTCCCCAGTGGCCCATGAGGAGGTTTGGAAGCACAGCTACAAATTAAGAAGTTACACTTGGTAATAACTTGGTTAACCGTTGTTAACTGAGAAAGTTGGTGGGTCTAGCTCTTTAGTTGCTGGGGGTGAGTCAGTAGCTTTCATAAGCATTTGCTGTCCTAAGAACCTTATGGGGCAGCTCTTTTCTGTACAGAGGACCGCTACCTGTTGGAATCAGCTTGCCAGCAGTAGAAATGACTTTGTTGTTTATCATCTTTTCATGTGCATGTTTTCCATCTGTAATTTTCTTCAGTGAATCATCTGTTGGTATGTTTTGTCCACTTGTCAATTTAATTGTTACATTGTTTGCTAAATGAGCCATATCTTTAAATGAATATCTTTTTAAAGTCATTTTTTTAATCAGCCCAATGACTTAAGAAGTCATTATGTAGGATTTTAAAATATTTCAAAGGAAACTGTGGAAAACATTTTTAACATGATTTTTATTATAATATACTAAGTTAAATCTGCAGAAGTCTGTACTCCATATGTAGTGTGCTGTTAATTTTGTAATTTTCAAAGTCATCTCTTCTTAGAATGTTGAGCATAAAAATATATATTTTATACATAAGTATAAGATTTATAAGTTGATTATTTAAAATAAGCGGATTTATGTATATGTGTCAGAGTGGCTTTGTGGGAAATGAATGTGAAATTCCCTGTTTGTGAAAGATGGTAATTATGGGTTCCAATCCATATACACCGGTAAATCAATAATCTTATTTCTCTGCTCTAATTATATCAACAGATTTTACAGTTTTACTAAGTAATCATTGAAAAATCCACCAATTCTTTTCTAAAACTGTGGGTGAAATCTAGGATGTACTACAACAGAAGTGATTTTCACACATAATCAGATTTTTTCCCTAACATTTTTGTCAACTATCACCTTCAGATTCGCTTTTAAATTTTAGCAGAAAGTCTTATTAAGCCATTATTTCTTGTCTTAGATTAAGCAGGTTATGGTCATGGAGAACTAAGAATATGTTGATTAAAGTTGTGACTTGAGATAAATTTGGACTTTTGTGATTAGAGGAACTCACTGATATTGGATCTGTTGTGATTCACTGTGACCCTCCATCAGATAAGTCTTAATGGGAAAAAACTGCCCATCTTTCCCTTGGAGGGGGGCTGGTGGATTCAAACTGCCAGAAATGCAGTCTTTGTCCAGCAGTTCAGTCCACTGCACACAACCACCAGAGCTCCTTACAGCTAGAGAAGAGTTTTCTGTAACCCTCCCTCTAAGATCCTGTTTAGGCTTTTATATTCTCTGGTCTGCATTTTTGCATAAGGAAAATGTTTAGAGCAAAAGGTTAAATCTCTGTGGATATTATTTATTGGAGAAATAGACTATGTTTTCCAATATTTAGATAGATTATAAAGGACTAGATAAAGGGTAATTTCACATACAAATATGAAAAAGGTGTGAGATTAATGGTAGTTTTGAAAAAATCTTTCTGGAAATCATAGTAATAAAATCACTTGAAACTGCAGTAAAAGAATGAATGATTGATTGACACATGTATTAAAGCCATTTTTCTTGAAACAATGGATGAATTTTTAAAAGGTAATAAAAAAAGAAAGCTCTTTTTCTTTCTTGTTTCTCTTCATTTCACACACACCTACACAGCAACATCCTTATAGCAGATGCCATCACAGCATCAGGAGAAAAGTCAAGGTAGAACCAGAGCTCTGTGCTAACTTCTGAGTCTTCCAGTGTTCAGTACCAGAAGCTGGGGGATGAAGGGTCCTCCAATACTTTAACTGTCAGCTCTTTTTAAGTAGATTTTGTGACGAAAGGCACATGCGTCATACTTCAAAGGAAGTAACAAGACCAAACACATGCCATAGAGTGGCCGCACTCAGCACATCAGACTGGAGAGCAGAGCGACAGCAACACCCTGGGTTTTTTTTTTACCATCAAGTCAGAACCGACCTATAGCTTACCCTTTGTTTTCAGAGGCCGTTAATAGCCTGGGAAGGAGGTTGTCCATCCTCCTGCAGAGCACCTGGTGGATTCAAACCGAGAGCCTTCAGGATTGCAGCACAGCTTCTTGCCACAAGGCCGCCAGGGATAAAAGTCTCGAACTTGATAAGAGCAAAGGGACTCTGCAATGTGTCAGCTTTGACAGGAGTCAGAAGGAGCCAGGACATTAGAAGCATGGAGTCCTTCACTTTATGCCTGTGTGTTAGGTACCAGTGATGGACCCAGGCAGGGATGGTGGCAATCTGGGGTACACAGACTCGGTCAACAATGTAAGTCCCGTTGGTCTTCTCAGAGAAAGCGCTCTTGCACCTACATGCTGGGCCCAGATAGCTCCATCATGTGTCATTATATCCCTCCGCCCCCACCATTTATGACTTCAAAAAGTAGCGGCTTTAATCTGCCAGTCTTTGAGAGCCAAAACAGCTAGGATATTGGCAACAGCCCAAGAATCAGTGAAATAGAACAAGATTCACCAAGGGCAGTATTGGCTAGAGCTACAAACAGCAGCCTTGACCTGGGTCTGTTGAGCAGAGTGGTTACTTGTGCTTTCTGTTCCGCATTCCCAGCACTGAGGTTGAGCATCAACATCTCAGAGCTGAACAGTGAGTAAGGATGGCAGAAGAACTGATGCCTTTGAGTTGTAGTGGTGGAGAATATCATTAACCATCACATGGGCTGCCAAAAGCAAAAACAATATGTTTTGGAGAAAGGGCAGCCAGACTGCTCCTTACAGACAGGGATGATGAAGTTTCTCTTCACATACTTTAGACATGTTGTTGTTACGTGCTGTCGAGTCACCTATGACTCATGTTGTTGTGGTTGTTATGTGTCATCGAGTTGCTTGCAACTCATAGCAACCCTATGGACAAGAGCCCTAAACGCTTCTCTGTCCTATGCCAACCTTGTCGTCTCTGACACACTCACTCCCACCACCCCAATCACAGAATCGATCCACCTCATCAAGGGTCTTCCTCTCCTGTGCTGTCCCTCCACTCTCCCAAACATGATGTTCCTCTCCAAGGACCAGTGCCTCCTTGCAACATGCCAAAAGTGTGTCAGGCGCCAAAGGGGCCCTTTAGAGTAGTGAGAGAAGATCTTCACCTTGAAACATACACCGTCCCTTTTCAGCAGGAAGTAGCTAAGAATACGCCATCCCCTTTTCCTTATGAATCAGGGTGAAATCTCTCTCAGGGAGGAGTGATAGGGAATGGCAAGGGACACACTGACAAAGGAGATTAATCATAACTGGTTTTGACAAGCACTGCGGCAATGGGACAATTAAAACAGACTTTCAAGGGGAAAAAGAAAAGGAATGAACTCGGGGCGGGGGGTAGAGTGCAACAATGAATGAATGGAAATCCAAAATCTATAAATGTTCATTAAAATTAATAAAATAAATTTTATTTTTTTTTTTTAAAAAGTATGTCAGATGAAGCTTCAGAATCCTTGACTCCAAGGAGCAGTCTGGCTTCACCCTCTCTAGGACAAACCTGTTTGTTCTCCTACCAGTCCATGCTATAGTCAACACTCTTCTCCAGCACCACAGCTCAAAGGCATCAATTCTCTTTTTATCATCCCTCATCATTGTACAGCTCTCCGATGCATAACACATAATTGTGAAGACTATAGCCCAGATCAGATGCACCTTAGTCTCCAGCTTGATGTTGCTCTTCAGTACTCTTGAGAGGTCCCTGACAGCTGACTTTCCCAAAGCCATTTGTCTCTTGATTTCCTGGCTGCTGGTACCAAGAGTGTTAACTATGGAGCCAAGTAAACTAAAAGTGTTAACTATCTCAATCTCTTCACCATCCATACTGATGCTGCCAACTGGCGCAGTGGTGAGAATTTCGTTTTCTTGATGTTGAGCTTCAATCCATATTGAAGGCTGCAGTCCTTGACTTTCTGCAGCAAGCGCTTCAGGTCCTCCTCAATTTCAGCAAGCAGGGTTGTGTCATCTGCGTAAGGCAGTTGTTGATGACTGTTCCACCAATCCTGATGCCACATTCCTCCTCGTACAGTCCAGTGTCTCAGACGATACAGATTGAAAAGGTATGGAGACAGAATACATCCCTGACAGACCCCCTTCTTGATTTTGAACCATGTAGTGTCTCCTTGCTCTGGTTCTGACGACTGCCTCTTGGTCCAAGTATAGGTTTCGCATTAGCAGATCAAATGTTCTGGGATTTCCGTTCTTCTGAGTCAGCCATAGCTCGTTGTGATCCACACAGTCAATAGCGACCGTATTTACAGCAACTCTGAAGCCTGCCCTGTCCTGAGCCAGTCTCACTGTTTCTGACACACCAACCCCCATTGCGTCAGTTACTATATCAATCTATCTTATCCAAGGTCTTCCTCTCCTGAGCGGTCCCTCCATCCGTCTGAGCATGATGTCCTTCTCCAAGGACCACATGCCAAAAAATATGTGAGCTGGAGCTTCAAAATTCTAGCCTCTGAGGAGAAATTTGGTTTCACCCTCTCTAAGACAGACCTATTTGTTTTCTTGGAAGTCCATGGTATGTTCAAATCGAAGGCATTGATTCGCCTTCTGTCA
The DNA here is from genome assembly GCF_000299155.1 of Elephantulus edwardii. Lineage (NCBI taxonomy): Eukaryota > Metazoa > Chordata > Mammalia > Macroscelidea > Macroscelididae > Elephantulus > Elephantulus edwardii. The sequence continues at coordinate 912,244 of NW_006399908.1, read as the reverse complement.
TCCTTAGTCATTGTCCAGCTTTCTGATGCATAGCAAGTTCTTATGTTGGCATGTTGTTAGGAAAGGGACATCATGCTTGGAAGGGTGGAGGGTTGGCAAAAGAGAGAAAGACCCTCAATCAGAACTAACACAGTGACTTTAGCAGTGGGCTCAAGTGTGTCAGAAATGATGAAGATGACACCCAGATAGGACAGGGTCTGCTGTTCATAGGGTCGCTGTCATACTTGATGGCACTTAACTCGGGAAAGGATGTCTGGCGGTGAGGTCAGTAGGAAGTTACACTGCTAACCTAAAGGTGGCGTCTTTGGGAGGCTCACGTCCACCGGATGCTCCTCCCGAGCAATTTGTTATTGTTGTTATGTGCCATCGACTCAACTGCGACTCCTAGCGACCCCTATGCGCTATAGCTCTGAACGCGGCTCTATCCTGAACCAATCTCACTGTCTCCACCACACCTACTCTCCTTACTGCAGTTATGTCAATCCATCTCATCCAGGGTCTTCCTCTCCAGCCCTGTCCCTCGACTCTTCCAAGCATGCAGCCTCTGAAAACCCGCTGGAGAGTCAGCTATGACTCAATTGCAACCCAGCGGCAATGAGCGAAAGTTTTTGGGTTGTTTTTATTTCCTATAGATAAGAAAATATAAGCAGATAACATGTAAGCTCTACCACGCTTTGAGATGCAGCGAGAGACATTGACGGCAGTGTACTGAATTGGCCCACAGATCTCCATCTGTGGTCATAATAGGTCATATTAGCTAGTTTTCTCCCTTGAGAGCCGTACTCGGAGCCCTCCTGCAAGTCAATGGCAGTGAAAAAGGGAGCTGTAGGGGAAGGCCATCTCTCTCTGTTGTTTGTGGAGGAAGTTCCTTGTTTCTTCCCGCGGTCATGAGCCTGGAGTTCCTTGGTGACCACCATGTATCTTAGCATTGCCTACTTCAGGACGAGCTTCCCAGAGTAGGGGCTCAGGCCCCAAAGGACCCTCTCCACTCCTGATGATTCTTGGTGATATTTGGAGGGCCCCTTCTCAGGTTGCTTCTCTTTCTTTTCACCTCTTGGTGAGAAAAGGTACTATAGACCACACCCAAGGGAAATTTCCCTTACATCAGATCTGCACTGTGATAGGATTGCACCTTTAATCTGCAATGATGATTTGGTTTATCAGATCATGCGGAATGATTACATAGCTTCCACATTATGTCATTTCATGCATGTATTTTGGGAGGACAGACTCCATAATGTTGTTATTAGGTGCCCTCAAGGTGACTACAGCTCATAGCAACCCTACAAACGACAGATGTGAACATTACTGTATCTTGGCACCCTCACTGTCTCTGCAATGCTTCCACCTATTGTTAGTCACCCTGTCAATCCGTCTTGTTGAAGGTCTTCCTCTCTTTCTCTGTTCCTCCATCTTTCTAGCATCATGTCTTTTGATAAGGACTAGCCTGTCCTAACAACAGGCTTCATCTATGTGAGAGAATAGCTTCACCAGTCCTGCTTCTAAGGAGCTCCTTGATTGCACTTCCTCCAAGACTGACTTGTTTGTTCTTTTGGCAGTCAATGGAACAGTCAGTACTATTCTCTAATACCACAATGCAAAGGCATCCTTTTTTTTCCTTCTCCTGTTATCCTTATTCATTGTTCAACTTTCAGATGCATAGGAAGTAATTGAAAAGACTTGACTTGGACCTTATTCTTTAAACTGACATACCTGCTCTTTAGTTCTTTGGAAAGTTCCCTGACAGCAGGTTTTACAAATGTGATATATCTTTTGGTTTCTTGACTGCTTGTTACCATGGGTATTGATTGTGGATCTAAGTGAAATGAAATCATTATCAACTTCAATCTTTTCTCCATCTGCCATGATGCCTGTTGATACAGGAGTAAGGTTTTTTGTTTTCTTGTTGTTGAGATGTAATTTATATTGAAGGTTGTAGTCTTTGATCTTCTGCAGTAAGTATTTTAAGCCTTCTTCATCTTCAGCAAGTAAGGTTGTGTCCTCTACATAACATAGGTTGGTGATAAGACTTCCTGCTATTCAGAGGTCACATTCTTCTTCACATAGTTTAGCTTCCTGAATCCTTAATAAGAGCCTATAAAATCAAGAACTAACTGCCTGTGGACACTGCCTTGTCACTGATAGAATAATCAGAACTACCTTATAGAACTTTCAAGTCTGTAACATTTCACAGAAGAAAAAGACCACATTTTTCTATCCTGCTGAAATGATTTACCAACCTTTTTGGTTAGCATCTTAGTGCTTTAACCATAGCGCCACAGGGCTCTTAAGTCTTTTACCAGCATATAACCTACTTTATGTTTTACAGATTTCTTTTGTATAATGCCATTCTCACCTCACTAGGATTGTCACCAGCAATTTATGTGTGTTTTTTTTTACTGACTAATACCCCATTGAGAATAGTATTTGGCATACAGAGCACCATGTATTAATATTGACTGATTGGTTAATATGAAATATATTGTTGTTGTTGTTGTTGTTGTTATGTGCCATCAAGTCGCTTGCGACTCATAGCGACCCTTGAACTCTGCTCTATCCTATGCCAACCTTATTGTCTCTGATACACCTACCGCTATTACCCCGGTAACTGAATCAATCCATCTCATCGAGGGTCTTCCTCTCTTGCGTCGCTATTCTACCCTCCCAAGCATGAAGTTCCTCTCCAAGGACCTGTCCCTCCTTGCAACATGCCCAAAGTTTGTCAGTAGAAGCCTCAAAATCCTTGCCTCCAAAAAGCAGCCTGGTTTCACTCTCTCAATGACGAACCTGTTTGTTCTCCTGGCAGTCCATGGTATTCAATACTCTTCTCCAGCACCACAGCTCAAAGGCTCAACTCTCTTTCTATCATTCCTAGTCATTGTCCAGTTTTCTGATACATAGCAAGCAATTGTGAAGACCATGGCCTGGATCAGGCACACCTTAGCCTCTAGACTGACATTGTCGCTCTTCAGTACTCTGGAGGGGTCCCTGCCAGCAGACCTTCCCAATGCAATTAATCTTTTGATTTCCCGGCTGCTGGTGCCAAGATTTATCGTTTTAATTAAGCAGCCTCATACTCCTATCTCACTCATATTTGAACCTCCCTATCAGATCTCACATAGGATTTTTCACTTGGACGTAGGATTAATGGACGGTGTTTTAATATTAACTAAATGTTTTGGGGAGAATATGTCACGAGTTCCTCTTAAGTTTTTATGACATGATGACCCGGCGTGGGATCGATCTTGTCTGGGCATGGAAGGATGTCCACAAGGAAGGAAGGACTTCCCCTGGTGGTCCCCGGTTCATTGTACAGTTTCAGGGAGCTCCACAGGTGGCTTCTCTTGTGGTCTCATTGCCAATCATGCTTCTCCTCCTCCTCCAGTCTGTCCCCGGAGTAGCCTGATCCAGGGTTGGGAATGGGAGACCACCTCATAAGCACCCGAGTTCCCCTTTCCAAGAATGATGGGAAATGACAGGAGATGGGAAAAAAGATTCTCACTCTGGCCCACGGAGGGAAGGTGTGCCCCTAAATTTAAGGATGCACCCCGGCAACCATTCAGGCAAGGCCTGGAGCGCGCCTGCTGGGGAACTGAGAATTCCTTGCAGTGGCGCGTCGGGGGCATGGCCGGGTGTGCAAGGCCCCACCCCTCGCTTTACCGCCCCTTCCTCTCAATGGGAAGCCCGAAGAAGGGGTTTGTTTACTCCTCGCACGCACTACCAGACCAGCCAATCGGTGGGGGAAATCGCTTTCGTCACCCGCAGCGGACCAATCAGCTTACAGTGTGCTGCCCTGCCGCCAAAGATCGCGCGGAGGAAGCGGGGCAGGGTCCTGGCCGAGTGAGGGCGGGCGGCCCAGCTGCCTGCTGGCCCGTCTGCATTCGCAGGCCCTGCGCTGCACGGGGGGTGCGCAGACCCTCCTTTTTCGGCTTGGCTGCAGGATCCGCTCGCGACCCCTTACCTGGAACTGCAACCCCTCGACCTGGCAGGCTGGCAGGCTGAGATTCTGTCTCCGGCCGGGGTGTGAGTGCGCCGGGGTTGGGCCACAGCCTTGCGCAGCCGCGGGGGAAGCGGCGGCGCGAAGACGCTCCCGGACCGGCCACGCCGCGCAGGCCTCGGCGTCTGGCAGCGGAGCGGCGGTAAGGTCCCGCGACGTGCGTCCCGCGCGCCTGGCGCTCCGAGGGCGGCTCTTGGGCACTTGGCCAGACTTGATGGTGGCCCCCCGAAGTCCATCTGGCGCTATGGGGAGCAGCTGGAGGGTCTGGGCGAGGGAGGCAGTGCCCATGCTCTATCACACCTCGTGCTAATGCAGAAAGGCAGCCTTCAACATTTCTGATCTCTCCGGGGAAAAGTTTTTGCTGAATGCCAGCCACTCCATGCCAATTCTTAGCCAGCCTAGGACAGGAAGAGCCCAGGATTTCCAGTCCTGTAGTCTTTATGGGGCTCTGGTGACTCAGTGGGTGAGAACTTTTGCTGCTAACAGGAAGGTTCCTAGTGGCAAGAAGCTGCGCTGTAATAGCAAAGGCATGCGGTTCGAATCCACCAGCTGCTGTAGGAGAGAAGGGCTGGGCACCCTCCTCCCGTGCAATTAACTGCCTCTGAAAACCCGCTGGAGAGTCAGCTATGGGTCAGTTCTGACTCTACAGTACATACCACCAAAAGTTCACAGTTTGAATCCACGACTGGTTTTTTGGTTTACTGATGCTTTATAGCGATTGCCACATCTCCCTCTCTTTTCTCGCAGAACACTGAGTTGTAAAGCAGCTAAGCTCCTAACAACTGTGCCCCTAGGGCTCCTTTTAGAGAAATCATATGCTGTGAAGTTAGAGCTGACTTTATTTTTTTTTGTGAAGTTAGAGCTTTTTTTTTTCAACTGGGATTTTTCTTTTCTTTTTTTAAAAATTATTTTTGTGTGTTTGTACCATCAAATTGGATCTGATTGGTACAGGAGGAGGTTGCCCCTCCGTCACCAGCAGAGCATATGGTGGATTCGAACCTCATACCTCTGGGATTGCAGTGCAGCTTCTTGCCACTAGGCCACCAGAATTCTCTTAGAGCTAACTTTTCAAAGGCTTTAAATTGCACTGGAGGAGCTTGTCCATCTTTCTACTGCGGAGCAGTTGGTGGATTTGAACCGCGGCCTGTGCTTTGGCCGCACCACTCCACCCACCAGGCCACCGTAGTTCTTCTCTAGTGGAGAAGTTAACTGTGTACTGTTGAGTTGGAACCGACCCATAGCTGACCCTCTACCGGGATTGTGCATCTTTCTTCTGCAGAGCAGCTAATTGATTTCAACTGTATACCTTTGGGTTGGCAGCACAGTTTCTTACCGCTAGGCCACCAGAGAAGGGCAACTTCAATATCTAGTTTTCTGATTTTTCCTCATCCTCCTGTCATTAACCACACGTCTTCTTCTGTCTTTGAAATTAGATGCTTTTCAGAATTCCTAGGAACCTCATACTTCCCATTAGAGATGATCAGTTCTCACCCCTAGCCTCATTTGAGACCCCCCCCCTCACCATTTATAAGTTAGGAAAGAAGTAGTTCAGTCTCTGCAGATATAGTCACTGGTTCGAGACCCTCTTGTGTTATCTTCCAACCTGGGGTCTCAGTTTCCCACTCTGTAAAATAATGAGATCTATCTACGTGGGGTTTGGGGAAGAATTAACTTATAAACGGCATTTGAAAATAAGCTCACACATAGGTGATTGTTAAACTCATCGTGACCCTGTGAACAGCTGATCTGAACACTGTCCTATCCTGAGCCTTTCTCACCGTCTCTGCCACACTCAAGCCCAGTGCTACAGTCACTATGTCAGCCCACCTGATTGAGGGTCTTTTTCTCTTTCACCGCCCTCACCTTTCCAAGCATGATGTCCCTCTCTAAGGAATAACCTTTCCTAGCATCATGCCCAAAGTACATGAGACGAACCTTCATTGTCTTTCCTCCAAGGAGGACTTGGGCTGCACCTTCTCCAAGACATCTGTCTTTTATTGTCTATTGTTGTTATGAGGTTCCAGTTGAGTTCTTTTTAATATTGATAGTATCCTGAAGGCTCATTAGAAATGGACCTTTTCTGTTAAAACAGTTCGACAGATTCATTCTTTTCTGTGTTCACTCCTGAAACTCCTGTTATGTGCCATCAAGTCACCTGTGATTCCTAGTGACTTTATGTATAACAGCTGTGAACTCTGCCCTAGTCTGAGCCAGTCACACTGACTCTAACACACCTAGTTCCATTGCCCCAGTTATCATGTCAGTCGATCTCATCCTGCTCTATCCTTTCACCTTAACAAGCATGATGTCCTTCTTCAAGGACTGATCCCTCCTGGCCATGTGCCCAGTTGTGTAACACTGCTTCAAAATCCTTGCCTCCAGCCTCCAAGGAGAAACTTGGTTTCACTGTCTCCAAGACAGACATGTTTATTCTCCTGACAGTCCTTGGTATGTTCACTACTCTTCTCCATTGCCACAACTCAAAGGCTTCTTCTGTCATTCTTAATCATTGTTTACCTCTCTGATACACAGCATGTAATTGCAAAGACTATGGCCTGAATCAGGCACACCTTAGTTTCTAGATTGACATCATTGCTCTTTAGCACTCTGGAGAAGTCCCTGACAGCAGACTTCATTCATACCTGCTGGTACAAAGAGTGTTGATCGTGGAGCTGGGCAAGCTGAAGATAAGAACAATCTCTATCTCTTTATCTATCCTCTATATCTATCTATCTAATCTATCTATCTATCTATCTATCTATCTATCTATCTATCTATCTATCTATCATCAATCTATCCATCATGGTGCTGCCAGTTGGCCCAGTGGTGAGAATCTTTATCTTCTTGATGTTAAGCCTTAATCCATAATGAAGACAACATTCCTTGTCCTTCTGTAGCTGATGCTTCAGGTCTGCCTCAGATTCAGTAAGCAAGATTGCACAAGATATGCACAATGTATGTTGTTTGATGAGTCTTCCTCCAATCCTGATGCCATATTTCCCATAAAGTCCAGCCTCTTGAATGATTTGTTATGCATGTAGATTGAAAATGTGTGGAGACAGGATGCTTCCCTGACACACCTTTTCTAATTTTTAATTGTGCAGTGTTTCCTTGCTCTGTTCTGTTGACTGCCTCCTAGTCCAAGTATAGGTTTTGCATGAGCACAATCATGTGTTCTGGAATTCCCTTACTTCTCAAGATGGGTCACAATTTATTGTGATCTACACAGTCAAATGCCATTCCGTAGTCAATGAAGCACAGATGTTCCTCTGGTACACCTTGCTTTCAGCCAAGATCCATCTGACATTGGCGTTAAATGTCTCTAGGGTCATGGCTTCTTCAAAATCCAGCTTGTATTTCTGGTGGTTCTCCATTAATGTACTTGGTTCTAGTCATTTTTACATAATCTTCAGCAGGATTTTGCTTGTATGTGATATTAGTGATTTTGTTGTTGTTATGTGCCATCAAGATTTTATGTTGTTATGTGCCCTATGTACAAGAGCCCTAAACGCCATTAATCCTGTGCCAACCTTGCCATCTCAGACACACTCATTCCCACCACTCCACTCACAGAATCGATCCATCTCATCGAGGATCTTCCTCTCCTGCGCCGTCCCTCCACTCTCCCAAACATGATGTCCCTCTCCAAGGACCAGTGCCTCCTTGCAACATGCCCAAAGTATGTCAGACGATGCTTCAGAATCTTTGACTCCAAGGAGCATTCTGGCTTCACCCTCTCCAGGACAAACCTATTTTTTCTCCTAGTAGTCCATGGTATATTCAACACTCTTCTCCAGCACCACACCTCAGAGGCATTAATTCTCTTTCTGTCATCCCTATTCACTATCCAACTCTCCGATGCATAGCACGTAATTGCAAAGACTATAGCCTGGATCAGACACACCTTAGTCTCCAGCCTGATGTCATTGCTCTTCAGTACTCTTGAGAGGTCCCTCACAGCTGACTTTCCCAATGCAATCCATCTCCTGATTTCCTGGCTGCTGTTACCAAGAGCGTTGACTGGAACCAAGTAAACTGAAACTGTTAACTATCTCAGTCTCTTCACCACCCATACTGATGCTGCCAATTGGCCCAGTAGTAGGAATCTTTGTTTTCTTGATGTTGAGCTTCAATCCATATTGAAGACTGCAGTCCTTGACCTTCTGCAGCAAGTGCCTCCGGTCCCTCCTCACTTTCTGCAAGCAGGGTTGTGTCATCAGCATAATGCAGGTTGTTGGTGATTCCTCGACCAATCCTGATGCCACATTCCTCCTCGTACAGCCCAGCATCTCGGATGATCTGTTCTGCATACAAATTGAAAAGGTATGGAGACAAAAATACATCCCTGACGGCCCCTTTCTTGATTTTGAACCATCCAGTGTCTCCCTGCTCTGTTCTGACGACTGCCTCTTTTTCCAAGTATTCACATAGTTGATGAAGCACAGATAGACATTCTGATATTCGTGATATTGTTCGATAATTTCCACACTCTATCAGGTTACCTGTTTTTGAGATAGGGATAAATATGAATCTCTTCCAGTCCATTGGCCACCAAATGTTAGAAACTTGTTTAGGTCCTTGAATATTTTTGTAGTTGTTGACTACCTCATTCTATACCAGAGGTCTCAAGACTTTCACATTTGATCTTTTTTCTTAAGACAGATATTCATTTTCTTCCCCATATTTTAGTTTTGCATTGTTCTAATTTGATTTCTAAAGCCTAGTTTTCTTCTGGGCTCCTTGCTTGATTTTGACCACTTGAAATACCCCTTTGCCTAATATTCTCCATTTGTTTATCTGTTCTCTCTACACCATAATTATTATATTTTTTTCAAGATTGACTATAAACCTTGGTTTAGTTGGATGGTTGATGCATCTTGCTTTTCTGTTTCATCAACTAGCTAACATTTTAGCATTTTAATTTTACTGTTCTAAATCATTAATGGTAATATCCCACCTCATACAGCATTAGGATAAAAATCAAATACCTAGATCCTGGGTTTTATCACACTTGTAGATGGGCCCTGGCTGTGTTAGTGATGTTTTTAGAACATATGCCAGGAATTACATTGTAGAAAGAGTGTCTATAGCACTGTTCAAACAATGCAATTGCTGTTTCAACAATGTGATAATTTTGTTGATAAAAATCTCAAGGCCTACTATGTTCTTACATAGGTCTCTTCATATTTAGTTCTTCAACAGAAAAAAATAAAATTTTTCTGATGTGCAGCCCCCCCCCCCCAACCCCCCCCCCCCACTTGTTTTTGTGAAGCCCGTCTGGCTGTTAAGTGCCACTGATTTGGTTACAACTTATAAAGACCCTTGTTGCTGATTACTGTTGACTCAGAACAGACCCTTTTTAGTTGACCCTCCAGAGAATTATCTGAGGCCGTTAATCACGCGGGAGGAGATTGCCCCTCCTCCTCCCGCTGAGCACCTGGTAGATATGAACTGCGGTCCATCAGGATTGCAGCACTTCTGCTTATCACTAGGCCACCAGAGCTCCTGTCCATAGAGACCCTGTGTACAGCAAAGTGAAGCCATCCAATCCTGCTCTATCCTTACAGTCTCTGCTGTGTTAGAGCCCACTGTTGCTTTCCCTGGGTCAGTCCACGGTATTCAGTTCCTTCATTGACTATCTACTTTAGATTCTTTTCAGTTTTTCTTTCGCAAAAAAATTCTTCTCCTTGCAAACTCTTATATAAAAACAGCTCAAAATTGAGTACATAGATAAGTCCATCCTTTATGTGGAAAGCATATGCTTGTTGATGAAAATTTTGCACCAAAAGGCGTCCTTCGGAAGTAAAAGTTGATTTTTAGAATTAAGAATTAGGATGTAAGTGCACAGTAACTTTTATAACAATAGAAAAAGGGATTTATTTTCTTTATTAATGTTGTTGTTGTTGTTATGTGCCGATGAGTCGCTTGCGACTCATAGTGACCCTATGTACAACAGCCCTAAACTCTGCCCTTTCCTGTGCCATTCGCACTGTCTCCGATACACCCATCCCGATTACCCCAGTCACTGAATCAATCCACCTCATAGAGGGCCTTCCCCTCCTGTACTGTCCCTCCACCCTCCCAAGCATGAGGTCCTTCTCTAAGGACTGGTCCCTCCTTACATGTCCAAAGTATGTTAGACCAAGCCTCAGAGTCCTTGCCTCCAAGGAGCTGTTCAGTTTTACCATCTCCAGGATGAATCTGTTTGTTTTCTTGGCAGTCCATGGTACTCTCAATACTCTTCTCCAGCCCCACAGCTCAAAGGCATCAATTCTCCTTCT
>NW_006399908.1:901027-901866 GCF_000299155.1 Elephantulus edwardii | reverse complement strand
ATGTCCAAAGTATGTTAGACAGAGCCTCAGAATCCTTGCCTCCAAGGAGCTGCCTGGTTTAACCCTTTCCAGGATGAATCTGTTTTTTCCTAGCAGTCCATGGTACTCTCAATACTCTTCTCCAGCCCCACAGCTCAAAGGCATCAATTCTCCTTCTATCCTCCTTGGTCATTGTCCAACTCTCTGATGCATTACAAGTGACTGCAAAGACCATAGCCTGTACCAGACACACCTTAGTCTCCAGAGAGACACCATTGCTCTTCAGTTCTTTGGAGAGGTCCCCAACAGCAGACTTTTCCATGGCAATACATCTTTTCATTTCCTGGCTACTGGTACCAAGAGTGTTGATTGTGGAGCCAAGCAAACTAAAACTGTGAACAATTTCAATCTCTTCACCATCCATCCTGATGCTGCCAACTGGTCCAGTGGTGAGAATCTTTGTCTTCTTGACATTGAGCCTCAGTATTGAAGGCTGCAGTCCTTGACCCTCTGCAGCAATTGCTTCAGGTCCTCCTCAGTTTCAGCAAGCAGGGTTTTGTCATGTAGTTAGTCTTTTTATCAAGAGGCTTTATTTTTTTTTAAATCAGTTTTTGGTTAAAGAAAAATTGAACATTAAGTACAGAGTGTTCCATGACCCCAACTCCATTTTGCCTCTTTCACTTGACATCTTGAATTATTGGGAGATGTTAGTTATGAATGACTAACCACTATTAATAATTTATTATTAATACTCTTGGCACCAGTAGGCAGGAAATTAAAAGGCGCATTGCTGTGGGAAAGTCTGCTGTTAGGGACCTCTCCAGAGTACTGAAGAGCAATGGTGTCTCTCTGGAGACTAA
>NW_006399908.1:885423-900677 GCF_000299155.1 Elephantulus edwardii | reverse complement strand
TAATCGGGATGGGAGTATCAGAGACAGTGCGATTGGCACAGGACAGAGCAGAGTTTAGGGCTGTTGTACATAGGGTTGCTATGAGTCACAAGCGACTTAGGGCACATAACAACAACAACAACATTATTAACTGAAGTACTTAGTTTGTATTGTTGTTAATTTTATTAGGTGGCATCAGGTAGAATATGACGTATATTGACCCGATGAACAGCTGACCTGAACCCTGCCCTATCCTGTGCCATCCTCATCATCTCTGACACAAGAGCCTATTGCTGAAGTCGCTGTATCAATCTATCTCATTGTGGGTCTTCCTCCCTGTCCCTGATCTTCCATCTTTCCAAGTATGATGTCCCTTTCCAGGGAATAACCTCACCCAGCTATGTGTCCAAAGTGTGAAAAGCAAAGCTTTACCATCTTTGCTTCTAAGGAACACTCTGGCTGCACGTTTTCCAAGACACACCTGTTTGTTCTTTTGACAACCCACAGGCTATTCAGTGCTCTTCTACACCACCACAACTCAGAGGCATTAGTTCTTCTGTCATCCTTCTTCATTGTCTAGCTCTCTAATGAGTAAGCAGGTGATTGAGAAGACCGTGGCCTGAATCACCTTAGTTATCAGACTGACTTCATTGCTCTTCAGCATTCTGGAGAGGTCCCTGACAGTGGACTTACCGAATGCTATACGTCTCCTGATTTCCTGACTACTAGTACCGAGGATGTTGATTGTTGATCCAAGCAAAATGAAATCATTAACAGCTTCAATCCTTTCTCCATCATAATGTTGACTGTTGGTCCTGTTTTGAGGACCTTTCTTTTCTTGATGTTAAGGTGTAATCCTTACTGAAGGCCCTTTGATCTTCTGTAGCAAACTTTCATATCCTTTTGTTTATGAGTTTTGATAAATGCATATTGTTATATATCCACCATTGTCGTGTCCTACACAGTAGTTTCAGTGCACTTAAAATCCCATATTCCACCTATTTTATTCATATCTCTCTCTCTCTGTGTTCCCTCACAACTGCAAGCTCATGACAATAAGTAGTATTTCTACTGTCTTTATAGTTTTATCTTTCCCAGAATGTCATGTAATTGAATTGTAGTAGAGAGACTGGCTTCTTTGATTCTTCACTTTTCATTATGTGCCATTGAGTAGAATGCAACTCACTTCAACCCTGTGAACAACAAAGCTGAACTTTGATCTATCTTGTGCCATCCTCACCATTTCCAGTATACTCGGGTCTGTTGTTACAGTCACTGGATCAATCCATCTTATTGAGGGTCTTCATTGCTTCCGTTTACACTCGACCTTTCCAACCATGATGTCCTTCTTTAAGGACTGGCCCCTTTTAACATCATGCCTGGCGTGTTTGAGACGAAAATTCACCATCCCTGACTCCAAGGAGTACCCTGACAATACTTTCTCTAAGAAAGACTTGTCTGTTCATGTGGCAGTCCATTGGATATTCAGTACTTTTCTGTAGCACCACAACTCAAAGGCATTTTGATTCTTCTGCCATCCTTAGTCCAACTTTAAGGTGCATAGTAAGTAAAGGAAAAGACCCTGACTTGTATCAGGTGCATCTTAGTCTTTAAGACAACATCATTGCTCTTTAGCACTTTAGAGAGGCCCTTGATAACAAATTTTCCCAGTGCAATACATCTTTTGATTTCTTGACAGCTGGCACCAAGTATGTTGATTGTGGATACGAGTAAGATGAAATTGTCTACAACTTCAATTTTTTTTTTTTCGTCTATCATGATATTGCCTATTGGCTAAATGGTGAGGATTTTAGTTTTCTTGATATTGAGATGTAATCCATATTGAAGGCTGTGGTCTTTGGTCTTCTGTAGCACTTTGCAAGTCCTCACTTTGAGAAAACAACGTTGTGTCATCTGCATAACGCAGGTTGTTGATGAGTCTTCCTCTGATCCTGATGCCACATTCTTCTTCATAGAGTTCAGTTTCTTGAATGATTTGCACAATGTAAAGATCGAATATGTATGGAGAAAAGATAAGCCCTGACACGTACCTTCTTATTAAACCATGCAGTGTTCGCTTGCTCTGTTTGGACAGTCACCTCTGCATCTTTGGCTAGGTTTCACATGAGCACAGTTAAGTGCTCTTTGAATAGATACGGAGAAAGGATATAGCCCTGATGCACACCTTTCATGTCTTTAAACCATACATTGCTCCCTTGCTTTGTTCAGACAACAGTTTCTTGGTTTAAGCATAGATTTTGTATAAGCATAAATAACTTTTCTAGAATTCCCTTTTTCTCAATACTAGCCATAGTTTGTTAGGATCACACAGTCAAATGCCTTTGCATAGTCAATAAAACACAAATAGACATTTTCCTGGTATTCTCTCCTTTCAGCCAGGATCCGTCTGACATTAACAGTGATATTCCTGGTGCCACAGCCTCTGTGAAACCTAGCCTGAACTTCTGGAAGTTCTCTGTCAATGTGTTCGGCCAATGGGCAACATCATGGTAAATGGAGAAAAAGGCTTGAAGTTGTCAACAATTTCTTCTTACTTGTATCCACAGTCAGGAGGTCAGGAAACTTGCAGCATTGGGAAAATCTGCTGTAGAGACCTCTTGAAACTACTGAAGAGCTGTGATACCTGCTTACAGCCATGGTCTTCCCACTCATCTGCTATGTATCTGAGAACTGGATAATGAGTAAAGGCAATAGAAGAATTGATGCTTTTAGGCTGTGGTGCTGGAGAAGAGTATTGAATATCCCATGGAGTGCCAAAAGAACAAACAAATGTCTTGGAGAAAGTGCAGCCAGAGGGCTCCTGAGAGGTAAGGATGGCAAAGCTTCATCTCCCATACTTTGGGCATGTTATTGAGGGAGGCTGTTCCTTGGAACAGCACATCATTCTGGGAAAGATGGGCGGTCAGCGAAAGAGAGGAAGATCTTTAATGAGACACATTGATTCAGTGACTGTGGCAGTGGGCTCAGGTGTGTCAGGGATGATAAGGACAGTGCAGGATGGGAAGGGTTTCAGATCTGTTCTTCATAGGGCCACTATGAGTCCTAGTCAACTTGACAGCACCTAATAACAATAACAAAATGTCCATCCTCATACTCTAGGAAAATGTACACCTTGTCTGGGTGTTTTTTCGAAATGTTTCTGGAGAAGGGAGTGTCCAATAATAATGCTCATATAACTTACGGCATAGAAATCATACCCAGGTTTTACAACACCATTCTGCTTCTTTCTTATATTATCCCTACAGATTCCCTACAGGACTCCACGCTGCACTGTCCCCAGCCTTCACCTTCCATTAGCACCTCTGCGATGTTTTAGTCTGCTGAGTGAGCACATACACACTACTGCGAAGTGGGCTCTGACTCTCATATTCTCCATTGGGTTTCTAAGGCTGTAAATCAGAAGAGAAAGAAGCTGCACGTTTTTTGTTCTGCGGAGCTGCTGCGGGATTTGAACCACCAGGGAGGTCTTTGTGTTAGCAGTGTGACTAAAGCTCCTTACTGAGCACACAGGGATGGGAATAAAATGTAGGTCATGAGGTAGAGCTTGAGGCTTCTGTTCCCAGGGTGCACGTCTTCTGTCTTCACTCAAGATGAGGTCAGGATAAGCTATGTCTGGATCCAGCCTCATATTCACAGTCTGGGAAAATTCTTTCCTCTACTCTGAGTCCACTGGTGTCATCTGCCTGCAAGGCTGGATGCACACACAGGACTGGAGATGAATTTCCTCTTAAAGGTTTCTTTTCTAACGTATGATGTCATCCACCAGCGATGCTGGACATGCGTGTTCCTCTTCCAGTTTCCTCTGTAAGTTTTCTAATACACATGCTTTATCTCTCTTTATTTGATCATTCTTTGCCTTCATTTTCTCACACTCTACTTTCATTTTCTCTTTTTCTACTTGTTTTGGTTTTATTTTCTCTTTCACTTTGTTTCTTTCTCTTTCTTCACTTTCTGTTTTCCTTCTTGTCTTTTCCTTTCTCTACTTCACTTTCTTTTCCATTTTCCCCCCTGAAGCTGATCTTTCATTTTCTGTTTTTCTTGCTTTATTTTCTCATTCTCTTATTTCATAATCTCTTTTTCACTTTCCAGAGTATGGTGCCATCATATGCCCTCCTGCAGATACAAAGACAATGAAGTCCCTTCCCATATCTTTTCTCTTCACAGCTTGAGTATTGTAGCATATTCTAGCACTATAGTACATATTTGTCACTGTCCCTCTTGTTCCACAAAAATTGGTGACTAGTCCTTAGAGAAGGACATCATGCTTGGATAGGTGGAGGGACAGTGCAGGAGAGGAAGACCCTGGATGAAATGGATTTACACAGTCATCAGGGTAATGAGAGTAAGTGTGTTAGAGGCAGTGAGACTGGCTCTGGATAAGACAGGGTTCAGAGCTATTGTGCATAGGGTCACTATGAGTCACTGTCGACTCGATGGCACATAGTAACAGCTTCTCTCTAAACTTAAAAAAAATTTTTCCCCCTCTCCTAATTTTTTAAATTAATTCTTTTTTCTTAGTAGGACTCTGTTTGTACCCTGACTTGGTGCTAATTGTTTATGCTGGACTGCTAACCTAAAGGATGGCTGTTCGAAGCCACTGAGTCAGAATTCCACAGGGTTTCATTCCCTTTATGCACAGGTCTCACTGACCCGGAACCCGTGTCATGACGTCTGACAACAACAAGCGCGGCACCACGGGACTAAAGATCAGGAAATCTGCTTCCGTAAAGATTACAGTCAAGAAAGCCCTGTGGGGCAGATCATCTCTGTAACACTTAGTGGCGACACAAATCAGAAGGAATGCACTTGATGACAGTGGCTTTAGTTTGCTTTACATTCATCACTATTACATTTTTTTTCCCTGCCAGAGTGATTCCAAACCATTTCCATGTTTTAAAATCCCTTGTTTTACTCAGCAAAGTCAGTCCGTTGCAAAAGGACAGGTAAAGAACTAAATACATACGAAACCAAGATTATTTATTAGTGGTGACTAAGGGTAGGAGAGGATAGGGCTCCAGTGGGGTTGCACTGCTAACCCAACAGCCTCGCCTCTCTGGTGGTTCAAATACCTCAATGGCTCCTCAAGAGAGATGGACAGTTTCCTCTTATTTGGTTTACAGCCCCAGAAACCCAGTGGTCGATCAGCTGTGATTTGGTTCTACATGATGGCAGTGAGACAAAGGAGGGTTTAAGGGAGGCATGAAAGTGTAGTTTTTCATTCGAGGCACTGAGTGTATGCTAATGGTGGTAGGATGATCTGGAAAAGCATTGTGAGATGGTCACAGAATATAATCAGTGTTATGAAATTGTATATTTAGAATTGTTGGGACTGCATATATTTTATGTAACTTTTAGCTATAACGTATTATTGTTATTGATGGCTCTCTAGTTGAGCACAACTCATAGCGACCTTAGGAACAAAAGAGCTGAAGCCTTTCTAGAGCTGTCGTCATTTCTCAGTGTTCATAGCCCAGAGGCATGTTGTTTAGGAAGTGGATGCCACTCCTGCTTCCAGGTTCCAGTTTAACAATAATACAACTTTTAAAAACAGAATCCTGTTTTGGGAAGTAGATTTGCTAGATCCTTACATTTTGTAATGTCAATATTACTGTCATACAGATCTTTCCTAAAAATGGTAACTGGATCATGCTAAGGGCATATGTTGTTATTGTTGAGTACCGCTGAGTCGGAACTGACCCATAGCTAACCCGCCAGCCGGTTTTCAGAGGCAGTTAATTGCACAGGAGGAGATTGCCTATCCTCCTGCAGAGCAGCTGGTGGCCTTGAACCACATGCTTTTGGGATTGTAGTGCAGCTTCTTGCCGCAAGGCCACCAGGGCTCTCTAAGGGCATATAGCTCATTGGTATATCCTGGAAACCACTAAGGTTAATGAAAAAAAAAAGCTTACCAAATATTTGGCTCAGGTTGTTTAGTTAGTCATCTTGTAATTTTTTCATTGTCTTCTACAGTTCTCCAAGTTTTCACAAGGAATTTATGACTACCTTTTAAAATGGTCTTACTAAAATCTAGATAATTTTATATGCCTCAGCTTTCATCCTAGCAGTGTGGGGATTGTCAGGAAAATAGTGTAATAGTGTGGATCTATTATTACTTGTCCTGAGTATAACTATCCTGGCTTCCAGTGGTCAGTGATGATTACCCTTTTTCTGGGCATTCACAAACCGCTTATGTTTGTTATCTAATGTGATTGTGTAAGAGAAAAGATTGAGATTGTTAAAAGTGTCAACTTGCTCAGTTTCACAGTCAACAACACTCTTGGCACCAACAGTCAGGAAATCAGAAGATGAATCACATTAGGAAAATCTGCTGTCAGGGACCTCTCCAGAATGTTGAAAAGCAACAATGTCAATCTAGAGACTAAGGTACACATGATCCAAGCCATGGTCTCTGCAATTACTTGTACATCAGAGAGCTAAACAATCAGCGATTAAGGATGAGAGAAGAATTGATGCCTTTGAATTTTGGTGCTGGAGAAGGGTCTTGAATATACTGTCAGCCTCCAGTTGAACTAACAGGTCTGACCTGGAGAGGGTGAAACCAAGACTCTCCTTGGAGGCAAGGATTTTGAAGCTCTGTCTCACATACCTGGGGCACGTTTCCAGGAGAGACCTGTCCTTAGAGAAGGACATCATGCTTGGAAGGGTGGGGACAACACAGGAGAGGATGACACAGTAATTGGGGTAATGGGAGCAGGTGTGTTGAAGACAGTAAGACTCTCTCAGGACAGGGCAGGAATCAGAGCTATTGTGCATAGCGTCGCTATGAGTTGCAGGTGACTTTATGACACATAACAACAACAATGCTGATATAAGGGAGCTTTGGTTGCTTAGTAGTACAGAGTTGTGCTGCCAACACAAAGGCACCAGGTTTGAATCCACCAGCTGCTCTGTGGGAGAAAGTTGAACAGTCTCCTCCCATGTGATTTACTGCCTCTGAAAACTTGCTGGAGGGTCAGCTATGATTTGTTTCTGACTTGACAGTAAACTTAACAAATAATAGCAATGCTGCGGTAATAGACCACAAATGGATGGTTTGAATAAGTAGGAATTTATTCTCTCAAGGTTTAAGAGACTAGAAGTCCAAGCTTAGGATACAAATTCTTGGAGGTAAAGCCTATTTCCTTCAACATCTGTAGGTCTAGCATTTCCTGGAGACTTCGCTGTGTCTGGCATTCCCCATATCCAGGGGTTTTGTTGTACAGGGAACTGGATCCAAAAAAGACTCACTCCACCCTTGGTGGTTTTCTCTTGGTGATACTAAGAATTTCCCTTCTTACTTTCCTCTGCATTTAAATATTCTTGCATCTATGCAAACAGTCATAATTTGTGCATATAAGTAATCTGATGAGATTAAAGGTATTCCCTCCATTAGCCACAACATTGTGGCCAACAGCCCCCCGCCCCTGTCTTTCTCCTGTGGACCTTAATGTTCCCTAGAAATAGATTACCAAGCACAGCTACAGATATGTGAGCGGCAGAGGACAGATTCAATCACTAGGGCTTTCTAAAAATGAAAAACTTACACTCATCAAATGACCACCAAGGGTCTCCTCTGGGGGCCCTAGACTTCTTGAATTCTGATCCAACTTCTTCATTCTTATGTTACGCCTGTCAAACCTAGTTTCTCCTGAGTTTTGTAATATTTTTTTTCCTCTTTCAGCTCCTAAGATTATTTATTATATCTCTCATGTTGTTGTTGTTATTGTATAGTGTCGAGTCATAGCTGACCCTCCAGTGGATTTTCAGAGGCAGTTAATCACCTGGGGGAAGATGTCCATCCTCCTCCCCAGAGCAGCTGGTGGATTCGAACCACACGCCTTTGGGCACTAGGCACAGCCCTGGATGTGTATCTCTGATACACATGATGCTTCTTTTTATATACTCCTCTTTAATCCAGAAATTTTGTTGTCTTTTCATCCATTTATTTTACATTCTGAGTTCAGTTTGTGTTCCTGAAGCACAGCCTTTGAAAGTTTCTTTATTGAAAATCTGTTGAAGGTAAACACATTGAAAATGCTCTCATTGGGAAAGGTTAGAATTTTAGTTTGGTATCAGAAATGAGGCTGGAGACAGGACGATATGATTTTGTGCAACCACTGGTTTGTACATTGCAAATGCTTTTTATTAAAAAAACAAACCAACTCACAAATGACTGCTTTGCACTTGGACCTCACCTGATGGACTACCCAGGAATCAGATTGATTACACCCGTGCAAAGAATTAATTGGAGAAGCTTAATATCAGTTGTGAAAACTTGGTGAGGTTCTTGACTGTGGAATAGACCACATAATACTCATGTGCAAGTTCAAACTGAAGCTAAAGAAAATGAACACAAAGCCACAAGAACAAAAAGTTTAACTTTGAGTCTATCCCACCTGAATTTAAAAACTCTTTCAGGCACAGATTTGAGGACTTGAACACAAATGAACGAAGACCAGATGAGCTTTGGGAGGATATCAATATCATCCATAAAGAATGCAGAAGGTCATTTCAAAGACAGAGGAAGAAGACCGAAACGGATACTAGTATACCCTGAATATTGCACTAGAGCGCGGAGTAGCTAAAGCAAAGAGAAGAAATCAGGAAATTAAAGAGCTTATCAGATTTCAAAAGGCAGCTTGGAAAGACAAAGACTTACAATGAAATGTGCAAAGAGCTGGAGTCAGAAGATAAAAAGGGATGAACTTCTTCAGCATTTCTTAAGCTGTTGGAACTGATGAACAAATTCATGCCTTGAGTTGCAATACTTAAAGAGAATATGGAGGAATACTGGATGATCCAGGAAGCATCAAAAGAAGATGGAAGGACTATACAGAATCACTGTATCAAAAAGAATTGACTGATAACTGAGGAATTTCATGAAACAACATGTGATCAAGAGGTAATGGTGATGAAGGAGAACGTTCAAGCTGCTCTGAAGGAATTGGCAAAAAACAATACCTCAGAAATTGATGGAATACAAAGTTAACATACTTCAACAAACAGATGCAGCCCTGGATGTACTCACTAGGCTGTGCCTAGAAATCTGGAGCACAGATACCTGGCCAACTGACTGGAAGAGATTAATATTTGTTCCTATTCCAAAAAAAGGTGATCCAACAGAATTTGGAAATTATTGAACAGTATCATTAATTATCATGTAAGCAAGATTACTAAAACATGAGTGAAACCACAGAAAACTTCCAGCTGGGTTTAGAAGCAGCTGCGGCTCTAGGGATGTCATAGCCAATGTTAGACGTATCTTGGCTGAAAACAGAGAGTACCTGAGCAATGTTTTATCTATATTTCATTAACTATGCAAAGTGCATTTGACTGTTTGGATCACTTCAAACTGTGGCCAACTCTGAGAAGAAAGAGAATCCCAGAACTTGTGCTCTTGTGAAACCTATCTATACTTGGAGGAAGACTTATCAACAAGCATGTATTATGCAAATGATACAACCTTACTTTTTGAAATTGGGGAGGACCTGAAGTGTTTGCTGCAAAGGTTCAAGGTGAGATTTTCTCCTCTCCTCCTTTCATTTAAAGAGAAACATGGTGGAAAGACAGAAAGCCCAGCGGCACTAGCAGTAGGTCTTTAGAGATAAACTCTGCAACAACTCATTGGAATTGAGTCAGAACCAACTGACCCTCCAGCAGGTTTTCAGAGGCTGTATCTGGCACAAGAGGAAATTGCCCATCTTTCTCCTGTGGAACAGCTGGTGAATTCAAACTGCCTGCCTTTGGGTTGGCAGTGCATCTCCTTATCCACTAGGCCACCAGAGCTCCTAAAACGATAAGAAAATAGGATAAAAAAGGATAAGAAAATTCATGGGCAAGTAGAAAGACATCTAGACACTGTTTGCTTTCTGTACTTCTACCTTTTTACAAATCATGGCTGTTTCTGTGAGTTTCTTAAAGGCTGGGACTCCTTGTTTATATCTTTTGGCCACAATCCTGGGCACATACTGGACAATAAATGTTTGTTGAGCGAATAAGGACATCTACCTGCTAGATGCCAGTGCCCATCACTTTCGGTAGGAAATTCTCAATTACTCATTGACAGTCTGACTTTTTAAATTCCTCTTTTGTTATTTACCATTTAGCCCTGGTGACTCTCTGGACTTTCCTACTTGCCTGTGCATTGGCTAGCTCTTCTCTCTCATCATAAATTCTTGCACCTCTACTTGTCATCCCCTTCTTTCACTAAGTCTCCATTATCTGCACAGCGCATGGATGAACTTGGATTCCCGTTCAATTTTACAACTCAGACTAGTCCATTATAATCCTTTAGGCAAAGCAGCCATTGGAATTTCAGAATCTGGTGCCAAAAGGGTTTGTGTGCATGGTGAATAAACAATTAGTGTCATGGGTATATGAATAGTGGTTGTTCTGCCATTGTAACTGAGACAGCAAAAAGCCTGTGGAATGTACTCCTGCTGTGGTCAACTCCTGTGGAGTTTATCTTTCAGTATGACTTTTCTAGCCATCCATTATTTGACTTAGCCATGTCGATGGCAGGAATATGTGAATGGGGCATATTAGCCCATCCACGGGATTGGCTAGCCACCATTCCACAAGGGGATTGGCCAGTCTCAATAGTCTACAAGGGGAATCACTTGTCTGGCCAATAAATTGAACGGCTCTAGCCACAGACATAGATCTTCTGACACCATTGAAGAGAAATAAAAATAATGTAGGATTCTCTTCCTACTCCAGCTGTACCTACAGCAGCAACACCTGTGTCTGAACAGGAGACCTGATGTGAGATAAGACCTTGGATGAGGGGAGCCAATATTGGACTGAGAACTTTGATGGACGGGGGGGGTGGGGATAGATAATATTGACAGGGCTGAGATCTTGGAAACCACTGGCCCAAGGGCACAAGGCTCAAAGCTGAGGTGTCTGTGTACACATTTCAGGAGCTGTCTTGGTTGTATTCTGTTATCAATCTGGATTATAACTTTTTTACTTCCCCAGTATGGTTGTGTGTGATTTTTGAGATATCACATCGGATCTTCTCTCCACCAAAGCACAAATAATGATGTTGAGATGATTAGAAAGAGGCATGGGAGAATGGGGGACATCTCTAACGTAACAGGGATGGGTTTTGTATTCTTGATGTTGTTGATTGGGAAAGTTCCCCTTTATGAATTGGTAAATTAGATATGGCTGTCCCCACAATGCCCTTGGTTTTTTACAGCTGTGAAGTCTGATGGGTTTTTAGTCACCATGTTTCAGTGTAAAATTCTACCTCAACACATCCACTCCTTTTCGCTGTATTAATAAAATATCTTCTTGCTGTTAGGTGCCGTTGATTCCAACTCATAGCAAACCCCACATACAACAGATCAAAACCTTATGATAATCTGTAACATTATTTAAGCCCATTATTGCACTCATTGTCAGTCCACTAGATTGAGGGACTTCCTCTTCACTGACTAAACATCTTTCCAAGCATAAGGTTCCTTTTCAAGCAAATATCTTCGATAGGGAAGAAAGAAAACCACTATAAACAGAGATGATATTATCAGTTATTTCTGAAATGTTTTGTTAGAGATGACTTGGCTGATAAATGTCATGCTTATTAAATTTGTGGGTTCATGTTTACTACTAATGAATAATTCCCTTGAGTCTTTCATGTTTGTCACTTGTATCAAAATGATTGCACTTTTCTATTAGCACAAGTTGATACTATGTTTGTAATGAATTGCTCCGTGTTGGAGATGATTCAAGGGCTGGTCCTTAGTTACAACAATGACTAGTATTCCTAAGGGATAGATGATACCATTAGGCAGACTCCTTCCTTAATGCTTGGGCTTTCCCTATTCCTAAAATACAGTTAGTTGCACTGATTTGGGCTCTGGCTCCTGTATTCTAAAGTGGCTTGGGAGGGAAGCCATGTGCGAGGGCTTGTAAGCCAGAAACAAAGAGCCTGAGTTTCTGGGGACTGTGGGACAGTCATAGGAACCTTGCATTGCCTCTATATGGATATTTTTTTAAAACATGGAAAAGAAGTAAATTTCTGCCTTACATACTTAGGAGTTTTCTTATATGAAGCTGCGTCTGCTCATAGCTGATACCGTGTGCAGGTGAGCAGTGAACAGTGTTGACTACTCACATACATTGTATGACTTAAGTTGGCACATCAAGAGCCCTGATGGTGCATTGGTTGCTGAAAGGTTGATAGTTCAAATCCAGCATATTTAGATATTTTATTTCTGACTGGTTTCTTAGATCATGATTTGTAGTTTTTGTGTTAGTTCTTGTCCAGTGTTGCAATTTTGTTCTCTAGGGACACTGATAATAATCAAAGTTCAGTCTCTTTGTCATAGAGAGCACTGGTGGCCCCATGGGTAAGGAGTTGTGCTATAAACTCAAAGGCAGGTGATTTGAGTCCACCAGCTACTCCAAGGACAGTCTCTGTCCATGCGATTTACAGCCTCTGAAAACCCACTGGAGGGTTCACTATGGATTGGTTCCAACTTTGATGGCACACAAGAAGAAGAAGGATGTTAGAAGGGAGTTCTGGCAACCTAGTGGTAAGAAGCTGTGCTGCAATCCCAAAGGCACGTGGTTCAAGTCTACTAGCAGTGCTTTGGAAGAATGATGCGCAGTCTCTTCTTGTGTGATTTGTTGCCCCTGAAAACCCAGTGGAGGGTCAGCTATGGGTTGGTTCTGACTCAACAACACCCAGCAACAGCAACTCATTTCTTGGACAGAATTCTCAGTTTAAGAGAACATCTTCTATCAGACTGCCCCTTTCTGTGCAGTTTCTCTTTATACATTTGTGTTGACAGTAAAAGAGTTGGAGAGGGGAAGGGTTCTTGTATCTTGCTTCTGTCTGGTTTTCTCCAGAGGCCTTAATTTCATCATCATGTTGCCTTCTCTGCCTTTCTTTCCCTGCTCCAAAATACATTACCTCTTCTCTCTCTATATATACCTTGTTCCCCCAGGAATACTATTTTTCAGAGAGCATCACTTGTGTAGCAATGTTTAGACTCTTCTGTGTGACCAGGTACCAAGTACTCTTGTATGTCATGTGACATTCCTGAAAGTAGAGAGTATCAGAAGGATGTCTATTTGTGTTTTATCGACTGCACAAATGCATTTGACTGTGTGGATCACAACAAAACGTGGCTAGCATTGAGAAGAAAAGGAATCCCGGAACACCTGATTGTGCTCATGCAAAACCTGTATCAGTACACCAGGAAGCATTTGTCCAAACAGAGCAATGAAACAGTGCATTATTCAGAATCAAGAAAAGAATGTGTCATGGATGTATCCTTTCTCCATACCTTTTCAATCTGTTTGTGAAAGAGATCATTCGGGAGGCTAGACATTATGAAAAAGAATGTGGCATCAAGATTGGAGGATGACTCATCAACAACCTGTGTTATGCAGATAATACAGCCATGCTCACTGAAACTGAGGAGGACTTGAAGCGTTTGCTACAGAAGAAAAAAAACACACTACAGCCTTCAGCATCTCAATATCAAGAAAACAATGGTCTTCACTACTGGGCCAGTGGGCAGTATTGTGATGGATGGAGAAAGGATTGAGGTGGTTAATGATTTCATATTACGTGGATCTACAATTAATATTCTTAGCACCAGCAGTCAGGAAATCAAAAGACTAGATACACTGGAGAAATCTGCTGTCAAGGATATCTCTAGAGTCTAGCTATTTATAGAGCAGTGATGTCAGTTTAGTGACAAAGTTGTACCTGATCCAGGTCATGATCTTCTCAGTTGCTTACTAAGCATCTGAAAGCTGAATAGTAACTAAGAATGACCAAAAAAATAGTTGTCTTTGAGTTGCAGTGCTGGAGAAGAGTATTGAACATATCATGGACTGCAAGAGAAAAAAAAAATTCGTCTGTTCTGGAGAGGGAGAAACCAGTTTGTTTTTTAGAGGCAAGGATTTTGAAGCTCCATCTCACATACTTTGGGCATATTACCAGGAGGGACCAGTCTTTGGAGAAGGATTACATGCTTGGAAGCATAGAGAGTCAGCACTGAAAAGGAAGATCCCAGAGGAGATGGGAGTGGGTCAAGTGTGTCTGAGACAGTGAGGTTGGCTCAGGGTGGGGCAAGTCCAGAGCCATTGTTCATAGGGTCCCAGTGTGTTGTATGTAGCCAATTTGACAGCACTTAACAGTATAACAGCATGTTACCAGGGCTTGAACTACTAAGTCTTTATCTGTTCCCAGTTTATGTGTATGTGGTATAATTGTGGTTTAGTAAAAGCTCACAGAACAAATTAATTCCCCATTCAGCAGTAACATTGGTTGCAAACTCCATAACATGGCAGCAATCACTTCATTTCCTCTTTGGCTGTCCTGTTTCTGTTCTCCAGGTTTTCTTTGCGTGTCTTCCTAACCATGTTTGTTCTAAGTACTATCCTTTTGGTCTGATACAGCTGATGGTTTGGGAGGGTGATCTGCTCCTGGGCTTTGCTTTGTAGGATTTCATGTGGTTGAAAGGGCTTTTTCAGAAGTGCTTCAGTTCTGCTAGAAGTGTTTCTCAAGGGTTCTTCCAGTTTCTACCAGATCAATAAGACAGGTCTTTTTGATGGATTTGGTTTTGTTCTGCCTTTTTCTGGAACTTTGTTCTGCTCTCTCTGCTGGCTTCTAACTATTTTGGAGAGGGACATCGTGCTTGGGAGGGTAGAGGGACAGCACAGGAGAGGAGGATCCTCAGATGCATTGATTCAGTGACTGGGGTAATGTGGGTAGGTGTGTCAGAAATAGTTAGATTGGCACAGGATAGAGCAGGGGTTAGGGCTGTTGTGCATGGGACAGGCTTCAGAGCTATTGCGCGTAGAGTCGCTGTGAATTGCAGGCACATAACAACAGACTTGCACTACAGTTTTGGTCAGAGCGGTTGATTGTGATAATGAGGTCCCATCTTGTTCTTCTGATCTCTGGGTGGTGGAGATTGTATTTCATGTCGGCCATTCATGTTTGGACTAATTGTTTCCTTGAGACTTTGATTTTATTCCTTCTTCTTCCTACTCTGATTGGAACGAGTAGTGTCATAACTCAGATGGTTCCTCAAAAGCTATTAAGACTGACTCTAGGAAGTAGCTAAGAGAATACGCCATCCCCTTTTCCTTATAAAATCAGGGTGAAATCTCTCTCAGGGAGGAGTGATAGAGAATGGCAAAGGACACACTGACAAAGGAGATTAATCAGAACTGGCTTTGACAAGCACTGTGGCAATTGGACAATTAAAATAGACAATCGGGGGGGA
>NW_006399908.1:883803-885298 GCF_000299155.1 Elephantulus edwardii | reverse complement strand
TAATAATAATAATAATAATAAAAGACTGACTCTAGTTGTTATTGTTGTTGTTATGTACCATCACGTCACCTGTGACCCATAGCAACCCTACGCACAATAGCTCTGAAACCTGTCCTATCCTGAGCCAATCTCTCTGTCTCCAACACACCTACTCCCATTACCCCAGATACTGTGTCAATCCATCTCATCTGGGGACTTCCTCTCCTTTGCTGTTCCTTCACCCTTTCGAGCATGATGTCCTTCGCCAAAGACTGGTCCCTCCTGGCCACACACCCCAAGTATGTGAGATTGAGCCTCAAAATTCTTGCTACCGGAGAGCAACTTGCTTTTACCCTCACCAGGATAGACCTGTTTGTTCTCTTGGCAGTCCATGGTATGTTCAAGACTCTTCTCCAGCACCACAACTCAAAGGTATCTATTCTTCTGTCATCCTTAGTCTTTGTCCAGCTCTCTGATGCATAGTAAGTAATTGTGAAGACGATGGCCTGGATTGGGTGCACCTTAGCCTGTAGATTGACATCTTTGCACTTTCACACTCTGGAAATGTTCCAGACTACTCATCAAAGTAGGATGAAGAAAACTTGTGTTTATAGACTATGCAGTCATGATTGATCTAAATGTTCTCCAAGACTGTGGTCCCTGTGTCTCAGTTTCTGCAGGTAGTTATGGCTAAGCAGTTTTAATGGCTGTGCCTATGGTGTGCGTCATTACCTACATATACCCATGTGGGTATATTTGTGGCATGATATCTATGTCTATATCATCTATATCTATCTATACCTCTATCTGTCTATCTCTATATCTATATCATCATCTATATCTCTCATGTATATATATAGATATATACCTCTCACGTATACATACCCATATGTTGTTTTGTTGTTATGTGCCGTTGAGTCACTTGTGACTCATAGTGACCCTGTGTACAACCACCTTGAACTCTGTTCTGCCCTGTGCCAATCTCATTGTCTCCAACACACTCATCCAGATTATCCCAGTCACCGAATCAATCCACCTCCTAGAGGGCCTTCCCCTCCTGCGCTGTCCCTCCACCCTCCCGAGCATGATGTCCTTCTCCAAGGACCGGTCTCTCCTTACAACATGTCCAAAGTATGTCAGACAAAGCCTCAGAATCCTTGCCTCCAAGAAGCAGCCCGGTTTAACCCTCTCCAGGATGAATACGTTTGTTTCCTTAGCAGTCCATTGTACCCTCAATACTCTTCTCCCAACACCAAAGCTCAAAGGGATCAGTTCTCCTTCTATCCTCCCTAGTCATTGTCTAACTCTCTGACACATATCAAGTGATTGCAAAGACCGTGACCTGTATCAGATGCAGTCTTCAGAGAGACATCATTGCTTTTTAGTATTTTGGAGAGGTCCCTAACAGCAGACTTTTCCATCGCAATACGTCTTTTAATTTCCTGGCTGCTGGTGCCAAGAGTGTTGATTGTGGAGCCAAGCAGACTAAAGCTGTGAACAATCTCAATCTCTTCAC
>NW_006399908.1:880942-882343 GCF_000299155.1 Elephantulus edwardii | reverse complement strand
ATATATATATACATATATACACATATATATGTATATAGTTGTTAGATTCCATTGAGTCAAATATGACTCATAGTGACCTTTTGAACAAAAGATCTGAAGCCAATCCTGTCCTGTGCCATCCTCACACTTCTGACACACAAGAGCCCATTGTAGCAGTCATCTAGTCAATCCTCTTGGTGGAGAGGGTCTTCCTCTCCTTAACCCACCCTCCTCCCTTCCCAACATCATGTCCTTCTACAAAGCACCTCCTAGCAAGATGTCCAAAGTATGTGAGGTGAATCCTCATCTTTCTTGCCTCCAGAGAGCACTCCAGCTGCACCCGCTTCCTCTTCAATTTCTGGTAGTTCCAGGCATATTTGGCCTGGAGCAGCATGCTTTAAAAGCATCTCTGCCTTTATCTCTCTTTCTGTAAGTGGATTTTGTCCATGCTTCTACTGAGTCCTCCGTGCCTCCCTGTTCTGTCTCAGGGTCTTTTAAGCCCCTCTTCTCCACTCTCTGTGTTGGTGAGATTGCAGCATGTAGCAGTGGGGTTTCTTCGGGAATTTATTTCTTTTACCCTGGACTTACAGGTAATTTGGACATTGTTGTGATCTGGTTTTTAGTAATACTAATACCGGAGACTTAAGGTGCGCCTGATCTAGGCCATAGTCTTCATAATTGCTTGCTCTGCATCAGAGAGCTGGACAATGAGTAGGGATGATAGAGAATTGATGCCTTTGAGCTGTGGTGCTGGAGAAGAGTATTAAATATACCATGGACAAACAGGAGAACAAACAGGTTTGTCCTAGAAAGGGTGAGACCAGGCTGTTCCTTGGAGGCAAGGATTTTGAAGCTCCATCTCACATACTTTGGATATGTTGCAAGGAGGGACCAGTCCTTGGAGAGGGATGTCATGCTTGGAGGGATAGCGCCAGAGAGGAAGACCCTCAGTGAGATGGATTGATTAGTGACTGGAGTAATGAGGATGTGTGTATCAGAGACAGTAATATTGGCACAGGATAGAGCAGGTTTCAGAGCAATTGTACATAGGGTCGCTATGATTTGCAGGTGACTCAAGGGCCCATAACAACAACAACAACAACGTTGAAGGCATATTGTTGTTGTTTGCTGTTGAGTTAAAACCGACCCGTAGTTCACCCTGCAGTGGGTTTTCAGAATCAGTAAATCACACAAGAGGAGATTGCCTTTCCTTCTCCAGCAAAGCATGTGGAAGATTCGAACTGTGCCTTCAGAATTGCAGTGCAGCTTCTTACCAGTAGGCCACCAGAGCTCCCTGATGCAGGTTTTATTTATTCCTTGCCTACACAGGAGTTCTACAGGACACGTCAACTTCCCTTGGAGACAGTACAACTAAACTTAAGAGACACTGGTCAAAAGAAAAATGTCAGCAGTCGACGTTTT
>NW_006399908.1:853602-857351 GCF_000299155.1 Elephantulus edwardii | reverse complement strand
GACTCAGTATATTCCTTCCATCTTCTTTTAATACTTCCGGGATCATTTAACATTCTGCCGAAAGCATCTTTGATTATAGCAGCTCGAGGTTTGAATTTGTTCTTCAGTTCCTTGAGCTTAAGATACAGAATTTTAATAAACATGAAAAGAACCTGTCTTCAGAAAATGCACTGAGCCACTTGTGCCAGAGAATGCTATCTTTGAAACTCATAACAACAGAATGCTGAACATAATCTGCACTTCTAAACTTTGATAGTCATAAAGTTTCATTATTTTAACTGAGTGTATTAATACAAACTATACTGTTTAAATGCACAATGCAAGCTTGCTTAATCCTGGGGTACTTTTGTAGTATTTTTATGAATACTAGGTTTATTCATAGATAGAACTTTTACCATATAATTGTCAGTTATTTTCTAGTTGTTCTTAAATACTAGGTAGGTTGTTTGCAGGAAGTGCTGGATCATCAGTGAGTTACTTGCTGTTTTTCCTTTTCTGCCATTTCTTGTTGGTGAATTGTATTCTGTGCTGCTTGTTGCATTTTCTCCAGTTTTTCCAGAGTCAGAGATTTTAAGGGTAAAAGTTTAGGCTTACACAGCACCATTGTATTTACATCTTCTACAGACAGCTGCCCTTGTTTTGGAAGAACTTCCCGAAACATTGACTTCACTTCCGCCATAACTTAATAGTAAGTTTCTTCCTTAGTTCTCCAGTTTTTTCCCAAGGCCTTAAGCATTCAATCAAATGATTGACAATTCCTGACACAAGCTTACTTAGCCCTTGGTGTCAAGAATGGGAGCTCTTTGTGGGAGGGGAGGGCCGCACTATGCCCACCTTTCTGCCATGACCCCATTTGGCGGAACTTATTTTTTTATTATACGATACACATTATGTGGTAGCCTGTCATTTGGCCAAACTTTATTTTAATCTTCACTTCTCTATGACCTGGGACAGGTTACTTAAACTTGTGAAGCAGAGACAGTAATTTTTCAGTAGAGTTATTTTGCAAAGAAGTGAAATGATGCTCATTGTATAATTATTTTCTTTTCACTTCACAGTTGTTGTTGTTGTTAGGCATCATCGAGCCAGCTACCTCATGTCAACCCTGTGAACAACCGAGCTGACCTACTTGTGCCATCCTTAGCATCTCTGACATGCTGGGACTCATTGTGACAGTCACTGTATCAGTCCATCTTGTTGAGGATCCTGCTGTCTTTTGCAGACCTTTTCAAGCAAAATGTCTTTTTCCAAGAACCAGCCCCTCCTAATAAAAAGCCCAGAGTATGTGAGGTGAACTTTCAGCATCTTTACCTGTAAGGAGCGTGCTGGTTGCACTTTCTCCATGACATATTTCTTCTTTGGCTTTCCGTGGGGGAGCCAGAGAGGACCACCCCACCTTCCCGCAGATGGCCTTTTTGTTGTCCTAAATTTGTCTTCTTTCACTCTTTGGTTGGGGCAATTGCATGTTTCATACTTGCACATTTCTTTATATTTTGTTTATCTTAATACCAAAGAGGTATTTTAAAGATTCTAGTTTTGATTGAAAAACTCCAGTAGCCTGTTGCGGTGAATCTGGTAAGGATAAGTCTTAACATGCGTTTTACTAATCTAAACTATGTGGATCTGGAAATGAGGCTTTGCTGAGCAGCATCTGCACAACAGGTGATTTAATCTGCGCTATTGTCAGAAATGAATTAACGCTTAAAAATTTGACTTGTTCTGTTTGAGAAAAAGAACTTTTCTGTTAGCTTCTTGGCAGGCTTTTTTTTTTTTTAATTTATATTTTTAAATTAATTTTAATGGAAGTTTACAGAGACTTAGAATTTCCAATCATTCATTGTTGTACTTTTTGGCAGGCTTTTGAAATGGGATTTTGTTCTAAATGTCGCTGATATAACGTTGCTTTTTTTTTTGAGAGTAGCAAAAATAAGTTTTCTGTATTAGATTTTTATTTTCAACAATTAAGAAAAATAATAAATATTAATAACCTATGAAAATATCAGACATTATCTTTAAAAATAATGCTTTGGTCTTATTGTAAAAGAAATGTATAGAAACATGCTGTTATTATGTGCGATCTAGTTGTTTGCAGCTTATAGTGACCATATGTTCTACAGCTCTGAACTCTGCTCTATCCTGAGCCAACCTCACTGTCTCTGACACACCCACCATTATTACCCCAGTCACATAGTCAATCTGTCTCATTGAGGGTCTTCCTCTCCTGTTCTGTCCCTCCACCCTCCCAAGCTTGATGCCCTTCCTCAAGGACTGGTTCCTCCTTCCAACATGCCCAAGGTATGTCAGATGGAGCTTCAGAATCCTTGCGTCCAAGAAGCAGCCTGGCTTAACCAAATTTATAAAGGACTTCTTTTTTATGTAAAATCGTTACAATAAAGGAAGACCTAAAAACTTGAGATACTGACTAGAACATCTATTGTTCTGAAAGCTGACTTGAGAGGTGGAGAAATTTTTTCCCCCTTATTTCTGAGTTTAAAGTTTTATTCCAAGGATTTGAAGTTATTTGGTGGCTAGATAAGTAGATAACTAAATAGAAATGTATCCAGTATAGACAAGAAATGAGCGAGCATTTCCGTTATTAAAGAGTCACAGAATAGATGATTTTTAAAGAATCAGAATGCAAATGATTTTTGCTTAATCCTTGGTGAATGTCATTTTATCTTTGTCAAAGATGCTACAGCAGCCTGCCTGAAATCTTGCAGAGGCTGCCTGCAAACCTGATAGAAAGAACATGCCATGTCCTGCATGACATTATGTTACCGGCCTCCTCTCTTTGGAGTCTTCCCTCCCCATTTGTCTCAGGCACACAGACTTTCCTTTCGTTCCAGCAGCTTCCCATGTGCTTTTCTTGCTCTGAGATCCTGCTTCCTCTCTCCTTGCCAGTAGTTTACTCAGTTATTGTTCTGTTTTCAGTGAATCAAGCTGGACCTCACCTCTCTTGAAGTCTTCCCTAAAAGCCAGCAGAGTCCAGGCCTTTGCTTTGACATATTTCTTTTGCATCTTCTGTGTCCCCATGATAGCACTTGCAGCAGTTGTCATTCACAGGCTCTTGAGGTTGTAGCCCCTAGGGATTTGTGTTGCTAACACAATGGCTTGAGCTCTCTGGAAGTTTTCGTCTACCCACAGTTCCATGAGGGAAAAAGATGGACAGTCTCCTCCAGGGCAGTTTATAGCCTCAGAACACCCATGCGAGGGTCAGCTCTGAGTCGGTTCCACCTCCCAGCAGTGAGTCTGAAAGCAGAGAAGGGCTCTGGTGGTGCAGTCTGTAAGTGAGTTGTGTACTAAGAAGGAATTGCCAGGAGGAGTGGAGTACACTTTTTGAATGATGAGGCTCTTTGATACCAGGAAAACAAGAACACATGAACATCTCCAGGGAATGCCAGGCTGAAGGAAACAAGAATTATCATCAGCAAGCTACAAAGCGCAGGCCTTTCCCTGGTGCTATTACTGCTGGGTGCCATTGAGTTGACTGTAAGTCCTAACGACCCTGGGAATAGCAGATGGAGCCTTGCCCTGCCCTCCACCATCCTCTGTCTCTGACACGTGTCAGCCCATTGATGTTCCTGCGAGCTGCCGTCCTGAATTTGAACTTCCCCCCTCCTAAATTATAATAGAATATATTTCCTCGTTGTTAAACCTGTCCAATTATGGTATCTCTATTACAGAAGCATTAGGTCACTACAACAAAAATGTAAAAGTCTAGTGATTCTATAGCAAAGTAATTTTTTTTT
>NW_006399908.1:841336-849879 GCF_000299155.1 Elephantulus edwardii | reverse complement strand
GAGTTTAGGGCTGTTGTACATGGGGTTGCTATGAGTCGCAGGCGACTCGACGGCACATAACAACAACAACACCACCTAAGCTTACTAATATTTCAGGTGCTTGGATATTTGTCTGGTTTTTTCCCCCCTCCTTCCAATCCATATTAAAAATTAGGTTAACATAGGCTATTAATAGATACAAAGAAGGTGAGCTCTGGTGGTCTAGTGGCAAGGAGCTGTACTGCAACCCCAGAGGTGAGCGGTTTGTATCCAACCGGTGCTTGGCTGAAGAAGGAGGGACAGTGTCTTCCAGTACCAGTCAGATCCGATTTGACGGTACACACACAAATAATAAAATTAAAAGACAGAAAGAAATATTATGTAAATTATTTAATAAATATTTTTATCTCTGCTAACTAATGGATGTGTAATAGTGAACAAAATAGAGTCTCTGTCCTGGTGAATAATTATTAATGACAAACTGATGTGTACTCTAAAAACAGAAAGTAGGAGGCCATTAAGTAGAGACCACTGACCTCGTTTGGTAGTGGTTTTGCTGATGTTTGGGAAGATATTTGAAGGACGAAGAGCTAATGTGGTCAAAATTTGCGGCAACAGCAACAACTGATTATGGAGGCCCAGGCCTGGATCAGAGAAAGGTTTGGGAAGATGGTTCAGTACACACTACAGAGATAGACAGAGGCAGGATCACATGAGAATTTGTCTCCTTTGCCAGCTGAGAAATTGATGAGCTCTAAATGTGCATTGATAAGGGATTAGCTAAAGAAATCATAATATAATCCTGCATTGTGCAAGTCCAAATTGAAGTTGAAGAGAATGGAAATAAGTCCAAGGGAACCAAAAGAGAACCTTGAGTTTTTCTCCCCCCACCTCAAGTTTAAAAAACCATCTCAAGATGAGATTTGATGCATTGAACACTATTGATCAAAGATCAGATGAGTTATGGTATGAAATTTATATCATCCATGAAGAAAACAACAGGTCATTGTGAAGACTAGGGAAAAACAAAAGACTGAAATGTATGTTGGAAATGTACATCTGAAAATTGCACTAGAATGTAGAGAGACCAAATTAGAGGGAAGAAATGCTGAAGTCAAAGAATTACACAAAAGATTTCAAAAGGCAGCCAGCCCAAGATGACAATGCAGAGTGTTACAATGGAATTTTGCAGAGAG
The DNA here is from genome assembly GCF_000299155.1 of Elephantulus edwardii. Lineage (NCBI taxonomy): Eukaryota > Metazoa > Chordata > Mammalia > Macroscelidea > Macroscelididae > Elephantulus > Elephantulus edwardii. The sequence goes on along the minus strand of NW_006399908.1, from coordinate 848,704 downwards.
CTGGAGTTAGAAACCCAAAAGGAAAGAAAATACTCAGAATTTATCTGCTTAAAAGACTGAAGAACAAATCCAAGCCTGGAGTTGTGAAACTGAAGGATTCTGTGGACAGAATCTTGAATGTTGCAGGAAGCTTCAAAGTGAGATAGAAGAAATACACTAGAATCTCTGTGCCAGAAGGAATTGGTCAACACTGAGCCATTTCTTTTTTTTTTTTAATTTTTTTTTACTGAGCCATTTCTTATGGTCAAGAACCAGTTAGTAGTAATGAAGGAAGAAGTTAAAGGTTCACTGAAGTCATTCACATAAACTAAGGCCCCAGAAATTGATGGACTACCAATTACCTCATATTAACAAACAGATGCAGTTCTGGACATGCTCACTAGTTGATGCCAAGAAATTTGGACAACGATAATAAGTTTTCTGTGTTCAGCTTTTTAAGTAAATACCAAACTGTCTTCCAGAATGGCTATACCATTTTACAATCCCACCAGCAGTGTATGAGAATTCCAGTCTTTCCATATTCTCTCCAACATTTGTTGCTTGCAGTCCTGTTAAACTGTGCTGCTAACTGGAGTGCAGTAGTATCTCATTGTTGTCTCTGATTGCTAGGGATTTATGTGTGTGTTGGCCATTCAGATATATTTCTTTGTGAAAAGTCTTTCCATGTCCTTTGTCCATTTTTGTGCTTGTGTTACCAGTCTTTTTCTTGTGAGGTCCCCATAGTATTCTCTGAACTTATTCTGAAACCCTTGGCTGAGATGTTATTGTCAAATGTTTTTTCCTAGTCTGTAGATTTCCCCCAACATCCTATAGGGAAAAGCTTTTGATGCACAAAGTGTCTTGATGTTTAGAAGGTCCATGTGTCAATTTCATTCTCTTGATGGTACATTTCTGGTTGTGTTTGCAAGCCTATTTATGCTACAGGCTAGGTCTTCTAAGTTTGGTCTCATTTTTGTCTCTTTTTAAAAAAATATTTTATGATTTCTTTGTATGTGTACCATCAAATTGGATGTGACTGGTACAGGAGGAGATTGCCCCTCCTTCTCTAGCAGAGTGACCCTACTGGACCGTGGCTTAGAGTCTCTATCTGCTCTCTCAAGATGCTTTCGTTTGGGGGCCGCCTTGGGAGTCGTGAAACACATGCGCAAGAGTAGGTGAGGAAAAAGAAATGTGTGGAGATTAAAAGTGATTTTTCCCTGGGGAGAAATGAACCACATACCTCTGGGATTGCAATGCAGCTTTTTGCCACTAAGCCACCAGAGATTTTATCTCTTCTGATCCTTATGGTTTTGGGTTTTACCCCTCGGTTTTTGGCCCGCCTTGAGTAGATTTTTGTGTATGGTATGAGATGTAGGATCCTGTTTCCTTTTTCCGTAGGTAGATGTCTAATTTTGCCAGCAGCATTTGTTGAAGAGGTTGTTTTCCTCTTTGACAAGTTTTGTTTCCTTGTCAAATATCAGTTGACTATATAGGTCGTTAGGTTGATTTCTGGGTTCTTGATTCTATTCCATTGGTCTGTGTGTCAGACATTATACCAGTACCATGCTGTTTTGCTGACTGTGACTGTGTAATCGGTTTTGAGATTAGGAAGTGCTGTGCTTCCCACTTCCATTTTTGTTTTTTAGAAAACTTTCACTTATTTCCTTTCCATATAAACCTGCCAATTGCCTTTTCTATCTTGTTGAGAAAGTGTTTGGTATCTGTGTTGGAATTGCATTGAACATGTAGATTGCTTTTGGTAGGATTGTTATTTTCACTGTGAAAAGCCTTCCTGTCCATGAACAGGGACTATTTTCCCATTTATTTAGGTCTCTTATTGTTTCTTGTCATGGTGTTCTGTAGTTTTCCTGACAAAAAGATCTTTTGTGTCTCTGGTTAGATTGATTCCCAAGTAGTTTATCTTGTGTTTGCTTGCCACAAATGGTGTTGCTGTCTTAGTTTCCTTTACCATGGTTTCTTTGCTGCTGTACAGAACTCTCACTTAGTATTGAATATTTATCTTATATCCTGCCACTCTACTAAACTCATCTACCACCTCTAATAGTTTGTTTTTTTGGTTTAATCTCTGGGGGGGGGTGTTTGTGTATACTATCATATCATGTGTATAAAACAACAATTTTACCAGCTCTTTTCAAATTTTGATATATCTTACTTCCTTTTCTTGTATTTCCCTAGCAAGTACTTCAAGTACAGTGTCGAATAAGAATGGTGATAATGACCATCCTTGTCTGGTCTCTGTTCGCAAGAGGATGTTTATTAATGTGATGATTAATTATTTTGATTATTTTTCTTTTTTTGAATCATTTTTGCATACCTATTATGAATTGTACTTGGTCATGATAAATTCTTCTTTTTTAAAAAAAATTTTATTATTGTGTGTGTGTGTTTTTGTGTGTACTGTCAAATCTGATCTGACTGGTACAGGAGGAGATTGTCCCTCCTTCTCCAGCAGAGCATCTGGTGGATTCGAATTGCATGTCTCTGCGAAGTGTGGCTTCTTGCCACACGGCCACCAGAGCTCCCTTAAATTATTCTTCAGATATGCTGTTGGAATCCATTAGCCAGCATTTCGGTAAGGATTTTTACATCTATGTTCATGAGAGATCTTAATCTGTAGTTTTCTTTTTTGGAATATCTTTGCCTGGTTTTGGTATTAGGATCATGTTTGCTTCATTGAATGATTCTGAATGATTCTAGAAATGTTTCTTCTTTTTCCACAGTTTGAATTCATTTTAATGGAATTGGTGATATTTAGTCTCTGAATGTTCAGTAGAACATTTTCTGCTACAAAATCAGAGCTTGATCTATTTGGTTCTACTTTGTAGGCAACTTTTTGTTTTTCTTGTTTCTGCTTTTAGTATTCTGTGCTTACCTTTGATTTTTGATAATTTGACTATGTTGTGCCTTGATGTTTTTCTTTTGGGGTCTAGTCTGTTTGGAGTTTGCTGAGCTTTTTGAATGTGGATTTCCTTGTTTTTCTTGATACTTGGGAAGTTTTCTTCTAGTACCTCTTCGATAATTTTCTCAGTGTGTCTACTCCATCCTCCCCCATTCTATAATTCTAATCACACATATGTTGTTCAGTTTGATGTTATCCCACATGATTTTCATTTTTTCTTCAGTCTACTATTTCTTTATTATAGCAAGTTCCCATTGAGGTTCTTGTCTTCTAAGTTACTGATGCTCTGTTCATCTTTTATATTCTGCTTTTTTGTCCTTCTAGCATGTTAGAAAATATTGCCATTTCAGTCTAGATGTTCTTGATTGCATTTTTATGAATTTCTGGTATTTCTATTACTTTATGGGTTGTACACTGTTTGTCTTGTGATGAACTTTTAAATTCTTGTACCTCTTTATATTTGTGGCTTCAGTACTTTCTTCCATCATTTGTAACTTCTTCAACAGCTGTATTTCTTATTCCTCCCTGTCTCTGGCTTATTCATTGGGTCTGCAATCTGATATGCTTTTTGTTAGAAGAAGTCTTGGTTTGTTTTTCCCCCCATAGTGTTTGACACTGCCCGGTGCTTTCTTGACATTTTGTAAAGGCCTTCTTGGTATGTGTGAAGCAGTTTCTGTGTAGGTTGTTGACAGTTCCTTGTCTTTATGATGCAATTGATAAGTTGCAGAGTTAAACTGTTGCCTCTGATTGACTCCAGTGGTGCTCTTACCTGCAGGTTGTCTAAGGACAGATCTGTTTCTTAATTCCTGTGGCAAGCTTCTCATCCATTAGTCTTTTGAGGGACAGTGAGCTGAGGCCTTTTCCTTTTCCCCAGCTGTGTGGGGTCAGCTTCTCTCCTATTTTTATGGGGACGGGGGAGATTCTCCCAAGGGTAGACAAAACGTGCTGCTGGGAATGTATTGCTCAGGGAAAAGGCCTAGGAAAGTGGCAAGTTTCCCACAGTGCAGCCCCCAAGTCTGAGTAGTTGCTAATGGCTATGTACTTCTCCTCCCTCAAGAGGCTGGTTGGGGTGGGAGTTGTTCTCCATAGAGCAGACAAAACCTCAGGGAAGTATCAACTTCTCAATAATGCAGCTCCCAATCCTGGCTACTTGCTAATGTCCAGGGCCGTGTACTGGTGCCCTCTCTAAAGAGCTGGTTGTGGGAGAACTCCCACCTGAGCAGAGAAAGGCATAGGGAAATGCCAACTTCAAACAAATCTGTATTGGAGGAAGTACAACCAGCATACTCCTTAGAGGAAGGAAGGATGAAACTTGATCTCACATACTGTGGGCATATTGTCAGACATGACCAGTCCTCAGAAAAGTAGAGGGTTAGAGTAAAATAGTGAAACCCTCAATTCAAGATGGATTGACACTGTAGCAAGAGGGCTCAAGAATATCAGAGTTGGTGTGGATAGTCTTAGATAGGGCAGAGTTCAGATCATAGGGTCAGCATGCATTGTAGTCCGCTAGATAACTGCCTAACAACAGCATCCTGTGAAGGAATACCATGTTGCTGTAAACATTGCAGGCGGGCCTTTTATTACCTAACTCAGAAAAAAGTGAAACAAAAACTTTAATTTCATATTAATAGTAAGGGGAAGGGAGAACATGTATGTGACACAGCCTGATAAAATATCCTTTGTCTTATTATAAATGTTGAAGAGTTCTTTGGTGTAGTAAATTATTCCTTAAAGTAGATTAATTTTGTTGTTGTTGTTGTTATAGCCTATTGAGGATAAGGGTTGACACTATCCGTGGTAGCCAACTGGACTGCACCTACCAACATGAAGGATATATTTATTGTACTTCAATTCAGATACATTTTATAAGGTAGTGCCTGTTGATCTGATATTCTGGGATTATATTCTGCCATTGCTATTTGCACATTGGATGAATTGAGTAAATGGTTTCACTTCCCTAAAACTCATTTTGTTGTTTGTAAGTTAATAGCACTCACCTAATAAAGATGTATGGACATAATTAAGTGTTCTGGGATTCCTTGTCTTCTCAATGTTAGCCATTCTTTATTTTGACCCACACAATCAAATGCCTTTTGCTTTTGCATAGTAAAGAAAGTACAAATAAACATTCCTGTGGCATTCTCTGCCTTCAGCTAGAATCCATCTGACACCAGCAGTGGTATCTCTGATGCCATGGCCCTTTCTAAAACCAGCTTGAACTTCTGGCAGTTATCTTTCAGTGTATTGTTCTCACTGTTTTTGGATAATCCTCTGCAATGTTTTACATACATGTGATATTAACGATATTGTTTGATAATTTCCACAATCTGTTGGATTACCTTTCTTGGGTATGGGAACAAGTATGGCTCTCTTACAGTCAGCCAGGCAGCTGTCTTCTAAATTTCTGGCATAGACTGGTGAGCACATCCAGGGCTGCATCTGTCATTTCAAATATGTCAATTAGTAATCCAGTAATTCCTTGGACTGTGTTTTTTCTAATACCTTCAATGCAGCTTGAAGTTTTTCCCCCTGATGATAGGAGAGTTGATGCCTTTGAGCTTTGGTGCTGGAAAAGAGTATTGAATATGCCATGGGTTCCTAGGAGGACAAACAAGTTCATCCTGGAGAGGGTGAAGCTAGGCTGCTCCTTGGAGGCAAGGATTCTTGGACATGTTTCAAGGCAGGATCAGTCCTTGGAGAGGGACATCATGCTTGGGAGCGTGGAGGGACAGTGCAGGAGAGGAAGACCTGTTGGATTGATTCAGTCACTGGGGTAATGGGGATGGGCGTGTCGGAGACAATAGGATTGGCAAGGGATAGAGCAGAGTTTAGGGCTGACGTACATAGGGTCGCTCGACAGCACATAACAACAACAACAGCAACTATTGGCTCTTGATCATATGGTTGTTGTTATTGTCATGTGCCATCAAGCCACCTAGACTCATAGCTTTATAGCTCTGAAGTCTGTCTTATCTGGAGCCAGTCTCACTGCCTTCCACACACCCACCCCATTATCTCAATTATTGTGTCAGTCCATCTCATCTCGAGTCTTCCTCTCCTGTTATTGTCCCTCGACCTGCCAAAGCATGATGTCCTTCTCTAAGGACTGTTCTCCCCGACCACATGCCCAAAGTATGTAAGATGAAGCTTCAAAATCCTTGCCTCCATAGAGCAGCTTGGTTTCACCCTCTCCAAGAGAGACCAGTTTGTTCTCTTGGCAGTCCATGGTATGTTCAGTACTCTTCTCCAGCATAACTTTCCTGAAATATTTTAGTGTTGATCAGTTCTTTTTAATACAGTAACTGTGTATTCCTTCCATCTTCTTTTTTTTAAAATTGTACTCGTTTATTTACAAAATTCAAATACATTGTTTTCCAGACCAGATTCTTCCAATCTCCCTTGCCCCCATTAAATAGTACAACCCCAATATTAATTCCTTCCCACCCATCCTCATCCCTCTGCTTCCACCATCTTATCCTTGGATCCTCATACTCATTCTACAATAATGGTCTTTTACAGTATTTGTCCTTGTGGGACTGAAATAGTTCACTCAACATGATGCTCTCCGTTCCCTCCTAAATTAGGTAATAATTTATAAAAGCATTGTTCCTGTATACTAAGTAGTATTCCATTGTGTGAATGTACCATTCTTTCTCAATCTATTAATTTGTGGCTGGACATCTGGGCTGTTTCCGTGTTCTTATGATGGTGAATAATGCTCCTGTGACCATTGGTGTACAAGTCTTCACTTGTGCCTCAGTTTTCATTTTCTCAGGGTATATTCCAAGCAGTGGAACATCTGGGTCATATGGAATTTCTATGTTCAGCTTTTTGAAGAAACGCCAAACTGCCTTCCAGAATGGTTGTACCATTTTATCACCAGCAATATACGTATGAGTTCCTATCTCACCACATCCTCTCCAACATTTATTACTTGCTGCCTTTTTTGTATTTTCTTTTGATGCTTACTGGGTGGTTCATGAATTTGCCAATAGCATCTCTAGTATTTCAATTCAAGGTTTGAATTTGTTTTTCAGTTCTTTCAGGTTGCAAAATGCCAAATGAGTTCTTCCCTCTTTATTTCCAACTCCAGTTCTGCACTTTTTATCATACTTTATTTCGTCTTCTCAAGCTGCCCTTTGAAATCTCTGTTCAGCTTTTTTACTTCACCACTTCCCCTTGTTTTGGCTTTTTATGGCTCTAGTACAAAACCAGAAGAATGTCTATCTGTGCTTCATTGACTATGCAAAGGCTTTTGACTGTGTTGATCTCAACAAGCTGTGACTGACTAAGAAGAATGGGAATCCCAGAACATTTGATTGTGCTAATGCGAAACTTATACTTGGACCAAGAGGTAGCTGTCAGAACAGAGCAAGGAGGCACTACATGGTTCAAAATCAAGAAGGGGGTTCGTCAGGGATGTATTCTGTCTCCATACCTTTTCAATCTGTATGCAGAACAGATCA
>NW_006399908.1:837209-840656 GCF_000299155.1 Elephantulus edwardii | reverse complement strand
AGGGACATCATGTTTGGCAGAGTGGGAAGGAGAGGAAGACCTTTGGTGAGATGGATCGATTCTGTGACTGAAGCGATGGGAATAAGTGTTTGAGATGGCTAGGTTGGCACAGGATAGAACAGCATTTAGAGCTCTTGTACATAGGGTCGCTATGAGTCGCAAGTGACTCGATGGCACATAACAACAACAGCAAAGTACAATTTTCAGAGTATCTTTTGACATCTGTTTTGGATTTTTCTTTCTCCTCTGTCTTTAAATGGCCTTTTGCTCTTTCTGTGGATGATAGTTTTCATATCATATATAATACTCACATGAAATGATGCTAATTTTAAACCTGCTACTAGATGAAAATACTGTTGTTTGAATACTGCAAGAGAACACTGCATGGTTTAAAATTAAGAAAGATGTTTATCAAGTTTATAGCCTTTTCCCAGACTTAGTCAGTCTTTATGTTGAACAAATAATTTGGGAAGCTAGACTCTATAAAGAAAAATGTGGCAGCAGGGTCAGACGAAGGCTCATCAGCAACCTGTACTTTGCAAATTACACATATTGATTACTGAAAATGAGGAGGACTTGAAGTGCAAATGATCAAAGACTACGGTTTTCGATATGAGTTAAATCTTAACATCAAGAAAACAAAAATTCTAATCACTGCTCTGAACATCATGATAGATGGAGAAAAGATTTAAGTTATTAATGATTTCATCTTACTTGGATCAACTTGGTACCAGTATTTGGAGATCAGGAGATGTATTGCTTTGGGAAAGCCTAGTATCAGTAATGTCTCTAAATTTCTGAGGAGCATGGATATCAGTTTGAACACTGAGCTGTATCTGATTCCCGCCATGGTCTTTTCAGTAACTTGCTATATATTTAAGAGCTGGACAATACAAAAGGATAACAGAAGAATCATCTGTGCCTTTGAGTTGTAGTGTTTAGAAGAGTACCGTGCAAAGAACAAACAAGTACATCTTGGAGAAAATTGTAGCGAGTCATTCTTGGAGAGAGACATGATGAAGGTTTGTTTCATTGGATACTTTGTTTTTAGGAGAGGCTATGGCCTAGTAATAAGCTGTGCTGCAGTCTTAGAGGCCTACGGTTTGAATCTATCGGTTGTCTAAGGAGAAAGATTGGCAGTTTTCTCCTGTGTGGTTTACTGCCTCAGAAAATCCACTGGAGGATCAGTTCCAACTTGATGGCACACAACAACAGCAACATTCTCTGGAAAGTGACTGCATTCTTGGAAGGTGGTGTGTCGGCAAAAGAGAAGACCCTCAACCAGGTGGATCAACACAGTAACTGCAGCAGTGGGTATGTCAGAGATGATAAGGATGGCACAGGACAGGACAGGGTTCAGATCTGTTGTTCATAAGGTTGCCATGAGTCATACTTAAGTCGATGGCACCTGTCAACAATAGTGTTGTGGATAGAAAGGAAGGTGATCAGATATGGTACACTTAGTACCATATATGGTACCAGGTCTGCCAGCCACCTAAGCAAGGTCCATACTATCACCTTTTATGAAAATGTTATAATTAATACAACATATGAACAGTTCCCTGGCACAGAGAAATACTGGGAAAAGATGTGCCAAAAAGTTCCTAGAGTTGTGTGTGCAACTGGGATTACAGCTACTGCTTATTTTTTGTTTTATTTTGTGTCTTTTTTAAACTCTGTATCTTGAACATGTACTTAAAATTCATTATCCCTTACTTACATTTTATATCTATTGCTGGAAGCATGCTTTTTAGCACTGTTATAAAGTCTGCAATCTGTTACTCAAGTGATACTACTGTTTAATTCTCCAAATATTCCCCTCCTTATTTTGCTTTCACTCTTCTGCTGTATAATGTATTATTTTAAAAAGGCTTTGTAGCCAGACCTGCTAAGAGTGAATGGAGTGGGAAAGGATTGATGTTTAGAGACCATCTGTCGGAATTGCATTGTCTGGAATTGATGAAAGATCATGGCAGATGGTGAGGTTACAAAGATTGACTTTTCATGAGTACAACATATTCATGAAACTGAAGGGGGGGTGGAAATCTGACTTTTTATTGTCATTTTAACCAACAGAAGAGATTGGTACAGGGAGAGGTATAGTGTTGAGTCCTGAGGAAACAATGCATCATTGCACATGACTGATGTAATCATTGAGAATTATTGGTACTGCCAGAGCCTGCAACTTTTTGCTGTGTGCTGCCAAGTTTATTTACTTTGTAGCCACTTTTGAAGATTTAAGTTACATATTACTTAATATATAAATATTAAGTACTTAATAATAAATATTAAATGGAAGACAATCTAGAAGAAAGATGAAAATTTGAAAAGTGCTTAGAAATGTGTATTTTAGAAATAAAATTGATAAGCTACTATTCAAGGTCAGTACAGCATACCTCATAATAAATTCTTGATTGAGTGAAGTCTTTTTTTTTTAACTGATTGACGCAATGACTGGGACAGTGGGTTTCAGCACAGCAAAGGTTGGGGGGATGGCACAGGGACAGACAGGCTTCACTCTGCTGTACATAGGTTTACAGTGAGTTGTCATACTGAATGATCACAAAAAAAAAATACAAGACCAACATTGAACATCTAACACAAAAGCTCCAACAAAGGTTCCAGGACAGAAGATGTTGATAATTGTCAAATACCCAGATTTCTTTAGGAGAACGAGGCTCACAGTCATTGTGTAGAATGACTTAGAGATGGGAGAGAGACTGGGGGAGGGAAGGAGTACACACTTTGGAATTGAGGTCATAATTAGAAAGGTGCACTTAAAGGGGTTAAGTGTTAGCTTAAGGGAAGAATAGGAGATTGATATCAGACAAATTAAATTTAGTTTCAGTTTCAAGTGATAAGTTTTTAAGTGATACCATAATTGTGGATGAGTAAAATGGAATGGATATGGAAATAAGTTTTTTGCAAGCAGAGGATCTGTGACTTAGCCAATGTCAATTTAAGTACTTAAGTCATGTAGGGATTTCATTCTGTCTGCTGAAATATAATCTGTCATTGTCACAGAATTTTATTTATTTATTTTTTTTTAAAACCCCTTATTTTCTTCTGTTGTGTTCTGGTTTTTTAATCAGAATTTAATTTTTCTGGATTATTTCTTACAAAATTGTCACAGATTTTTTTAAATTTTTATTAGTTTTAATGAACATTTACAGAGATTTTGGGTTTTCATTCATTCATTGTTGCACCACTTTCTCCACCCTCCTCCCCAGTCCGTTCCTCCCTCCCACCATGTCTGTTTTAATTGTCCAGTTGCCACAGTGCCCGCCAAAGCCAGTTCTTATCAATCTCCCTTGTCAGTGTGCCCCTTGCCATTCCCTATCTCTCCTCCCTGAGAGAGACTTCACCCTGATTCATAAGGAAAAGGGGATGGCGCATTCTCTTAGCTACTTCCTGCTGAAAAGGGATCCTGTGGGTTTCAGGGTGAAG
>NW_006399908.1:835229-836379 GCF_000299155.1 Elephantulus edwardii | reverse complement strand
TTGTGCGGGGAGAAGGGTGCAACAATGAATGAATGGAATCCCAAAATCTCTGTAGATGTTCATTGAAATGAAAAATAAACAACCAAAATTTTAAAAAGAACCCCTTATTCTGTTGGGTTGTGGTTTTTAAATCAGAATGTAATATTTCTGGATTATTTCTTACATTTCTGTAAAATCTTTATAGCACTTTTATAAGTCTTGAATAGAGCCAAAGGTATTTTAAACCTTTAATACATATATAGTGGTTTTTATTTTAGAGAGAAGAATTTTAATTACAGTTAAGAAAGAGCTGGGTGTTTACAAATTATATGGGTTTTCTCACACACATATGAAAACAATGTTTTACAGTCAATGAAAGTATATCTTTTAAAAGTTTCAGATAGGTTTTATTTCCATGTCATTGTTATAAAACCCAAACCTCTTTGCTGTTGAGTGGATTCCCACTCTTAGTGATCCTGCATTGCATTTCTGAGGCTGCAGATGGTAATGGTAAGAGACTCCCCGTCTTTCTCCCACCATCAGAGATGCTCACTCTGTGGGTTGCAGTGCAACTCACTAGGGACTAGGCCATCAGAGCTTCCCGGTTAATACATTGTTGTTTTTGTTATGTGCCCTCAAGCTGGAACCAGCTCAGCTGATCCTCTAGTGGCTTTTCAGAGGCTCTAAATTGTATGGGAAGACATTTCCCATCTTTCTCAGCAAGTACAGCAGCAAGTAGATTCAAGCTGCCTACTTTTGGCTTGGCAGCACAACTCCTTACCTACTAGGCCACCAGAGTTCCTTTCAATTAATACAAGGGAGATGAAATTCTCATGCATGATATGCACTGCATAGCTCAAGCCTCTCACTGACTCCTATTTTTCCACAACTTTGCACTAGAAGGTGTGGTAATTTGGAGAGTGAAATTGCCAGCACTAGCAAAGGTCCCATCTATTACTGAGTTAAAACGATTGATGCATTTGTTAAGCAGGGGGAGAAATTCTCACAATTCCCAGATTCTCAGCAAGGTTGATGGTGACACCTGAAGGGTCTGAAAGTTAACAGAAAAATTATCAAACCTCTTGGAGAGCAAATGGAGATTTCACATCATGTCCAGTCTTCTATTTGGATTCTGAATGACTACAAGTTCTTCTCTCTGTCTTGTCTTTTT
>NW_006399908.1:752304-834249 GCF_000299155.1 Elephantulus edwardii | reverse complement strand
TTTGCTAGTGGTTTGTTGATTTTATTGACCTTTTCAGAGAACCAACTCCTAGTTTCGTTTATGGTTTTAATTGGTTTTTGGTTTTCTATTTCATGTCTTTCTGCTCTAATTTTTATCATTTCAATTTTTTTAGAGTGTGTTGGGTTTTCTTGCTGCTTTTTGTTGTTTGGTCGTCCCCCCCCCCACAGTTTGTTGGAGATATTGTGTTAGAGAGTCAGTGGTCATTTTTCCCCCTGCCTTTTCATGTTTGCTTATTGCTATAAATTGACCTCTGATTACTGCTTTGGCTGTTTCCCAGAGGTTTTGATAAGTGGTGTTTACATTGTCATTTGTTTCAAAAAGCTTTTTAATTCCATTTTTTATTTCTTCTAGTACCCAGTCATGTTCAAGCAAGGTGTTGTTCAGCTTCTAAATGTATAGTTTTTTCTCCCTTATCCTCTGGTTATTAATTTCTAATTTTGTAGCATTATGGTCTGAGAAGATGTTTTGAATTATTTCTATGTTTTTGTATTTATTGATGCTTGCCTTGTGACCTAAAATGTGATCTATTCTGAAGAATAGTCCATGCATATTGAAAAAGAAGGAATACTGTGCCCTTTTTGGGTGCATTAGCCTATAAATATCTATGAGATCGAGTTGGTTTATTGTGTGGTTTAATTCTTTAGTATCTGTGTTGAGTTTTTTTGTGATAGTTCTGTCTTTTCTTGAGAGTGGTGTATGGAAGTCTCCAAGTACTATAGTAATGTTGTCTATTTCCTTTTTTCCGTTTTGTGAATGTTTGTTTTATTTATTTGAATAGATATTTATTCTTGTTATGTCCTCTTGTTCTATTGACCCTTTAAACATTATGTAGTGACCTTCCTTATCCTTTGTGATGGTTTTTGCATTGAAATTTATTTTAGCAGAGATTAATATCACTACTCCTTTTAATATTCAACTATAGTAGTGTTTTAAAGTTAAATGAATAAACTCATATAAAAGCTCTGAAAAAAAAATCACTACTCCTGCTTTTTTTTTTTTTTTTTTGGTTGCTGTTTGCTTGGTATCTTTTCCCCACCCTTTTATTTTTAGTCTTTTTCTTCATTTTTCAGGTGTGTCTCTTATAGGCAACATATTGATGGATTTTGGTTTTTTATCTAGCCTGCTACACTTTTTCTCTTCAGTGGTACATTTGAACCATTCACATTCAGTGTGATTATTGAGAGGAAAGGTTTTATTGCTGTCATTTTGTTGAGTTCTTTTTGGGGTTGTTGCTAGTTACTTTGGTCCATCCTGCTTTCTGTGGTACTTCTGTTAAGAAAGACATTTCTTACTGTTTCATGCAATGCTGGTCTTGTTTTTACAAACTCTCTTAGGTTCTATTTTTCAGGGAATATTTTGATCTCTCCTTCATATTTGATGCACAATTTTGCTGGGTACAGTATTCTTGGTTGACAGTTGTGTTCTTTTGAGTGTTTGATATATGTCATTCCACTGTCTTCTTGCTTGCATGGTTTCTGCTGAGAAATCAGCAGTTAATCTTATCTGCTCTCCCTTATAGATCACTCTTTGTTTCTCCTTCACTGCTTTCTGAATTCTCTTCTTATCTTTGGTCCTGGCAAATTTGACTATGATATTCCTTGGTGTTTTTCCTTTGGGGTCTGTTCTCTATATTGTTCACTCACCTACTTGAATATATATTCTCTCATTGTTCATTATGCCTGGGAAATTTTCTTCTAGTAATTCTTCCACAACTTTTTCTGTGCCTTTAGTTGCATCTTCCTGTTCTGGGATTCCAATGATGTGTATGTTATTTCTTTTCATGGTGTCCCACATTATTCTTAGGTTTTCTTCTTTTTTATATACTGGTTTTTGCTCTAGCAGATCGATGGTGACAATTCCGTCTCTTCAACTCTGTTCATTCAACACTGTCATTTTGACAGCATCTGAAACCATGTACCTCATATTTTAGATTGTGGTTTCTTGTTTTTCCAGTGCCTTTTATGCCTCATTAGTTTTTTTTGGTTGGTTTTTTTTTTTGCTTATTAATTTAACGAATACAAAAACAAGGGAGATGGCCTGAGGTGTCAGGGTGTGCACAGTGAAGGTGTGCTAGCCAGGCTGCAGGGACACTCAGGGACGCGGGGGTCCCTGCACTACTCCTCAGATTCCCCGGGCTTGCTGATGTCATCAGATCGCTAGTGAAATCTGCTGCTTCTTCCCGATCAAAGTTTCAATGACGTGCTGCTGCTTCATGTCGTTGGTGCCCTTGTGCAGACAGTCGATGCCCAGCACCGGGTTCATCTCCTTCACTTGCCGGGCGCGCACCTCCGTCATTGTCTGGATAGGGTTCATTTCGCTGTTCTCCGAGAGGGCCAGGGGGATGACCTCCAGTGCGTCGCGAAGTCCCGCATGGCGTACTGTTCCAGGGTGGGGCACTTGTCCGCCTCCTTGCTGACGGCCAGTGCACACGAGATCTCGGCAGCCCCGCCACCGTACACCACCCGGCTGTCTCGGATGAGGTTGCAGATGACACACAGGGCGTCATGCAGGGAACGCTTGGCCTCCTCGATTATCATCTTGTTGCCCCCGCGGATGAAGATGGTGACGGCCCTGGAGTTCTTGCACAGCTCGATGACTAGCATCTTGTCCTTGGTCATCCCGAAGGAAATCTCCTTCACCAGCCCCGCAAAGCCCAGCTTCTCAGGTGTCAGCTCAGAGAAGCGCGGGACGATGCGCCCACCAGTGGCAATGGCAATGAGCTCAATCTCAGGCCCTCCGACCCAGCGGACTGCAGGCAGGTTGTTCTGCAGCAGTAAGTGGTTCGCCTCGTCATCAAAGCCCCACTGGCAGATGGCTAGGTTGGCTCCGGTTTCCTTGATCTTGCGGATCATCTCCTCAAACTTTTCCTTCTCGTATTTCTGAAGGGCCCTGTAGTCCTCCACGGAGATCACGTCCAGCTTGTGCTTCGTCTTGGGCTTTGGCGGCTCGAAGGGACACGTGAGGATTGCGATCCTGGCATCCTCCACTTTCTTTGGCATCTGGGGGTGACTGAAGTCCTTGTCCACGATGATGCCCTTGATGAGCGTGGTGTCCTCCAGCCACCCACCCACCTTGCCCTCCACCTTGATGAGCTCGAAGTCCATGTCCCTGCGCTGCATGTCTGCGACCGTGAGGATGGCGTTGACCGTGATCTCCGCCATCTGCTGCTGACAGCTGTTGATCACTTTGGAGCCCAGCGTGGTCTTGGCCGTCTGAATCAGGGGCTCGGTGTCCACCACGTCTACAAGAACGCTGTCACTGATGCTGTCCAGGTGCTCGATGGCGATGTGGGCGGCCTGCTCGTAGCCATCAGCGATCCTGATGGGGTGGATGCCAATGGTCCAGCAGCTGCTCGGCCTCCTCCAGCAGGGCCCCGGCCAGGACGACTACCCCTGTGGTCCCATCTCCGATCTCATCTTCCTGGGACTTGGAGAGCTCCACCATCAGCTTGGCATTCTGGTGGTCAACGTCCATCATGCTCAGAATGGTGGCCCCGTCATTAGTCACCGTCACATCACCATCCTTGTCCACCATCATTTTGTCCAGCCCATTCGTTCCTAGTGATGTTCGCATGGTGTTCACCACAGCCTTGGCTGCCATTATGTGAGACTTAAGGGCTTCCAGCCCCATGAGCCGGAACTTGCGGTCCTGGTCTTTAATGATGAGAAAAGGGCGCCCATACTCGTGGAAGGCGAGGGTCCCCACAGACGCCATGATGCAGCAGAGCCGCCTCATTAGTTTTATCTGCATTTTTTTGGATAGTTTTTATTAGCTCCTCCTGATTTTTGCTTGCAGTGTCTTTTAATTCAAGTTTGTTTCCCCCCCATTGAAAATATTCAATCATTGTTCTTTTGAATTCTGGTTCAGAAGGGACCATCAGACATTCTGGCTTCAGGAAATCCATTGCTATTGTGTTGCTTTTGGGGGGTGTTATCTTGCTTTGGGCTTGTGTGGGGAGTAAGGTAGTCTGCTTCTTTTGGGTCTATCAGACTTTCTGGCTTCAGGAAATCCATTGCTATTGTGTTACTTTTAGGGGGTGCTGTCTTGCTTTGGGCTTGTGTGGGGAGTAAGGTAGTCTGCTTCTTTTGGGACATTGCTGTGGTATAGATTTTTGTGCCTGAGGTGATAGATGGTTCTTGATCTGGCATCACTGCTCCAGAAGGTTGGACAGGCACACAGGCGGATGCACATAGGGTGCTTGCATGCGCAGACACACCAGGAAGCCTTGGTTTTCCCCTTGAGAACTGGGTCTGACACCCTAGTTGAGCTCTAGCTGTCTGACTCCTTCTTGCCTAAGGTGATAGCTTCCCACAGTTGGTCTGGCAATCAGCCATGATCCCCTCTAAGTACCTCACTCAATTTTTCACTGTCCTGCTTGCTCCTGGTGGGTGGGTTCCACTGTAGCTCCCTGCTCCCTGCAGTGGCTCACTGTACCCCCTGAGGTTTGCTGTAACCCACTGATGCTTGCTGCACCCGGCTGATGCTTACAGATCCCACAGCTCTCAAATGTCTTTCTTGGTCCACAACACTTATTCTCTTCTGGAAGTGGCTTCTCATCTCCGTCAAGTGGCCCAGGGCCTCCCTGTTGCCTGAGTTAAGGGGTCCCATGTGATCAGGCTAGACAACAATTATTAGCAAAGTACCTGAGTGACCAAGGAGGAAGCCTGTTGTTCCCTTCTGGAAGTGGCTTCTCCGCTCCATCCAGGGGCCCAGGACCTCCCTGTTGTCTGAGTTAAGGGGTCCTACATGGTCAAGCCAGACAGCAGTTTGTTCCCCAAAGTACCTGCTTGCTCCTGGTGGTTGGGTCCCACAGCTGCTCAGCTGGCGGCATCTGGCCAGGACTCAGCTGGCCTGTGTGTGGTTCAAATTCCAGCTCTCAGTCTTGTGTCCCAGCTGTGCTGGGTTCTGGCTGCTTTCTCCTGGCAGGTGGTTCCCACAAGGGCTCAGATCGCAGCTTCCTCTGGGGCTGGCAGCTCGCTGCTCCTGTAGCTCCCAAATGAATTATTTTAAAATAAAAATATAAGTTCTGACTCAAATTCCTAATGTCTGTGTCAGTCTCTGTGTTGCTGCATCAGTCTCTGCCTCTCTGCCTCTTCTGGTTTTCAAAATTGATTGGGTAGATTTCTTCCTTCTCTAGAAATCCTCAGCTAATTGCTCTGTTCATTCTTTGAGTGAAATCTTGGTATCACAATCTGGTTTCTTTTTATAACATTTATCTTAATGTAATGATATTTAGGGAACTCTGGTAGCCTAGTGGCAAGAATCTGTGCTACAGCCTTGAAGGCATGTGGTTCAAGGCCACCAGCCACTCCTAAGGAGAAGGATGGGTAGTCTCCTCCCATGAAATTGACTGCCTCTGAAAACCAGCCAGAGGGCCAGTTGTGGGTCAGTTCCAACTTGACACTACTCAGCAACATCAACAATAATGATGTTTTATTATTGTTATATTTCAATATTTGTTGTTCACCATATCATTTACTAGGGGTCCCTAGTACCTGAATCTGTGTCTCACACTATGAGTGTTCATGTCCTTTGCCCATTTTTTTAATTGGATTGTTTGTCTTTCTGTGTTGAGTTGTTACATTCTCTAGATAGTTTAGATATTAAGCCTTATAGGAAATAAATCATTGTCAAAGGTTTTCTGTAGGTTCTTTTTTACTGTCTTGGTAAAGTCTTGATGGGTATAAGCAGTCTCCTTCCATCACAGCTCACAGCCTCAGAGCCCAGTAGAGTTGCTGTGAGTCAGAACTAGCTCAGGCAGTGCGTGTGGGTTTGAGTCTTTCAGGAACACTAGTGGTGCAGTGTTTAATGCACTCACCTGCCAACCTAAGGCTGGCAGTTTGAACCAACCAGCTGCTCTGCAGAAGGTAGACGTGGCAGCCTGTATCTGTTAAGATTTACAGCCACAGATGCCCTTTCAGGAAGCTCCGCTTTGTGCTGTGGGATCACTGTGGGCTGGAATTGACAGCAGTGACATTTTCACAGCATTGAGCTCATTGTTTTGTAAAGTCATTCAGTTTTAATTTTCTCTGTGGTTTCCTCATGATTAGATTTCATTTATGCCTTTTGGACAGAAAGACCTCACAGCATATTGCATTATACTCTTGTGGAGATATATAATGTTGGTTTGCTCCATTATTGGTGATCATTTTGTAACTGTAATCAGTTGGTTGAAATGGTGCATCCCAGATTTCTTTATTGTAAAATTTGAATTAATCATTTGTGGGGAGGTAGATATTCAGAGACTGGTTATATCTGGTTACTCCCCAGACTGTCATCCACAAGTTTCACCCACTGATGACTTCTATCTGATCAGTTGTTAAGATGGTGATTACAGAAGTGTGATTTTCTAACTGCATCATTCCATATATTTGTTTGTAGTTATTGTTATATACTGTTGAGTCACCTGTGACTCATAGCAATCCTATGCACAGAACTCTGAAATCTGTACTATTCTGACCCACTGACTTTCAATACACCTACTCCCATTACCCCAGTGTTTTTTTTTTTTGTTTTTCTTTTGTGGTGTTGTAAGGAGAAATTGAGCTAATCCCCTTAAATAATGACGTGTGTCATAAAGTGAATTTATTAAAATCCTACCTATTTCTGTCATTACATCACTTTTCCCTTTAACAGAATGTTCTTTTCAAGGATTTTTTTTTATACTTTATGTACAAAGTTCATAAAATTCATATACATGGTTTTTCATGGATTTTTAAAGAAAAGTTGAGTTCTTTTTAAAAAATAGCTTTATAGAATCTTAAATATATATAGTTTGGCATGTTGGCAAACAAAGGTAAATATTTGTATATTTTATAGTATGCTTTTAAAATGAGCTGGACTTTCTTCTTGGACATATTTTCACACCATTATGATCAGTAAAAATTCAGTGGTGTAGATTTATAGTTTTGTTTATGTAGAATTTTGTTGTTGTTGTTGTTGTTGTGTACCATAGAGATAGAAACAACTGATAGCTGACCCTCTGGCAGATTTTCAGAGGCAGTTAATCACACAGCAGGAGATTGCCCATCCTTCTCCCACAGTGCAGCTGGTGGCCTTGAACCTTCGGAATTGCAGTGCAGCTTCTTGCCACTAGGCCACTAAGCTCCCTTTATGTAATATATGAAATAATAAACTTAAATGAGGATATGAGATAATAAACTTAAATGAATGCTCCAGTACTCTTAATGGATGTGATTGCATTCTTGTAAATTTCTGCCAGATTACTTCCAACAGCTACAAAACTACTATTTCTACTAAGCTTCCCACTCCTCTCTCTTTTTTAATTCCAGTATTGTTTATTGTGGAGAATTACTTGATCCTATTACATGAGTCCCTAGTTTCTTTGGCCTAGTTTTTCTTTTCACTTTGTTGTTGTTATATGCCATCGAGTCGCTTGCGACTCATAGCAACCCTATGTACAAGAGCCCTAAATGCAGTTCTATCCTGTGCCAACTTCACCATCTCAAACACACTCAATCCCACCACTCCACTCACAGAATCGATCCATCCCATCGAAGGTCTTCCTCTCCTTCCTTGCCCCTCCACTCTGCCAAACAAGATGTCCCTCTCCAAGTACCAGTCCCTCCTTGCAACATGCCCAAAGTATGTCAGACGAAGCTTCAGAATCCTTGACTCCAAGAAGCATTCTGGCTATACCCTCTCCAGGACAAACCTGTTTGTTCTCCTAGCAGTCCATGGTATATTCAACACACTTTTCAGCACCACAGCTCAAAGGCATCAATTCTTTTTCTGTCATCCCTATTCACTGTCCAACTCTCTGATGCATAGCACATAATTGCGAAGACTATAGCCTGGATCAGGCGCACCTTAGTCTCCTGCTGGATGTCATTGCTTTTCAGTACTTTTGAGAGGTCCCTCACAGCTGACTTTCCCAATGCAATTCGTCTCCTGATTTTCTGGCTTCCAAGAGTGTTGATTGTGGAGCCAAGTAAACTAAAACTGTTAACTATCCCAATCTCTTCACCATCCATACTGATGCTGTCAGTTGGCCCAGTGGTGAGAATCTTTGTTTTCCTGATGTTGAGCTTCAGTCCATATAGGAGGCTGCAGTCCTTGACCTTCTGCAGCAAGGGCTTCAGGTCCTCCTCAGTTTCACTAAGCAGGTTTGTGTCATTTGCATAATGCAGGTTGTTGATGACTCTTCCACCAATCCTGATGCCACATTCCTCTTTGTACAGCCCAGCGTCTTGGATGATCTGTTATGTATATACCTAGATATTGTTCAGAATAAGCTTGCTATCTTTCATGATGTTTGGGAACAAAAAGAGATTAAGAATTTAGATGTTTTGGAGATGTTATTTCCCCTACCACCACTACTTCTACATGGGTCTGTGTAATCTCCAAATTGAGCTCCTGACATTATTATTATGTCACTGTAAAAAGAGCAAGAGCCACATGGGAAGCACCATATCTGACTTTTACCAACTTCAGAGGGGGAAACTATTCCTGCCCACAGCATCAGTAACACAAAACCAGTTCCCATGAGGTCAGATATGTTCCCCATGGTCTCATGCCTGTTTCCATTTATCTCAAAACCAATCTTACTGCTTGACTAGGTCTAAAATCTGATGTGACAGCTCACAGACCACACAGATCCATATTGGAGGAGTTAAAAGGTTATAATTCAGATTAATAACAAAATATAGTCAAGACAGCTTCCGAGATGTGCACATAGGCACCTCAGCCTTGAGCCTCCCAACAGAGTTCTCAGTCGGACTCCCATCTCCACCTGGTTCTCCAGGTCAGCCACTGTTGGTGCTCCTGCCTTCTCCGGTGGGTTGGGAGCGTCTCTCTTCTCTGGTTAGGTGAAGAATATCTTCTGGTCTGCTGGTGTAGACAGAATGCCTCTAGTGGGGGCAGGGGGGGGTGTGTGGCAGGGGATTCCTAATCTCTGCATCTAGAGCTGTTCAAATTATTGGTGAGAATAGCCAGTCCTTTTGTGGATTGTGAGACCAGCCAATCCCTTTGTGGATAGGCTAACACGCCTCACTCACACAGTCCCAGCCCTCCACATAGTCAGACATCTACTCTAAAGAGCCTTATTGAGAGACAACCTCCACAGTCACCCTGGATCAGTTTTCCCCCCAATTATAATGAAACATTACACCAGAAAGTCAGTAGTACAATTTATAAAGCAGGAAGCAGTTATAATTGCTTTATTGTTTCCAAATCAACACACAGAGATCTTTGATTGTAGGTAACAGAAGCCAACTGAGGATGCTTTACACAAATGAAAAAGATTTATTCTAAAGATACAAAGATGTGTCAGGGAATTCAAGAATAGGAGTTTAGTGGGGCTTCAGAAACATTTGTTGGTGTTATGTGTGAGTCAGAACCAACTCGTAGCTGACAGTCCAGTGGATTTTCAGCAGCTGTCAGCCACCCAGGAAGATTGTCCATCTTTCTCCAGCAGAACAGCTGGTGGACTCAAACCTCTTGCTTTGCGATGGGCCATCTAACTAACTCCTTACTTGGACTGCCTACTTTTGTGTTGACAGTTCAACTCCTTACCACTAGGCCACCAGACTACTATAAAAGCACCAGTAATTATAGTATTAGGTTTCTTTCTCTTAGCTCTGCTTATCTCTATTAAGTTGAGTTTTCAGTCCTTCTGTTTGCATGTCATCACCATCCATTATCCCGACTGCAAGGCAGAACAGTCCTTCTCTGCATCTTAGTTTGTGTGTTACAAGGTGAAAGGCAGTTATGTGTTGTTGTTATGTGCCATCAAGTCAAAGCTGATCCTCCAGGGGGTTTTAAGAAGCTTTAGAAGCAAAGGAAGGAAGGGTGGTAGCCTGCCTGCCAGAACCTGCTTGCCTGTATTAACTCCAGATTCAGACTCCTTGGGAAGATTTTCTGGCACAGTTTAAGTGATAGTTCCCGGGGATTAGTCAGCTGTGACAGAGAGAGGCATGAAACATGCTGGGGCTCACCACAGTGGGTAAGAAGAGGTGACAAAGGGCTCCTTATAAATCAGACTGTTCCATGTGCTGCCTGTAATGCACTACAACAAAACACCCATTGCTGCCAATTTAGTTCCAACCTCTGATGACTCCACATGTTTCAGAATACAGCTGCACTCCATAGGGTTTTCAGTGACTGTTACTCTGAAACACAGCCAACAATTGATGATTTACTCCATGATACAGCTGGACAGGTTTGCACTTCCAGCTTACCAATTAATTGTTGCTGTTCTTGTGTACCACTGAGTCAGAACTGACCCATAGCTGACACACCAGTAGGTTATCAGAGTTAGTAAATTGCACAGGAATTGATTACCCATCTACCTCCTGTGTAGCTGGTGGTTTTGAACTGTGTACCTTTGTGTCGGCAGCACAATTCCTAATTACTAAGCCAGCAGAGAGCAAACTGCTTGTGGTATTCAGAGGTTGATACATCTAAATAAACAATTTCATGAAAGCCCTTGTTACAGTCTCTCTGTTTCTTGTCATTCAGAACTTTGTGCTTAACAGACACTAGTACTATATGTTCTTGTTATTGTGTACCATCAAGTTGAAACCAACTCATAGCTGACCCTCCAGTGGTTTTTAAGAAGCTTGAAATTGCATAAAAGGAGATTTTCCATCTTTCTTCCATGGAAAAGCTGATGGATTTAAACCTAGGGTTGAGAGCACAACATTCTTAGAGCGAAGGCTGCATGATGGAGTGGACTTGGTTGTATAACAGTGAAAGACTTTCTTTTCAAAGAGAAGTGTGTTCTGGGGGGAGGGGTGGGCAGGGAGAAAAATGCAACAATGAATGAATAGAAATCCAAAGTCTCTGTAAATTTTCATTAAAATTAATAATAATAAAGAATTATACTTCATTATCAGAAAGAACTGTTTAAAAAGAATATATGGTTAGGTGTTTTATGTATGACAACAGCCCAGAATAGGAGAAACACTGCAAACAGGACTTGGTGGGTGGGAAGAGAGGTAATTGTGCAACAATGAGTTAATATTTTTAAAAACTCATAAAGTGAACTGGGGAAGGGGAAAGGAGGTAAAAATGTGCAAAAATGAATGAATGAAAATCTAACTTTTTTGTAAACTTTTGTTAAAATCACAAAATAAAAAATTTTATTAAAAAAAGAATTATCCTTCTTTTAATGAGTTTTGGTTGCATAAATTATTGAGCGTAATCTGCTTTTAGGCTAAGGCTATTGGCTGCGTGGATCATAACAAACTGTGGCTGACTCTGAGAAGAATGGGAATCCCAGAACATTTACTCGTGCTAGTGCGAAACCTATACTTGGACCAAGAGGCAGTCGTCAGAACAGAGCAGGGCAACACGGCATGGTTCAAAATTGGGAAGGGTGTACGTCAGGGATGTGTCCTGTCTCCATACCTTTTCAACCTGTATGCAGAGCAGATTATCCGAGAGGCGGGGCTCTATGAGGAGAGGCGTGGCGTTAGGATTGGTGAAAGATCTGTCAACAATCTGCGTTATGCAGATGACACAACCTTGCTCGCTGAAACTGAGGAGGACCTCATGCACTTACTGCAGAGGGTCAGGGACTGCAGCCTTCAATACGGACTGAGGCTCAATGTCAAGAAGACAAAAATTCTCACCACTGGACCAACCGGTAGCATCAGGATGGATGGCGAAGAGATTGAGACTGTTCACAGCTTCAGTTTGCTCGGCTCCACGGTCAACACTCTTGGCACCAGTAGCCAGGAAATCAAAAAACGTATTGCGATGGGAAAGTCTGCGGTTAGGGACCTCTCCAAAATACTCAAGAGCAACAGTGTCTCTCTGGAGACTAAGGTCCTCCTGATACAGCCATGGTTTTTGCAATCACTTGTTATGCATCAGAAAGTTGGACAAATGACTAGGGAGGATAGAAGGAGAATTGACGCCTTTGAGCTGTGGTGCTGGAGAAGAGTACTGAATGTACCACGGACTGCCAAGAAAACAAACAGATTCATCGTAGAGAGGATTAAACCAGGATGCTCCTTGGAGGCAAGGATTCAGGGGCTTCGTCTGACATACTTTGGACATGTTGTAAGGAGAGACAGGTCTTTGGAGAGGGACATCATGCTGGGTAGAGTGGAGGGACAACGCAGGAGGGGAAGACCCTGTATGAGGTGGATTGATTCAGTGACTGGGGTACTCGGGATGGGTGTGTCGGAGACAATGAGATTGGCACAGGATAGAGCACGATTTAGGGCTGTTGTACATAGGGTCGCTATGAGTCGCAAACGACCCGATGGCACATAACAACAACAACAACTATATAGATTTTTTTTAAAGTGTTGTTGTGATTCTCTGACTTTGGGGGGGGGGGGAAGCAGCCATGTTTTATTCTCGTACATTCACATGCTCTTCATTCCTTTAGAAAACTAACACTATGAGAGTTACTTAAACTACATGGCAGTTAGCATTCAACTGTTAATTAATGTTGTCAGGTTTCATTGGGTCTAGTACAACTCACAGTAACCCCATGAGCAATAAATCTGAACCCGGTCCTATCCTGTGCCATCCTCATCATTTCAGACATACTTGAGCCCATTGAGGCAGTCACTTTATCAGTTTATATCCTTGAAGGGCTTCCTCCCTTTTTTTGACCCTCTACTTTCCAAGCATGATGTCCATTTCCAAGGACTAGCCTCCCCCTAACACTATGCCCAAGGTATGTGAGATGAAGCTTTGTCATCTTTGCCTCCAAAGAGCCCTCTTGGCTGCACTTTCTCCAAGACATACTGTTCTTTTGGCAGTCTGTGGGGTAGTCAATACTCTTCTCTAATACCACAGCTCAAAAGCATCAATTCTCCTGCTGTCCTTCTTACTCATTGTCCAACTTTCAGATGCATAGCAAATGACTGAAAAGATGATAGTCTGAATCAGTTACATCTAAGTCTTCAAACTGACACCATTGCTTCTGAGTAATTGAGAGAGGTCCCTGACAGCAAGCTTTCCCAGTACAATGTCTCCTGATCTCCTGATTGCTGGTACCAAGGGTATTGATTGTGGATCCAGATAAGATGATATCGTTGACAGTTTCAATATCTTCTCCATCTGTCATGATGTCATTTATCAGTCTAGTGGTGAGAACTTTTGTTTTCTTGATATTGAGATGTAGTCCATAGTGAAAGCTTTGATCTTCTGCAGCAAGCATTTCAAGTCTTCCTCACTTGAAGCAAGATTTCCCTCCAAAACTGTTAACATATTATTCTTCATGGAGTCCAGCTTCTTGAGGGATTTGTTCAGCATAGAGATTGAATAGGTATGGAGAGAGGCTATAACCCTGGGACACATCTTTTTTAATTTTAAACCATGCATTGTTCCTTTGTTCTGTTCAGACAATAGTTTCTCACTCTAGATACAGGTTTCACATGAGCATAAATAAGTGTTCTGTGTTTTCTGTTCTTCTCAATAAATAAATTACACAGCTGGTTATGATTCACACAATCAAATACCTTTCCTTACATAGTCAGTAAAGCACAAATAGACAGTCTTCTGGTATTCTTTACTTTTAGCCAGGATCCTCTGACATCAGCAGTGATAACCCTGGTGCCATGGCCTCTTCTAAACCTAGACTGAATTTCTGGTAGTTCTCTTTCAGTGTTCTATACTGGCCATATTTTATGATCTTGAGCAATATTTTGCTTGCCTGTGATTAATCATATTGTTCTATATGTTCATGAGGAGTGTGGCGTCAGGATTGGAGAACGACTTATAGATAACTTGGGTTATACAGATGGTACAAATTTGCTTGTTGGAAGTGAGGAGGGCTTGAACAACTCATTGCAGATCAAGGAATGTAGCCTTTGATTACATCTCAATGTCACGAAAACAAAGATTCATACCATTGGACTGATAGTCAGTGTCATGTTGTATGGAGAAGAGATTGAAATTGTCTATAGCTTCATCTTGCATGAATCCACAATTAACACCCATGGTACCAGCAGTCAGGAAATAAGGAGATGCATTCCATGGGGAAATCTGTAGTTAGGGACCTTCCAAATAATTGAGGAGTAGTGATGTCAGTTTGAGGACCAAGGTGCGTCTGATTCAGGCTATAGTTTTTCTGATTAATTGCTATGCATCCAAGAGCTGGACAATGAAAAAGGATGACAGAAAAAGAACTAATGCCTTTGATGTTGGAGAAGAGCACTGAGCATCCCATGTTCAGCCCAAGAAAAGAAACAGTTATGTCTTAGAGAGGGTGCAGCTGGAATGCTCCTTGGAGATAAGAATGATGAGGCTTTGCCTCACATACTTAGGGTATGTTGCTAGGAGGTGGTATTCCTTGGAGAGGTACATGATGTTGGAAAGGGTGGAGGGTCCGTGAAGGAGAGGAAGACCCTCAACCAGGTGGATTGACACGATGACTGCTGCAATGGGCTCTTATGTGTCAGGAAGTGTGAGGATGGCGCAGGATAGAAGAGGGTTCAGATCTTTTGTTTATAGGCTCGACTCAATGGCACCTAACAACAAAACCAAAATAATTTCAGTGGAAACTAGCCACTGAAAGTATTAAACAATACTGAGAGATACTGTGGGGGAAATCTTGAATGAACCAGGAACTATCAAAAGAAGATGGAGGGAAATACACAGAGTCACTGTATTAAAAAGAATTTGTAAACACTGAAATATCTCAGCAAATACCATATCATAAAGAGCCAGTAGGATGAATTTGAAGCTACACTGAAGGCATAGGAAAAAAAGTTCAGGAATTGATGGTATACCATTGACGTGTTTCAACTAGCAAATGTGTCCGTGGACATTCTCATCGGTGTATGGCAGGAAAATTGGAGGACAGCTGACTGGCTGACTGACTGGAAGAGATCTCTCTATATGTGTGTTCTCATTCCCAAGAAAAGTGATCCAACAGAATATGGAAATTATCAAACAGTATAATTAATACCACATGCAGGTATTCAAACTAGCAAGAATGTTTGGCTCAAATGTTTAACAGAATTTTTCTGACCATGTGGTAATATTTTGATATATGGAACATTGTTTTCCCTAAAGTAACATAAAACAATTGAACCAGTGACAGTAATACTGATTTGCTTGCCATTTGGAACAAACTAGATAATGACCAATACATTTCAATTCTCATGACAATCTAGAAAAAGAAGGAGAGCCAGTGAGTTGCCTGTTCTCTGATAGCCAGGAGTTAGGGACAACGGGAGGTCAGGTTTCAGACTGGGATGAAGCAGATAGGGAAGAATTGAAATTGGATATCTAGAAATTGCTAATTCACTGCAGGAAGTCACTCTGCAGTAGTTAAGACTATTTCATTATTTTTATACAGTGGAGATGAAAAGGTGAGAAAACAGGGTTGCATTCCTAGTTTAAAAAGTCATTTCTAGATACATCTTTAAATAGAATTTTGTGAGCAACAGGATCATATCCATTTACATGGAGAGAAGTCCACTGAATACCACTATCATTCAAATATAGGTACTAAAAACGAGAGCTAAAGAGGAGGAAAGAGATGATTTCTACCAACTTTTGCAGTCAGAAATTGATCTAACACACAACAAAGACTCAATAATAACAGTGATTGGAATGCAAAAGTTGGGAACAAGGGAGAAGGATCAGTAGTCTGAAAGCATGGATTTGGTGATAAAAACAAGGGTGGAGATAGAATTGTGGAATTCTGTACAATCAGTGATTTACTAATTGCAAATATCTTTTATAAGAAACATAGAAAATATATACATGGACTTCTGAGGCCATGGTACCAGAGAGATTATCACCAGTGTCATTCCGATCTTGGCTGAAAGGAAAATATACCAGAGGAATGTCTGTCTGTGTTTAATTGACTGTGAAAAAGCATTTGACTGTGTGGATCACAACAAATTACAGCTAACCTTGAGAAGAATGGAAATCCCAGAATGCTTGACTGTGCTCATGTGAAACCTATGCTTAGATTAGGAAGCAGTCTTATGAACAGAGCAAGGGACCACTGCATGGTTCAAAATGAGAAAACGAGTGCATCAGAGCTATGCCCTGTCTCCATACCTTTTGCATCTATAGTCAGAACAGATCATTTGGGAAGCTGGACTTTATGAAGAGGAATGTTGCATCAGGATTGGAGGAGGACTCATCAACATCCTACATTATGCAGATGGCACAGCCTTGCCTGTTGAAACTGAGGAGGACCCGAAGTGTGTGTATAGAAAGCCAAGAACTGTGGTCATCAATATGGACTGAAGCTTAACGTCAAGAAGATAATGTTTCTCACCACTGGGCCATTTGGCAGCACCTTGATGGATGGAGAAAAGATTGAGATTGTTAACAATTTTAGCTTGCTTGGCTCCACAATCAACACTCTCAGCACCAGCAGTTGGGAAATCAAAAGATGGATTGCTCTGGAAAAATCAGCTGTCAGGGACCTCTCCAAGTACTATCTCTTGCAGAGGTACCAGACCTTGGTCTTCACAATTAATTGCTAATCATCAGAGAGCTGGACAGTGACTAAAGATGACAGAAGAATTTATGCCTTTGTGTTGCAGTGCTAGAGAAGAGCATTGAACATACCATGGAACTGCCAAGAAAATAAACAGATCTGTCTTAGAGAGGGTGAAATCAGGCTGCTCCTTGGAAGCAAGGATTTTAAAGCTCAGTCTCACCTACTTTGGGTATGTGGCAAGGAGGGACGAGTCCCAGAAGAAGGACATCAGGCTTGGAAGAGGGGAGGGACAGCATAGGAGAGGAACGCCTCAGATGAGATGGATTGGTACCGAAGCTGGAATAATGGGGGTAGGCATGTTGGAGACAAGAAGACTGGTTCACAGTAGGGCAGAGTTCAGAACTGTTGTATAGACAGAGGTCACTATGAGTCACAGGTGACTTGATGAGACATAACAACTTAGGTTTTTTAAAGGATACTTGGTAAAAGACATGGAAAGACTCTTCACATTCGAATGTCCAGCACACATGAAGCAATGTTCAAAATCACTGGCAGTATCACTGGCAGTAAGAGAGATGCAAATCAAACCCCCAATGAGATACCCTCTCACCCCAGCAGCAGTGCCAAAGTTTATAACAGGACAGCAAGCAATAAATGTTGGAGAGGATGTGGAGAGGTCGGAACTCTCATACACTGTTGGTGGGATTGTAAAATGGTATAACCATTCTGGAAGGCAGTTTGACGTCTTAAAAAAGCTTAACATGGATACTAGATGACCTAGCTATTCCACTACTAGGAATATACACCAAGGAAATTAGAACTGGGACACAAAATGAGATTTGTACACCATTGTTCATTGCAAGAACACGGAAACAGCCCCATGTCGAACCACTGCTGAATGGATTGAGAAACTGGTACATTCATGTGATGGAATACTACATAGTACTCAGGAGCAATGATTATGAAAAATATTGCATGATGTGGCAGAGACTAGAGAATGTTATGCTGAGTGGACTAACTCAGTCTTACAGGAGAAATACTGCGTAAGACCATTATTGAAAAAAAAAGAAGGATAACTAGTAAAATGTGTATGGGGGTGCAAGAGGGAAAGGGGTTGGAGGAGAGGCGTGAGGATGGGTGAGAGGGATATCAAAGGGTCACACAGTTTGGAGGGTGGAGGAAAGGGGTGAAGGAAATAGGATCCAGGAGGGGGACCTAAAAATATGGGGTAATTATGGACAAGGTCCAATGGTGATTGCTTTTATAAAACACAGTTTACGGTAATGGTTATATGAAATATAATGTTAATGAAGGAAAGTGTGAAACACACTCACAAAAAATACCACTCTGTATATGAATGAAACACAGTGTATGTGAATAATTATGTATCTACCAATAAAAATACAGAAGTAGAAAAAAAAGAGATACTTCATAAAGGGATTATGCCAACATGCAATGCCAAGAGGAATTTATTTTACCTCTTCTTCACTCTGCTCCTCCCTTTCTTCAGTAACTGTATGTGCCAGGCATTGTTCTAGATGCTTGAAAATGTAACAGTGAAGACAGCAGAGAGGTAGGACTTCTATATTCTTGGGGCTTATAGTCTAGGAAGAGATTATACATAAATATATAATGTCAAACAGTGATAAATGTTAGGAAGGAAAACAGAATTAAGAGAATTATCAAGCCAACAATAAATGGCTGACGAAGTTGTGGAAAGATTGAATTCTTATTCACTGCTGATGGAAATGGAAAATGGTACAGCCACTATGGAAGGCTATCTGTCATTTTCTGAAGAAGTTGAAAATATACGTATCATTTAACTCAACAATTCCACCACATAGAAACGAGAGCAACAGTTCAAATAGATATATACACACGCATGTGTGTTATTCACAATAGCAAGAGATGGAAGCAATCCAAGTGACCATCAGCAAATGAACGGTTAGAAAAACTATGGTATATTCACACAGTGGAATACAGCACTGAAAAACAAGGAGCTCATAAAATAGTATTCAAAATGGGTGACCCTGGAGGACATTATGCTGAGTGAAATATCTCAGTCACAAAAGGGCAAATACTGCAAAATGCCACGTTGTAAAATGGGACCGACATGGGAGTTGGGGGAAACTAAGAAAAGAGAGGCTAAATAATGAACACTGCATTTAGATTGATGAGGGAAAGAACTGTCTAAAAGAAATCTATGATTAGGGATTATTTACACAACAGCAGTCCAGAATAAGAGGTGCATAACAAAGTGGACTGGGGGATGAGAGAGAAGGAGGAAATTCTGCAACAATGAAAGAATCTTTTTAAAGAGAAAAGCAAACTGTGGTGGTGGGGGAGGGAGGAAAATGTGTAACAATGAATGAATGGAAACCCAAGTTTTCTGTAAACTTTCGTTGAAATATCAATAAAAAAGGAACAATGAATTTGTAAAACATTACAAACATGGGAGGGTCCATAGGATATTATGCTGAGTGAAATATCGCAGTCACAAAAGGACAAAAACTGTATAACACTACTGCTATAAAATAAGACTGACATGCGACAGGGTTGGGGAGAGAATGGGAAAAGAGTGGTTAGACAATGAACACCACATTATAACAGAGGAGGGAAAGAACTGTCTGAAAGGAGGATATCATTAGATACTACATGTATGACAACATTCTGAAAAAAAAGAGGTGCATTGTGGAGTGAGCTGGAGGTAGGAGACAAAATATCCAACAAAGAAAAAACCCCATAATATTAAAAAAGAGAGAATTATGGAGGTAGAGAAGCTATTTCAATCAAGCATTCAGAAAACAGCATACCTGGAATGGTGGCATTTAGAGAAATGGCCTTGAGTTTCAGCACAAACAGGAGCCAGCCATGTGAATATTTTGCAAGATAGATGGGAACAGCTGCAAGTATCAGCATGATGATTTGTGTAGATGGAATCGAGTCTGCAAGGAATAATCAGAGAGACAGTAGGAGCGAGGTCAGGTGAGACCCAACAGGCAGAGGTTGAGGGCAACATTTTTTTATATGTCAGTAGGGACCTCAGGGGGCTTAGGGAGACAAGCCTGACAATATGTTTTTAAAACCTCTCTTCACTGTTAAGTTGAAGACTGAAGAGGTGTGAGTGTAAGGGCAGAAAATACAGGATGGTTTTTGGCTCAGTAATTTAGGCAACAGATGATGGTGATTCGATTTGGAACAGTGGTATTAGAGAGGGGGAAAAGTGATAAGTCTAGAATATAATTATGGCTATTCTCATAATAATGACTTTTCAGAAAGAGCCATTGGAATTTATTGACTTCTTAGGTTACCGGAGTACCTTAAGGGTTTGGGTGGCCTAGTGGGAAGAAGCTGCACTGCAACCCCAAAGGGACACTGTTCAAATCCATCTGCTGCTCTGTGGGAGAAGGATGGGGAAATCTACTACTGTGCGATTTACTCCCTCTGAAAACCCACTGGAGGGTCAGCAATAGGTCAGTGCCTACTAAGACCATATACAACAACAGCAACAGGGAACAGGAATAGGCCACAAGTTAAAGAATTTTGGTAATTGACTTGTGTACTGAAATAGCAATGCTTTTATTTATGTGGCTGTGCCAATTAATGAGAAGAGGGACACTTGGGGAGGTGCAGGATTTTGTGTTTAGAAAATGCTAAAGCCAAGGAAATGGGAGATACCTTTGTGTATATAAAGAACAGGTAGTTTGATAAATGAGTCAAGAGCTCGGGCAAAAATTTTGGGATAGTCGTGTAAATTTTGGAGTCATTCTGTAATTAAAATTCTTTTGAAGCAGTGGGATTAATGAGCTTATATAGTGAATGCATGGAGAGAGAATACACGAGGACCAAGGTCTGGGGAGAGGAGAAGCACCAAAGATGACCATAAAAAGAATGGCCAGCAAGAGGCAAGAAAATAGTTATGCCTTTGATCTAGAAGCCACGCCAAGAAAGTACTTCAAAAAAGAAACAATGTTCAAATGTGCCACAGATCACTGAAAAGTGACTTTTAAATCTGTCCTCTTACGTAGGTATCAGATAGACACATCTTTAATTTTCTTCTTCTCCTGTTTATCTTTTGAGAATATGTGTGTCTAATTGCTTTTTGCCTAATTCATGCCACACTAAGCATCTGGTGGCCTTGTGGTAAGGAATTGTGTTGCCAATCCAAAGGCAGGTGGCCATAGCTTCTCCAAGAGAGAAAGATGAGTAATCTCCTCCTTCTCAAAAATCTCCTTCTCAAAATTCGCTGGAGGGTCCGTGATGAGGCAGTTCCAATTTGATGGCACAAAAGAACAACATAGTTGCAAATCATAGTGACTCTACTCAGAATGGCTTAAGCAAAAAGTGGCATGCATTGACTCACATAATTGAGAAGATGGTCTGCCTGGAAATCTGATTCACTACATCTGTGGAAGAAGTGGTTGGAGAAGTTCAATATCAGCAGTCAAAATGAGGCCAAATGCTGACTTTGAAACAGAACATCAGTTACTCACTCATGTGCAAGTTCAAATTTAAGCTGAAGAAATTAAAACAAGTCCACAAGAACCAAAATATCATCTTGAGTCCGTCCCACTTGAATTTAAAAATCATCTTAAGAAAAAATATTTGGTAATGACATGTCAGATAAGGGACTTATATCTGGAATTTATAAAATACTTGAACACCACAATAAGATAAAGGTAAATAATCCAATAGAAAAATGGGCACAGGATATGAACAGACACTTCACTGAAGAAGACATTCAGATGGCCAGCAAGCACATGAAGAAATGTTCAAAGTCCCTAGCTCTAAGAGAGATGCAAATCAAAACAACTATGAGATATCATCTCACCCCAGTAAGAATAGCAAAATATAACAGAACAGCAAGCAACAAATGCTGGCGAGGATGTGGAGAAACTGGAACTCTTATTCACCGTTGGTGGGAATGTAAGATGGTGCAACCATTGTGGAAGGTGGTGTGGCGCTTTCTCAAAAAAGTGCAAATAGAGATACCATTTGACCCAGCAATCCCATTAC
This sequence comes from Elephantulus edwardii, assembly GCF_000299155.1. Lineage (NCBI taxonomy): Eukaryota > Metazoa > Chordata > Mammalia > Macroscelidea > Macroscelididae > Elephantulus > Elephantulus edwardii. The sequence continues at coordinate 812,822 of NW_006399908.1, read as the reverse complement.
TGGGAATATACCCCAGAGAGACCATGTCTGCCATCCAAGAAGATATATGCACACCCATGTTTATTGCAGCTCTGTTTACAATAGCAAAGAGTTGGAAGCAGCCTAAGGGCCCATCAACAAACAAATGGCTAGAGAAGCTGTGGTATATCCACACAATGGAATACTACACAGTTGAAAAACAAGGAACTCATGCAATATTATTCAAAGTGGGTGACCCTGGAGGACATTATGCTGAGTGCAATATCTCAGCCACAAAGGGACAAATACTGCATGGTGCCACTGTTGTAGAATGGGTCTGACATCAGGGTGGGGGTATGACAGAAAAAACTGGATAAATTATGTATATTGTATTGAAACAGATGAGGGAAAGAACAGATTAGAAGTGATATATGATTGAGTATTATGGTTAGCAGGAATCTAGAATTAAGGTTGCATAGAGAAGTGTACTCGGGGTAGGGGTTGGGGGGAAGGGACGTGGGAATCGTATACTAATGAAGGAATTTTTTTTCTTTTTTCTCTCTTCGGAGGGGTAAGCGAGCTGGTGGGGAGGGGTGGGAAGGGAGAAAATTGCGGCAATGAATGAATGGAAATCCAAAACCTCTGTAAAAAATATAAAAAATTATAGAAAAAATCATCTTAAAAATAGATTTGAAGCATTGAACACCAGCGATTGAAGACTAGATGAATTGTGGGGTGACATTAAATATATCATCCATAAAGAGAGCAAAAAGTCCCTACAAAATCAAAGGGAAAAGAAAAAAACCAAAATAGATGTCAGAAGAGACCCTGAAAAATCACACCAGAATGTCGAGAAGCCAAAATAAATGTTGAACTTTAAAGCTAACCAGAAGATTTCAAAAGGGAGCCTGGGATGACAAAGCAAACTACTATAACAGAATGTCCAGTGATCTAGAATTGGAGAATAAAAAGGGAAGAACTTGTTTAGCATTTATCAGGCTGAAAGAACTGAAAAATAAATTTAAGCCTCGAATTGCAATACATAGAGATGCTGTGGACAAAATCTTGAATAAGTCCCAAAACATCAAAAGATGGTGGGAATACACAGAATCACATTACTAAAAATAATTGGCTGATACTGAAATATTTCAGGAAGTACCATATGATCAAGGGCTAATGGAAACAAAGAATCAAGTTGAGGCTGCATTTTAAGTATTGGGGGTGGGGAAATCAGGTCCTAGGAATAGATGGAATACCAACTGATACATTTCAAATGACAGATGTGGTTCTGGATGTCCTTACTAGTCTATACCAAGAAATATGGAGGACAGCTTCCTGTCCAACTGACTGGAAGAGATCCGTATTTATTCCCATCCCCAAGATGATCCAACAGAACGTGGAAATTATCCAACAATATCGTTACTATCAAATGCAAGCAAATTACTGCTGAAGATCAGTTAAAAATGGCTAGAACAGTACATAGAGAACTGCCAGATGTTTAAGCTGGGTTTAGAAGAGGCTGTGGCAACAGGTAATATCATTGCTGATGTTAGGTGGATCTTGGCTGAAAGCAAAGAATACCAAACAGTGTCTACTTGTGTATTAATTGAATGTGCAAAGACATTTAACTGTGTGGATCATAGAAAATTATGGCAAATGTTGAGAAGAATGGAAATCCCAGGACACTTGTTTTCGTGCAAAACTTATAATTAGATCAAGAGGCAGTTGTGAGAACAAAGCAAGGGTACACTACATAGTTTAAAATCAGGAAAGGATTACATCAGGTTGTGTCCTTTCTCCATACCTATTTAATTTGTATGCTGAGCAAATTTTTTGAGAAGCTGGACACTGTGAAGAAGAATGTGGCATCAGGATTTGAGAGACTCACCAATAACCTTTCTTTGCAGATGACAAAATTTTGCTTCCTGAAATCAAGGAGGATGTGAAGCAATTGCTGCAGAAGATCAAACACTACTGTAGTCTTTAGTATGGATTGCAGCTTAACATCAAGAAAACAAAAATCCTTGCCACTGGACCGATAGGTAACATTATAATAGATGGAGAAAAGATCGAAACTGTCAATGACTTCATCTTACCCATGGTCAGTACACTTGGTACTAGCAGTCAGGTGATCAGGAGATGTATTGCACTGGGAAAGTTAGGAACCTCTCCACATTATTGAAGTGTTATGATATCAGTTGGAGGACTAAGGTGTGCCTGATTCAGTTCATGGTCTTAAAAAAATTATTCAAAAAATATGGAATGCTTCATGAATTTTAGTGTCATCCTTGTACAGGGGTCATGCAAATATTTATGGTTCCAATTTTAGTATATGTGCTGCCAAAGTGAGCACTCATGGTCTTTTTATTCAATTGCTATGCATCTGAGATCTTGACAATGAATAAGGATAACAGGAAAATTGATGCTTTTGAACTGTGGTATTGGAAAGAGTATTGAATATCCAGTGGATTTCCAGAAAGAAGAAATATACATCTTGGAGAACATGCAGTCACAGTGCTCCTTGGAGGCAAAGATGACAAAGTTTTGTCTCACATACTATGGGCATGTTGCTGTCATGCTTGGAAAGGTGGCAGGATGGTGAGAGTGCAAGGCCCTCAACCAGGTGGTTTGTAACAGTGACTGCAGCAGTGGCCTCAAGTATGTCAGAGATGATGAGGATGGCACAAGGTAGGACAGGGTTCAGATCTTTTGTTCATAGGTTCACTGTGAGGTACACTTAATGGCGCCTAGCAACAACAAAAATGTGTTCTAGGGAGCTCTGGTGGCCTAGTCCTAAGGAGCTACACTGCAATCCCAATGGCACATGGCTTAAATCTACCAGCTGCTCCTTGGGATAATGATGGGCAGTCTCCTTCTAGGCGATTTACTGTCTTTATAAACTTGCTGGAGGATCAGTTGTGACTCACTTCTGACTTGATGGCATACAACACCAATGTGCAGTAGAGCTCTGGCAACCTAGTAGTAAGAAGCTTTGCTGCAATACCAAAGATACCCTGTTCAAATCCACCAGCTATCCCATGGGAGAAGGTTGGGCTATCTCCTCCTGTGTGATTTACTGCCTCTGAGAACCTGCTGGAGGGTCAGCTGTTAGTTGGTTGCTGCTTGATGACACCCAATAACAATGTACTTTGACTTCACACAATCTTGTTCTATGGGATCAAACAGTAGTGTCAGGATTTTTTCCGCTTCTCTCATCTCTTGACTGTTCTTATGTGATGCCATAATTAGCATACATTAGCATAATAATTACATCTCAGAAGTAGAAAGGAAGCTCTTCTTTATCAGTATATATATATATATATATATATATATAATCTAATGAAAGCAATTGCTTGGTTCTTCTTGGCCCACATCCTGCTGTGAAGATGGAAGTGTGGTAACATGAGTGTACAGAATTAAGTAAAAGACCTATTTTGTGGCTATGAATTTGAGGTTCTATGCAGAACAGTTCTACCAGAAATACGTGTATGAATCATTTTTAGAAGAGATGCTGAGCTGGAAATGTATTCATTGTACTTTGACCAGGGCAGGGTAGAAGAGAGAATATCAAGTTGCAATGAAGAAAATCAAATCGTGTCTCGCTTGCCCTTCCACAGGGAGCTCTGGTGGCCTAGTGGCAGTTTGAATTCACTAGCTGCTCAGTGTGAGGAAGTTGAGCAGTCAGGACAATTTGCAGCCTCGAGCATTTTGCAGCCCCTGAGAACCAGTTGGATTGTCAGCTGAGTCGGTCCTGACTCAGTGGTTCATAGCACCACCATCATCCCCTTCCAGTAAAAAAGCAAACAAACACCAAACCCAGTGTGCTCTGATTTACATTCATTGTATAAAAGAAGTAATTTAAAATAAAATTTTAACCTTGTTTTTAGAAAAAAACTAGTTTAGAATGTGTCAATGATCTAACTATAAGAATTGCAACCATTAAATTTTTAGATGCAAACAAGGAATAAAGCAAAGTTTGCTTTTTAACAAGAGAGTCTTAGATACTATACCAAAACCATGAGCAACAACAAGAAACTGGATTTTGTAAAATTTAACAACTTTTGTGTATCAAAGACCTTTATCGAAGAACTAACTTGTAGAAAAATAGTCACAGTTACTTGCTGTGCATCAGAGAGTTAGACAGTGACTAAGGATATGGGAAAAGAATTGATGCCTGCGAATTGTGGTGCTGAAGAAGAGTACTGAACATACTATGGACTGTTATGAGAGCAAACATGTTTATCCTGGAGAGGGTGAAACCAGGCTAGTCCTTGCAGGAAAGGATTTTGAAGCTCTGTCTCACATACTTGGGGCACGTGGCCAGGAGGGACCTGTCCTTGGAGAAGGACACCATGCTTGGGAGGGTAAAGGGACAGTGCAAGAGAAGACGACCCTGGATGAAATGAATCAACTCAGTGACCGAAGTAGTGGGGGTAGATGTGTTGGAAACAATGAAATTGGCTCAAGATAGAGCTGAGTTCATAACAATAACAACAGCTACAACTTAACAACAAAATCCCATCAAAAGATGACAAGAGACTATATAGTTCTCCAGAGAAGATATAAAAATAACCTATAAACACATGAAAAGATGGTCAAATTGTTGTTAGATTCCATAGTGTCGAGTGGGGCTCATAGCAACCCTGTGAACAGCAGGTCAAAACCCTGTCCTATCCTGTGCCATCCTCACACTTCCTGACACTCAAAAGAGCCCATTGCAGTAGTGACTCTCACTCCATCTGGTGGAGAGGCTTCCACTTCTTTGCTGGTCCTCCATGTTTTTAAGCATGATGTCCCCTTCTGAGGAATAAGTTCTCCTAGCCACATGCCAAAGGCTATGAAAGAAGCATTTTCTTTTTTTTTTTTTGAAAGAAGCATTTTCGTCTTTGTCTCCAAAGTGTGCAAATACAACTTACAAATTTGTATTTTTACAATATTAAAATAGCAATTTGAAATGACAAGTTTTTTTTGTGATTTGAAAAACATTCAAGCCTCGAGTTACAGTACTTTGGGATGCTATGGGCAAAGTCTTGAATGATCTAGGAAACATCAAAAGAAGAATGTCCAAACACAAACGAATGGATTGAGAAATTAAGGTCCATTCACACAATGGAATACTATGCAGCATGCAGGAGCAATAACTTTGTAAATTATTGCCTAACTTGGGAGGGAATGGAGAGCATTATGCTCAGTGAACTACCTCAGTCCCACAAGGATAAATATTGTATTAAGTTATTATTGTAGAAAGAGTATAAGGATCCAGGAGGGGTGGGAGAGGCTGGAAGCAGAGGGATGTAGATGTGCAAGGGTTGGGGGGGTGGATAAATCATTGGGTTGTACAATTTCATGGGGGGTCAGGGAAATTTAAAGAACTTGTTCAAATTTGTATTTGAGATTTGTAAATAAACTACAAAGGGGGGAAAAGATGGAGGAAATATATAGAATCACTGTCACAAAATGAATTGGCTAACACTGAAATATTTTGAAAAATACCGTATGCTCAAAAGCCAATGATAATTAAGGAAGAAATTCAAGCGACATTGAAAACATTGGCAAAAAATAAAGCCCCAGGAAACGATGGGATACCCGTTGGCATGTTTCAAATGATAGATGCAGCCCTGGATGTGCTCACCAGTCTATCTCAGGAAATTTTGAGGACATCTGCCTGGCCGACTGACTGGAAGAGATCTATATTTATTCTATATTCCTAAGAAAGGAGATCAAACAGAATGTGAAAACTATCGGATAATATCAAAATCACATGCAAGCAAAACACTACTGATAATCATTCAGAAACAGCTAGAACAGTGCATAGATTAGGAACTGCCAAAAGTTCAGGCAGGATTTAGAAGAGCTTTGGCACCAAGGATGTCTTTGCCGATACCAGATGGATCTTGGCTGAAAGTAAGGAATACCAGAAGAATGTCTCTGTATGTTTTATTGACTATGCAAAGGCGTTTGTGTGTGGTTCATAAGAAGTTTTGGCTAACATTGAGAAGAATGGGAATCCCAGAGTCCTTAATTGTGCTCATGTGAAATCTCTGTCGTGACCAACAAGCTATTGTGCAAACAGAGCAAGGGAACACTGCATGGTACAAATCATTAGAGTACTTCCTACAAATCAAAATTGCCACTTCGCACAGACTCAACAAACCATTAAACTCACTGCCATTGAGTAAAAACCGATACATAGCTGACATTTTATTGCGTTTCAAGGCTGTAAATCACACAGACAGAATTGCCTGTATTTTTCTCCTGAAACAGCTGGTGGATTCGAACCAAACTAATAGAGTAGATTAGCACAACTCCCTACAGAGTTGACCACCAGCATTCCTTTCACACACATTAGGATGACTGTTGTATGAGTCAGAATTGTGTGACTATTGTACAAGTATCAGAAAACTGTTACAATAAATCAGTTCAACTTGATGGTTCACAACAAACAGCAATTGTTGAGGAATAGAACTTTGGTAGCCTAGTGATAAAGAGCTGCATTGCAAGCCTGAAAGCATGCTGTTTGAATCCGCCAACTACCCTATGAGAAAAAGATGGGCAGTCTCCAGAGGGTCAGCTATGGGTACGTTTCAGCTCAGCGGTACATAACAATAACATTGTTGAGAAATTGGAAATCTCTGTTTCTGTTAAGAATGAAAAACAATACAGCTATGATGGAAAGCAGTTTGGCAGCTTCTCAAAGAAATCACCCTGAAATGACCATATCACCCAGTGAATCTTTTCCCAGGGGTCCACCCCATAGAGATGAAAGTAGGGTCTTAGATATTTATATGGAATGTTCACTGCTGGAGGGAAAATGCCGCCTTTCCCCCAGGCTTCACCATTCCTTTAGGAAACCTGATAATGTCCAGATCCTGGTAAGGTCCTGGGCCTGATCAGACATTGACAGGACCCTTCCCCCCAGATTCCTGAGCAAACTACCACCCCCTCTAAATCTCCTTACTTAACAGCCCCTATAAAAAGAAACTGTCTGTGCCTGCACACCATTCTGATCTCTGTGTGCAATCACGTGGCATCCCTCTCAGGTCCATTTAATAAAGGCCTATTCACTACTTGAGACCAGCTTCTTTCTCTCTCTCTCTCTCTCAACTTTTTTAATTATTATTCTAACAATTCCAGCATTATTTACAATAACCAAAAAGTATAAACAATTATCCATCAACAAGTGGGCAAAATGTGATATACAACCCATTGCTGTCAAGTCCCTTTTGATTCCTATTGACCCTATCACAAGTAGACCTATCCCATAGAGCTTCCAGGGCTCCTGATCTTTGCAGAACAAGCTACCACATCTGTTTCCAGAAGTGCAGGCTAGTAGATTGGACTCACCAATATTTCAGTTAGGGCTTCACTGCTGTACCATCCAGATCCCTTTATACACACGTAATAGAGTATTAATCAGCCATAAAGAGAAGTGAAGTTCTGGTATATGCTATGGCTTCGATGAACCTTGAAAACATTGAGCAAAAGATAAGTATTCCACTCAGATGAAATCACATAGTGAGCATATTAGAATAAACAGAGACAAAATTTTAAAATAGCAAAACAAAATGAAATGATTATTGGTTACAAAGGGCTAGCAGAAGGAGGTAATGAGTTTTTCTCAAGGGAATGTCTTCTTGAGGTGACAAACTTTTGGAGAGATTGTTGTGATGGTTGCACAACATGATGAATGGGATTGAGGTCACTAACAACGTTTAAAAACTGTTCACGTGGCAAATTTTTGTTACGCATATTTTACCACAATAGAAAAGAATTTATTATATGAAGAATAATTTACTGCTTAGTCATGGAAACTTAAGTTGTGTGATCTGTGTAACATAGGTTGTTGATGAGTCTTTCTTCAGTGCTAATGCCATATTCTTTTTCCCCCCTTAATCATCCACAGCATTTTCTTTTTAAAAGTTCTATGTATTACATAGGTAATAATACCATACACTTTTTCATATAGTTCAGCTTCTCGCATACACATGGATAGGTGTGAAGAAATGTTACAACCTCGACATCGACTTTTTCCAAATTTCCCTTGTTGTTTGGACAACTTCTTGGTCTCTGCACAATTAAATGTTCTGGAATTCCTATTCTCCTTATGTTATCCACACATTTAAATGCCTTTGCATAGTTACTAAAACACAAATAATCATCTTTCTCATATTCTTTGATTTCAGCCAAGATCCATCCGTGTTTGGGTTCAAACCTACAAGGGAAAATCCCTCAGTATAAGTGTTTGAACAAGGGAAAAAAAAACCAAAAAAATCTGACCAGAAATTGTTTCAGGGAAAACTTAGGTATGAAAAAAATGAATAGCACCATACAGTGGTGGTCATCTGGATTCGTTCTTGGGTCCCCAATGGTTCCCAGTAGAGAAGGTGTGAACCCTGTGAACAACAGACCTGAAACCTGTCCTGTAGCATTCTCCTGATCTCTGTCATACTCAAGCCCATTAAAGGTAGTTAGGCTGTCAGACCATCTCATTGAGGGCTTTCCTCTGTCTCGCTGATGCTCCACTCTCCAAGCATGAGGTCTCTCTACGAGGACTGATTTCTGAAATTGTGCCCAAAGTAAGAAAACAAAGTTCCACCACCCTCACCTTGAAGGAGCACTCCGTTTGTACTTCCTTCAAGATGGATTTGTTTCTTCTTTCAACAGTCAAGGATATATTCCGTATACTTCTCCAACACCACACCGCAAAGGGATCAGTTCTTCTTCTGCCATCCCTTATTCATTGTCCAACTTTCAGATGCATTGGAAGCAGTCAAACAGACTATTACTTGAATTACATGCACCTTAATGTTTAGACTGACATCCTTGCTCTTTAGCACTTTGGAGTGGTCCTTGACAGCGGATTTTCCCAAAGCAACATGTCTTTTGATTTCTTGACTCCTGCTACCATGGCTATTGATTGTGGATCCAAGTAAATTGAAATTGTTGATGACTTCAGACTTTCCATCTATCATTATGTGGAAATTTTTGTTTTCTTGATGTTGAGATGTAGCCCATATTTAAAACTGTCATCTTTGATCTTCTGCAACAAGTATTTTATACTTTCTGCATGCAAGGGGGTATCATTTGCATTTATTATGATTTTAAAATAATAAACAGTTTATTGAAGTGTTTTGCTCCTTCAGGCTCTATAATTTAAAAAAAATCTCTGTTGGATGCTACATACAGAGTTCTGTAATGCTAAGTAGAAAAATGGGTATTAAAATTCAAACTTTTTGTCATAGACTAAGAATCAACTCATAGCTTACTCTGAATGGGTCCTCAGAGGCTGTAAATTGCATGGAAGGAAATTGCCCATCTTTTTCTCAGGGAGCTGCTGGTGAATTCCACCTACCAAATAAAATTAAATCGTCAATAACTTCAGCCTTCTCTCTATCATGATGTTGTATGTTGGTCCATTGGTAAGAAATTTTGTATTCTTGTTGCTGAGACATAACCAGTATTGAAGACTGTAGTCTTTGATCTTCTGCACCAAGCACTTCAGGTCATCTTCACTTTCTGCAAAGCAAGATTGTGTTGTCTGCATAATGTAGTTTATTGATGTGTCTTCTTCCAATCCAGATGCTATAATTCCTTTTTCATAAAGTCCAGATTCATGAACAATTCACTCCACATGTAGACTGAATGTTGTTGTGTACTGTCAGGTCAGAACCAGCCCATAGCTGACCTGCCAGTGGGGTTTTATAGGCACTAAATGGCATGGAAGGAGGTTGTCTGTCTTTCTTTCTTGGAACAGATGGTGGATTTGAACTATTTACCTTTGCATTGGCAGTGCATTTCCTTACCACTGAGACACAAGAACCAGGAGAAGGATACAAGCCTGATGCGCACTTTTCCTGCTTTTAAGCTCTGCAGAATTTTGCTCTGTTCAGATGAAAGCTTCTTGGTCTAAGTATAGGTTTAGCATGAGCACAATTAAGTGTTCTGGAAATTTCGTTTTTCTCGATGTTAGCCATAATTTCTTATGTCTGCGCAGTCATCTGCTTTTGCTTAATCAGTAAAACACATGTCAACATCTCTCTGGTATTCTCTGTTCTCAGTTTAGATGCATCTGACATCAGCAGTGATCTCTCTCATGTCATGACCCCATCTGGATCCAGCTTGAATTTCTGGTGGTTCCTGTCAGTGTACTGCTCCAGTTGGTTTTGAATAAACTTCAGCAAGATTTTAGGTGTATATGATATTAATCATAGTGTGGGATATGTTTTTTTCAGTTTTCTCTTAAGTTTTAGGATTTCCCCCATTCTTATAATTAACATTCTTTTTTTACCTTAATAGGGGTTGATTTTTACGTAAAATATAATTTTTCTTAATCCTATATTTGATGTCAGTTTCAAGTAATGTGATAACATTTTCCTATATAAACATACATTGTTTTATTGTACTTTATTAAACTATCTAAATAGTGTAGTTTTTTATTAATTGAAAGTTAATGTTGTGGTTTTGAACCAAATCCACAGTATCTCTGAGATACGCTTATTATGTAGCTTTGTGCAGTATTTGATATGGGGCTCTGTCAGAAGGTATAACATACCTTACTAAATAGTTACATAATATTTATGATCCCATTTTTAATTTTTGAACTCTTTATTTAGGTTGGTTTGACTTCCACAAATGCAGAACTAACAGGATTCATGGATCAGAATCTCAAGCTAACGACAGGTAAGGAGAATTGAAAAAAAATTTCCTGGAATGAGTTTGTCTTACTGCATCTGTTTTGTTACATATGCTGTTAGATGAAACAGTTTATGTATAATAATGATTATTACCTATGTTTTGTGTTGTATTGACTAGTTTGTATTATATGAGAATAAATTACTTCTGAAGGGGGTAGGGGAAGAGAGAGTGTCTGTAAGAAACTTTTCTTTTTCCTAAAATCCCAAAGATCAGCCTTGGTTAGTGGTCCTGTTACAATTGAAAGGAGCAATTCAAACCACTTTTTTAATTTTCTCATTGAAACATTGCTTCGTAATGTTTTTACTTGTAAGGTGTTAAGTTCGATGTGATACACTTGCTAGATTTCTGTACAGTAAAATATATGACTGGTAGGGGGAATATGTCTTGTGGGAACTCTAGTGGCTTAATGATAAGACTCTGCACTGCATTCCTAAAGGCACATGGTTCGAATCCACCAACTGCTCCACAGGAAAAGGATGGGCAGTCTCCTCTTGTGCGATTAACTGTTTGAAAACCTGCTGGAGGGTCACCTATGGATTGGTTCTGACTTGACAGTACATATAAACAACAGAGGGAATATGTATGTCAGCAGTTTGACCCACAGTACAAGAACTTTCATAAGTCATGGGCAGGATCTTTTGATATACATCTTTCAGGTCCTCCCCCCCCTTTTTTTTTTTTAGTTTGTAAAGGTGCATGATGAAGTATCTTGGGATGAAAGATGATGTCTCCAACTGGCTCCAGTATGATCCTGTGAGAGAGAGAAGGCAAAGTGGGTGGTAACATGGATAGGCTAAAGGGTTGACTGTTTAAACTCAGTGAAGTTTTATAGGGTGTCGTTACTTCTTTCTGTTTAGTTTTCTGTAAGTTAGAGATTTTCTGTTGTAAATTGTCATGACAAAATGTAGAAGACAGAACTTCAAACAAATGTGAGAGAAACATTAGCATCTTTACAGGGTTTATGTCTAACATACAGGATGTACTTTGGAAACAAAGTTAGAGAAAATTATACGCAAAATGCCTCTTTTAAAAGACTGATACCCCAATTACAGAACGGCCAAAAGACATGGAAAGACTGTTCACAGAGAAAGATATTCACATGGCCAGCAGACACATGAAGAAGTGTTCAAAAAGAGAGATACAGATCAAAACCACAAAGAGATACCATTTCACCCCAGTAGCAAAGACAAAGTTTAACAGGACAGCAAATAATAAATACTGGAGAGGATGTGGAGAGATTGGAACTCTCTTACACTGCTAGTGGGATTGTAAATGGTACAACCACTCCAGAAGGGAGTTGGACCTTCCTCAAAAAGCTGAACATAGAAATTCCACATGGCCCAGCTATTCCACTGCTAGATATATGCCCCAAGGCACATAGAACTGAGACACAAATGGAGATTTGTACACCAGTGTTCATAGTAACGTTATTCACAATAGCAAGAAAATGGAAACAACACAGCCATCCATCAACAAATTAATAGATTGAGAAACTCTGGTACATCCACACAATGGAATACTATGCAGTAGTGATTTCAGAAAACACTATATAATATTGGTGAGACTAGGGACCATTATGCTGAGTGAAGTAACTCAGTTTCGTAAGGATAACTAGGAAGATGGATATAAAAGTTCAAGGGGGGAAGGGCAGAGACAGTGAGGCTGAGGTGGGAGGGGGAATCATGCGGTAGAGGAGAGGGTGAAGGAATTAGGAAAGCTTCAGTGGGGACCTGAAAAGACAGGGTGATAGTGGACATTAGTCAATGGTGACTGGTTTTAAAACACAATGTATGAGAAGACATAACATATTCATACCTGCAATGTATCAAACACAGTGTGAATGAAGGACTATGTGAGACACAGTGTATATGAATGAAACACAAAGTATGTGAATTTTATATGCAAACCAATATAAAATTAAAAAATATAAAAGCATAAAATGCCTCTTTTCCCACTGCAATCCTGAAGATGAGCAGCTCAAATCCACCAGATGCTCAGCTGGAGAAGGAGGGCAATCTCCTGTACCAGCTGGATCTGATTTGATGGTACACACAAGAAAAACAAAAACAAAAACAAGGCAATCTCCTTGCTCCTTTGGACTTTCAGGAGGAGAGAAAATGAGCAAGGAGATTATATTTTTTTAAAAAAAGAATAGAATGTCTCTTTTTAATAGTTTTAATTGTGTATATGAATTATTATGAGTGTAAGTTTGAAATGATGAAGGAAATATGTTAATCCTTGCTATGTCCTAGTATTTTTCAGTGATAGCATAAATTTAAAAATTCTTACATTTCTTGAGTGTACTCTTGTTATTGATAAATGCCATCCCATTGATCGTGACTCAGATTAAGAGATTTGAAGAAGAGATCTGCATCTTACCCCACTCTGTGCCACTTTCACCATCTCTGATGTGCTCAAGCCTGGATAAATGTATGTTAATATCTGAAGAATTTTGTTATACATTAAAACTTCTCAGTTTTTTAACTATAGAGAACAGGTAGAAAATATGGAAACTTTAAGAGTATCACTTAGACCTACAACCGGGAGAGAATAAAATAGATTAATGGGACCTTCTAAGAATCAAATCCCTATGCACTTCCAAAAATTTCTCCAACAGGGTAAGAAGGGAAGCCACAGACAGGGGAAAAATACTTGGTAATGATATGTCAGATAAGGAACTTACATCTAGAATTTTTAAAATACTCAGATGCCACAACTAGATAAAGGTAAACAACCCAGTTGCAAAATGGGCACAAGGTATGAACAGACACTTCACCAAAGAAGACATTTTGATGAATAAACACATGAAGAAATGTTCAGAGTCCCTAGCTCTAAGAGAAATGCAAATCAAAACAACAATGAGATATCATCTCACCCCAGTAACAATAGCAAAATTCAGCAGATCAGAAAACAACAAATGCTGGCGAGGTTGTGGAGAAACTGAAACCTTTATTCATTGTTGGTGGGAGTGTAAAATGGTGCAACCACTCTGGAAGGCAGTATGGTGCTTTCTCAAAAAGTTGCAAATAGAGATGTCATTTGACCCAATTCCACTACTGGGAATATACCTCAAAGGAACCATAACTTCCACCCAAGCAGATATATGCATACATATGTTTATTCCGGCTTTGTTCACAATAGCAAAGAGTTGGAAACAACCCAGGTGCCCATAAACAGATGAATGGATAGAGAAACTGTAGTATATTCATACAGTGGAATATTATGCAGCACTGAAAAAGATCTCATGCAATATTATACAAAATGGGTGACCCTGGAGAACTTTATGCTGAGTGAAATATCTCAGTCACAAAAAGACAAATACTGTATAATGCCACTTTTATAAAACAGGACTGACAGGGGAGTTGAGGGGAAACTAAGAAAAGAGGGGATAAATATTGTACATGGCATTGAAAGAGATGAGGGAGAGAACTGTATAAAAGGAATATATGATTAAGTGTTATTGGTATGACAAGAGTCCAGAATAAGAGCTGCATAGTAAAGTTGTCTGGGGTGGGGGTACTTTATAACAATGAAAGAACTTTTTTTCCAAATAAAAAAGTGAACTAGGGGGGAGATGGGCCAGGGAGGAAAATTTGCAACAATGAATGAATAGAAATTCAAGTTCTTTATAAACTTACAATAAAATCTCAGTTTAAAAAAAGTAGCACTTAGGAAGCATTGCTGATCTGCTTTTTGTTCATGTAGATTAGTTGTTTTCTGATTTTCTAGAAATGAAATAATATAACATGGACTTTTTATTGTTCATTTCACTTCTTTCAGTTAGCATAAATATTCCAGGATGCATATTGTAACATCTGTTAATAGTTTATTCCTTTTTCTTGCTGGATAATATTTATTATTCATTTCTGTTTATCACAATTTGCTTATTAGTTTATCAGTTGAGGGACACTTGTTTCTATTTTTTGGCTACTGCAAACCAAGCTGCTTTGGACATTTACGTACAAGTTTTTGTGTAGGCATATATGTTAATTTGTTGTTAGTAGATAACTTGAGTAGAGTGACTGCCTCAGGTGGTAGTAGATGTTTACCTTTTGAAGAAACTACTGAACTAAATTGGTTGTACCATATGATTAGCAATGTATGAAAGTCACAGTATTGTTACACACTTTTTGGCGAGTCTTTTTAATTTCAGCTGTTCTAGTGGTTATGCAATACATTTTTCTGTTGTTGATAGTTTTCATTAACATTTTCCAAATAATAAGTGGTGAACCTTTTTTATGTTTTACCATGCATGTATCTTTGGTGAAGTGTCCTTTGTCTTTTGCCTAATTTAAGTTAAGTTGTTGATGATTGTTTTCACTTTGTGATACAGTTTAGGTGAATGTTTGCAGAACAAATTTTCCATTCAATAATCACAATTCCCAGTTTGTCTCATGACATTAAATGTTGTCTCCACATTGAATGTCATCTCCATATTGAATGTTATCTCCACATTGAATTGAGTTATACTCCTTTCTTAACAAGCCTCGTTGGTGTTTCAAATCCATTAACAGCTCCAGAAAAATGAGAAGTAATGCTAGAATCCCTAACCTATGAATAGAATTCCAAGCATAACAAAAACCCGACAACCGGGAGAAGATAAAATAGATGAATGGGACCTTAAAATACATTTAAAAATTTCTCCAGCAAAGTTAAAAAATTGCCGATAGACTGGGTAAAAAAATATTTTTTATTAATTGTAATGAAAGTTTACAGAAACTTTTGGATTTCCATTTATTCATTGTTGCACTTTTCTCCCTGCCCACCCTGCGAACCCCAAGTTTGCTCTTCTCTTTGAAAAGTAAAAGAAAAATTCTTTCGTTGTTATACAATCCCTCCCCCAATATCCATGCCACTATGCAGCCTTGTTGTAAACTCTTGTCATGACAGCAATATCTAAACATATATCCTTTTTAAACAGTTCCCTCCCTCATCTGTTTCAATGCAGTATACATCATTTATCGCATCTTTCTCAGTCTCCGCCCAATCCCAATGTCCCATTTTACAACTATGCAGTATTTGTCCTTTTGTGACTGTGATATTTCACTCAGCATAATATCCTCCAGGGTCACCCATTTTGTATAATACATCATGAGTTCCTTGTTTTTCAATGCAGGGTAATATTCCGTTGTGTGAATATACCAGAGCTTCTCTATCTATTCGTTTGTTGATGGTAAATAATGTATACAGCATTTAAACTGATGAGGAGAACTGTTTAAAAGGAATATGTGATGAGGTATTATTGTCATGACAGGAGTCCAGAATGAAGGCTGCATAGTGGAGTGGACATGAGTGGGGGATTGTATAACAATGAAATAATTTTTCTTTTACTTTGCAAAGAGAAGAGCGAGTTGAGGGGGAGGGGTGCGCAGGGAGAAAAGTGCAACAATGAATGAATAAAAATCCAAAGTCTCTGTAAACTTTCATTATAATTAATTTAAAAATTTTAAAAAAGAAAGAGCTGTGGCCCAAATTGAAGCATGCTTGCCCATGTTAATTGCAGCATTGTTCATGATAGCAAAATAGAAACTGTCCATGTACCCATCAACAAGCAAGTGATAGAACAACTGTGGTGGTGCATTCACACGATGGAATATTATGCATCATTGAAAAACAATGAACTTGAGTTGCTGCCATCGTTGTTGTAGTTGGTGCACTGAACTGTTCGGCTCAGCGAGCAGCCTCCATTCCCTCCTCGCCCCCACTGTGAAGTGGATGTTCAATGAGGACCACTCGTTGGAACACAGATGGCGTCGTATCCACCAAAATCCGCACGAAATATCCCCACCGGGTTCTGGTGATTGTGGATACATTCTTGGCCTCTCCGTTTGACATTGACAAACGGAAGTGCCTGGTCCCATCCGAATTCACCTCCGCTCAGTTCATGTGGATCACCAGGAAGAGGATCCAGCGTCCTTCAGAAAAGGCCATCTTCCTCTTTGTGGATAAGACAGTCCCACAGTCCAGCCTAACCATGGGACAGCTTTATGAGAAGGAAAAAGAAGACGATGGATTCTTGGATGTCGCCTACAGTGGAGAGAACACTTGGCTTCTGAGGGCCAGCGCTGATATGGGTGCACCTATCCTCTTTGTGTTCTTTTCAGTTATTATACCACATCTTCTTTACATAGACGTGTTAGTGCATTTATAACTAAATTTATTTCTTCTAAAAAAATTTTTTTAGGGGACCTCTGGTGGCCTAGTGGCAAGGAGTTGCAACTACAATCCCAGAAGTGCACGGTTCCAATCCACCAGATGCTCTGCCGGGGAAGGAGGGACAATCTCCTCCTGTACCAGTGAGATCTGATTTGACGGTACACACACACAAAAATAATAAAAATTAAAAAAAATTTTTTTAGTTGGTTCTGTTGTGATGCTGCCCATTTCATCCTTTTTTCAAATTATATGTGTCTTTTCCTTCTTTTCCTTGTTAGTTTTGCTCGTTGTCGATTTTTTAATTTTATTTTATTATTTTTGTATGTGTGTACCATCAAATCGGATCTGACTGGTACAGGAGGAGATTGCCTCTACTTCTCCAGCACAGTATCTAGTGGATTTGAACCATATGCCTCTGGGGTTGCAGTGCAGCTTCTCGCCACTAGGCAACCAGAGGTCCCTGGATTTATTTCTTAATACATTGGAAGTTTTGTTTCTTTAGACTAATACATTATCATAGAGAGTTGACATTTTTCTTTTTTGTGCATTGTGCTCATGGATATCCTCCCCAGAGAAGATATTTCCACACTGAAGTGAGGCAGGCAGCATATTAAAATGAAAGAGAGGGAGATGGTGCATTTATTCCAGATTATGTTTAAAGTGTTGGATGGCTAAGTATTAAAATCATCCAGATTAAATACTTAGCAATCAGAACACTTGCTTTACTAGATTTTTTTCTAACTACCAGTTATGTTGGACTGAGCATTATCTGTTCTTCTTGCTGAATCAATTAAGGTAAATAAATAACAATAAAACTTGTAAAGGCAAAAAACAAAACAGTGAACTTGTAAAATTCATGAGTGTGTCTGGAATACAATATGCTGAATGAAATATCTCTGTCACAAAAGGACAAATACTGCCTAAGCCCACTGTTATAAAATAGGACTGACACTGGTGGTGGGGTGGTGGAGAAGAGGAAAAGAATCTGTAGATTATTAACAGTGCAGTGGAATAAATAAAGGATAAGACTATCTGAAATTTGGTGATTAGACATTTTCATTAATGACAGTTAACAATCTGGATCAAGGCAAGCATTGTAAAGTGCATTGGGGGCAGAGGGAGGAAGGACAATGTGTATCAACAAATGTCTGAAAACACTAATCTTTTTGTAAACTTGATTAAAATCACAATAAAGCAAACAAAGTCCTGCAAAGCTCCACAAGAGAAGGGTGGACAGTCTCCTCCTTGTAATTTACAGTCTCTGACAACCTAATAGAGGATAAACTCTGAGTCAGTGTCAACTCAATGGCAATTGGGGTATTTTTTCCATTTACTATTGTGGTGGTGGTGTTGTTATGTGCCGTCGAGTCGCTTGTGACTCATAGCGACCCTATGTACAACAGCCCTAAACTCTGCTCTGTCCTGTGCCAATCACACTGTCTCTGACACTCCCATCCTGATTATCCCAGTCACTGAATCAATCCCCCTCATAGAGGGTCTTTCCCTCCTGCGCTGTCCCTCCACCCTCCCAAGCATGATGTCCTTCTCCAAGGACCGGTCTCTCCTCACAACATGTCCAAAGTATGTTAGACGGAGCCTCAGAATCGTTGCCTCCAAGGAGCCACCCGGTTTAACCCTTTCCAGGACAAATCTGTTTGTTTTCCTAGCAGTCCATGGTATTCTCAATACTCTTCTCCAGCACCACAGCTCAAAGGCATCAATTCTCCTTCTATCCTCCTTGGTCATTGTCCAACTCTGATGTATAACAAGTGATTGCAAAGACCATGGCCTGTATCAGACGCACCTTAGTCTCCAGAGAGACACCATTGCTCTTCAGTTCTTTGGAGAAGTCCCTAACAGCAGACTTTCCCATTAAATTTATTTATTAGACTTGACTGAAGGTCATGAGTATAGATTTGAAAAATGAGCATTCACTAAAGACTTAAAGTAAGACTCTAGGAGCAGTTCTGCTCTGTCCACGTGAGGTCACCATGAGTCAGAATGGATTTGATGGCAACTAATATATCAATGACAAGTGTTAATACAGTGCCCTATATGAGCATGGTATTTAAGAAGGCTTTGGGTTGAATTTACTATGTATACTTTTTTTAGTTGAACTTATTTCCCCATTGAGTGTAGTTATAAAATTAAAGATGTTATTGTTGGGGACCGTCATGTTGGAATCAACCCATAGCTGACCCTCTGGCCGGTTTTCAGAGCCACTTAATGGCACCAGAGGACATTGCCTATCCTTCTGTGGAGCAGCTGGTGGCCTGAAACCTGTTGCATTTGGGATTGCAGCACAGCTTCTTGCCACTAGGGGTTGCATAAAAAAATTCTTCCGTACAATGAGGTAACGGTTTTCTAAAACAAGTTTGTTTTTTCTAAAACCAAATTGATAGCTGTTTCCTCTTGTAGTTTATTGCTAGATAATGTTGATGTCACTCTGGAGACTAAGGTGCTGTTTGATACTGGCTATGGTCTTTGCAGTCACTTGTTATGCATCAGAGAGTTGGACAGTGACTAAGGAGGATAGAAGGAGAATTGATGCCTTTGATTTGTGGTGCTGGAGAGGAGTATTGAATGTACCACGGACTGCCAAGAAAACAAACAGATTGATCCTGGAGAGGGTTAACCCAAGCTGTTCCTTGGAGGCAAGGATTCTGAGGCTTCATCTGACATACTTTGGACATGTTGTAAGGAGGGAGAGGTCTTTGGAGAGGGACATCATGCTTGGGAGGGTGGAGGGGAAGACCCTCTATGAGGTGGATTGATTCAGTGGGGTAGTCGGGATAGGTGTGTCAGAGGCAGTGAGATTGGCACAGGATAGAGCAGGGTTTAGGGCTGTTGTACATAGGGTCGCTATGAGTGGCTAGCGACTTGACGGCACATAACAACAACAATGTTGGTAAAGTACAACTCATATTTTGTGACTTTAGAACTTTGAAAATTGTACAATGTTCTTAGCACCTTATTTTGTTTTTTAATTTCTTGGTGTCTTTATATCTTTTCCAACGTAATTTCAGATCTCATTCCCTTCTTCCTGTCTCAGTCTTCAGTGCAATGCTATTAACTCAGTGATGTTTTAGATTGTCTTGCAATGGCAGTCACTTCAGACAAAAGAAGACTTACATGTCACATGATCTCAGTATATACGTTGGTAGAATGGATGCAGCACTGACAAAATTGCTCTGCGAGTTTTCCTCTTTTTCATTTTTGTTGGAGCGTCTGTGCACTATTTCCCAATCAAGTTTTTTTAATATCTTTTCTTTAAAAAGGGATATTTGTGGTGGACATGAGAAAGTTTACGTTAGTGAAATTTGTCAAAGTGGAAATACCTCTTAAGAAAGCTCCATAAAAATAAAAGTTAGAACTTGAACTATACCAGGAGAATATGAGAACTGAGGCACAGATTTGTACACCAGTGCTCATAGTATCATTATTCACCATCACAAGAAAATGGAAACAGCTGAAATGTCCAACGACAAAAGAATGGATTGAGAAGTTATAGTACATTCACACAGTGGAATACTATGCAGCCCACAGAAGCAATGATTTTTCAAATTATTACCTAACTTGGGAGGGACTGGAAAGCGTTATACTGAATGAACTAACTCAGTCCCACAGGATAAATTATACACTGTGTTCTTTTTGAATACTTAGAATTACAAGGTAATTTTGAAGTTATTCTTACACTTAAAATATATATCTACGAAGAAGTTGCTAGGAATCTTATGTTACAATCAGATTTTTTTATATCAGTTCTTCTTGGTAGGTGCCATTTATTTGAGTATGACCCATAGCGACCCTGTGAGCAACGGACCTGAACCATATCCTGTCCCGTGTCATCCATATACTTCCTGACACACTAGAGCCCGTCGCAGGAATCACTGTGTCAATCCATCAGGTTGAGGGTCTTCTTCTCTTTTTCAAACCCTCTACCTTTCCATGAATGATGTCCCTCTCCAAGGAATAACCTCTCCTAGCAACATGCCCGAAGTATGTGGATACACTTTGTGCTCTAGTGACACTTTCTCCAAGACGTATTTGTTTGTTCTTTTGGAAGTTCATGGGACATTCAATTCTCCAAGATCAAAGCATAAAGACACCAATTCTTACGTCATCCTTATTAATTATCCAGCTCTCAAATGCACAGCAACTGATTTGAAAAACCATGGCCTGACTCAGACACACCTTAGTCCTCAAACTGATCTTATTACTCCTCAATAATTTGGAGAGGTCTCTGACTGCAGACTTTCCCAGTCAAGTAAGTTTTCTGATTTTCTTACTGCTGAGACCAAGAGTGATGATTGTGAATTCAAGGAAGATGAAGTTGTGAACAACTTCAGTCTTTTCTCCATCTATTATGATGTTGCCTGTTGGTAAAGGGGTGAAAATATTTGTGTTCTTGACATGGAGATTCAATCTGTATTGAAGGCTATCATTTTTCATCTTCTGCTTCAAGTGCTTTAAGTCCTCCTCACTTTCAGCAAGCAAGGTTGTGTCTTTTGCATAATGCATATTATTGAGGAGTCTTCCTCTGGTCTTGATGCCACATTCTTCTTCGGAGAGTCCAGCTTCTTAAATAATTTGCTTAGCGTAGAGATTGTATAGGTATGGGGAGTGGTGACAAACCTGACACACTCCTTTCTTAATTTTAAACCATGTTGTGTTCCTTTGCTCTGTTCGTACAGTAGCTTCTTGGTCTAGTTATAGGTTTTGCATGAGCACAATTAAGTGTTCTGGGATCTTCATTCTTCTCAAGGTTAGCCATAACTTCTTATGACCCACACAATCAAATGCCTTTGCACAGTCAATAAAGCATAAATAGACATTCTTCTGGCATTCTTTACTTTCCACCAGGATCCATCTGACATCAGCAATGATATCCCTGATGCCACAGCCTCTTCTAAATCATGCTTGCACTTTTGACAGTTCTTGAAGTACAGTTCTAGCCATTTTTGAAAGATCTCCAGCAATATTTTGCTTGTATGTCATATTAATTTTTCGATCATTTCCACGTTCTATTGGATCACCTCCCTTGAGAATGGTAACAAATATGGACCTTTTCCAATCAGTTGGCCTGACTGAGATCAGTAGAACCCTTCAAGGTAATACTCTTATCTCCTTTTCTATGAAATTTGAGCTAGGGATTTTCTAAGATGATTGTGACAGTTTTGCAGACTATTAGGAGAGCAGTGACATTGACATATCTGGAAAACAAGCTTTGAGAAATAGAACATAAAAACATGCTAGATTCAGGGAGCTCTGGTGGCCTAGTGGCAAGAAGCTGCACTGCAATCCCGGAGGTTCATGGTTTGAATCTACCATATGCTCTGCTGGAGAAGGAAGGACAGTCTCCTCCTGTACCAATCAGATCTGATTGGATGGTACACGCACAAAAATAATAAAATAAAATGGAAAAAAAAAGCTAGATTCAGTTGGTATTAAGCTAGCCTAGGGGGGCATGTCTTAATAGCATTAACTCTCAGATGATTGAAATGAGAAATTATACAAAGCCGAGGAGTCTCAGAAAACTTTTAGCAACTCCCTGCACCCAGACTTAGTGTCATAATTACATCTTCTTCTAACCTTTTCTGGCGTGATTTTTTTTAATAAAATTTTTATTTTATTTTGGTTTTGCAATTTTCCTGTGGTGTGTTTTTTTTTTAAATGTAAATGTTTTTTCTGTTCCCATTAGATGGTTAGTAGTTAGAAATAAAATGACTTAATCAACTGGAAGAGAATAATTTCTAGAACTTGTAACACTCAAATTGTTTTACCTAAGTACTTTAAGAAATTTTGGATTAATTGCTTAACCGTAGTTCACAGTTCTTAAATTTCAGATACTCCTCTTCCAGTGAGAGGAAGTATCCCCCAGAAGGAATTCTTTTCCTGGCTGGCAGAACAATATCAGTTCTTAGCACACATGAAATCAAGCTGAGATCCAGAGCTAATCCAAGAACTATAGTTTTCTTTGCACCACTCTAAGAATGTTTTCTTTGTTTTGTTTACATTCCTACACTTCTCTCAACTTTTCAAGCTAGAGTCAGAACAGAGAATATTTTTACTTTCATGATTAAGAAGAGACTCAATTTCTTTGCTTTGTTTTAGAAAGGATATTCTCTAGCTAATAACTGTTTTGTTCTGCTGGTGGGAAAGTCACAGTGTAGACTGACAGTGCCAGCTGTACCCGCTTTGGAACCACCACCTCATTCTTGCTAAGGGCTGCTCCACGTCAGTGAGTGAGCATGAGGTCAGGCCCATTCTTAGGGGATATAGGATTCCTCTGACAGAGCAGTACCCTAAAGTGTAATCTGTTCAGCAAACATTTATAATGTCACACAATTTCTGTGGTTTGAAAACACAAGAGTGGATTAACTAGATGATTCTGGCTCAGGGTCTCGTGAAGTTATAGGCAAGCCATTGGCCAGGACTGTACAGGAATCATCGGAAGCCTGAGCTGTGACTGCAAGATCTGCTTCCAAGATTACTCACTTCCATGACTGTTTGGCAAGAGTTCTTTGCAAATTCCTGCCAGGAAGCCCCAAATCCTTCCCATATCCATGTCTCTTACAGAGCAGCCAAGCTGAGTATGTTCAGACTGCCAGCCTGTAGGAGGGCATCCGTTAGCAAACCACTTGTACCACCCAGGAATCTAACATAACATCTCTATATTTAATTCTCTTTTTAACTAGTGTGAAAGTCCCCTGAGAGTGGGAATTGTATCTTATTTTATTCACTGTTACACTCCAAAGACTGTGCTTTAACTTTAGTAGGTACTCAGTAAATCCTGGTGGCTAGTAAGAAATAAAAACACTTGATTGGGGAGCTCTGGTGGTCTAATGGCAGGAAGCTGCACTGCAATCCCGAAGGCACATGGTTCAAATCCACCAGATGCTCTGCTGGAGCAGAAGGGTAAATCTCCTCCTCTGCCAGTCAGATCTGATTTTGACCATATACAGAAAAGAAAGGGAAAAAAACCACCAAAAACCCAAAGACAAGGAACCCCCTCTTGATCATATGAATGAGTGCACTTTTCTCCTCCATCTTCAATCCCTCTTGATCATCATCATGATAAATCTCAAGACAGAGAAAAGAGAAGGGATTCCAGTTTGAAAGCCTTGCTTTATCACTTTCCACTTTGTAAATAATTCCTAGTTTTCCAGTTCTGACAACTCAAGATAAGATATATTTCTGCCTCCTGTCTGACTTGCAGGGGCTGCAGCAAGAGAAGGGCTCAGGCTCACCAGCAGTTAGTTGGGCACCGGACCAGGCAGTGTTTTGTTCATTATGTTGCTAAAAATCAGAACAACAGTACCTGACAACAACAGCCTCCTAAATGATGACAAAATAAATGTGTTTGTTAACGCCTCCGACTTGCCGTGTCCACAGTGACAGCAGCACCGGCTAACTAAGACAATATTGTAAAAACAGAGACTACCTGTTCTCTTCAATTATCCATGAAACCTTTACAGAAGAAGGTACATCTTGCTTGCATCCATAATTAACATCCTTGGTATCAGCAGTCAGGAAATCAGAAGATGCATTGCACTGGGAAAATCTGAAGTTAGGACCTCTCCAAATTATTGAGGAGCAATGATGTCAGTTTGAGGAATAAGATGTGTCTGATTCAGGCCATGGTCTTTCCAATCACATGTTATGCATCTGAGAGCTGGGCCATGAATAAGGATTATGAAAGAAGAATTGATGCCTTTGAGCTGTGGTGTTGGAGAAGAGCACTGAACATTTGCTGTATGGCCAAGAGAACAAACCCATATATCTTGGAGTGGGTGCATCAGGGTTGTATCCTTTCTTGATACATATTCTGTCCATATGCCAAACAAATAAGAAAGTTTGACTGTATGAACAAAAATAATGCTTCAGGGTTAGAGGATGCTTCATCAACAATGTGCATTATGTAGATGACACAGCCTTGCTTGCTCAAAGTGAAGACGGCTTGAAACACTTGCTGCAGAAGATAAAAAACTACTGTCTTCATTATGGTTTACGTCTCAACATCAAGAAAACAAAAATCCTCACCACTGGACCAATAGACAACATCGTGATAGATGGAGAAAAGATTGAGGTTGTCAGTGACTTCATTTTACTTGTATCCACAGTCAACATCCGTGGTAACAGTGGTCAGGAAATCAAAATATGTGTTGCATTGGAAAAATCTGCCATCAAGTGCTTCTTCAAAATTCTTCAAAACAAGCAAGTCTATTTAAAACTAAGGTGCACCTGGTTCAAGTCTTGGTCTTTTCAGATCCTATGCATCTGTTTTGATCTTTTTTATCTTCTTTCTTTTTTGTTGTGTATCATCAAGTCTGATCCGACTGGCGCAGATGGTGATTGCCCTTCCTTCTCCAGCAGAGCATCTGGTGGATTCAAACGATGAGCCTTTGGGATTGCAGCACAGCTTCTTGCCACCAAGCCACTAGAGCTCCCCATCCTAGGTATCTGAAAGTTGGACAAATAAGGAAGACCAAAGAAACATTGATGGCTTTGAAGTGTGATGTTGAAGAAAAGTACTGAATATTCCTTGAACTGCCAAAAGAACAAACAATTCTGCCCTTGGAGGAAATGTAACTGGAATACTTCTTTGAGCAAGGATGGTGAAACTTTATCTCATATACTTTGGGTAAGTTGTCAGAAGTGACCAGTACTTGTTAAAAAAAAAAAGCTAGGAAATGTGGAGGGTCAGAGAAAGAGAGGAAGACCTTCAACAAGATGGTTTGACACAGTAACTGTTACAGAGCGCTTGAGTATATGAGAGATAGTGAAAATGGCACAGGACAGGGCCAATTGTTCATAGTCACTGTGCACACTTCACTGCATAGCACCTAGCAATGACAACAGTTGCCCCTGAAGACTCTGATGTGTAGTCTAGAGATTTGCCCTGCTGATTCAAAGGTGGCACCTTTCTGATGGTGCCCACCAGTGGATCCTAGAAAGAAAGATGACCAATCTCCTTGTCTGTGATTTGTTGTTGGCAGGTACCTTCGAGTTGAGTATGACTCATAGTGACACTATGAACAACAGATTAGAATTTTTGTTTTCTTGACATTTAAATGCAATCCGTATTGAAGATTGCAGTGTTTAAGCTTCTGCAACAAGTGCTTCAAGTCCTCTTTACTTTCAACAAGCAAGATTGTGTCATCTGCATACCAATGGTTATTTGAGTCTTCCTCCAGTCTTGAAGACACATTCTTCTTCATAGTAACCAGTTTCTTGAATAATTTGCTCAGCATAGAGATTGAGTAGGTATGATGAAAGGCTATAATCCTGACACATGCCTTTCTTAATTTTAAACCATCTAGTGTTCCCTTTTTCTGATCGGACTACAGCTTCTTGGTCTAGGTATAGGTTTTGCATGAGCACAATTAAGTGTTCTGGAATTTCCCTTCTCAATGTTATTCATACTTGTTGTGATCCATATGGTCAAATGCCTTTGCATTTAAAAAAGTACAAATATACATGTTTCTGGTTTGTTTGGGTTTTTTTTTTTTTGCTTTTTTTTTATCTTTTTCTTTTTACAAACCCTTGTTCTGGTTTGTTTTTGTTGGTTTTTTTTGTTTGTTTTTTTGCTTTCAACCAGGATCCATCTGACATCAGTAATAACTCTGGTGCCACAGCCTCTTCTAAATCCTGCTTGAACTTCTGACAGTTATGACATTGGGTTTGATCTAGCCATTATTTGTTTAATGATCTCTAGTAGTGTTTCACTTGCATGTGATGTTAATGATATTGCTTGATAATTTCCACATTCCGTTGGACCACCTTTCTTGGGAATGGGAAGAAATAGGATCGCTCCCATGTGGTTGACCAGGAAGCTGTCCTCCAAATTTCCTGGCATAGTTTGGTGAGCAAATCCAGGGCTGCATGTGTCATTTGACACTTGTCAATTGGTATCACATTGATTCCTGGGGCCTTTTTTTTTGCAGGAAATATGCTTTCTTTAAAACGTGCCCTTGGGTTAAAGCCAGCAGAGGCTCAGCTGACATCAGTTGGGGCCTTATGTTTTTGCCAGCGCTTTCAGTGCAGCCTGAACTTCCTTACCACTAGCTCTTCATCATGTGGTGGTGGTTGTAGATGTTGTTGTTGTTGATCGCCTTTGAGTCGAGCATGACTCATAGCGACCCTATGAACAAAAGACCTGAAGCCCCTCTACAACTATCGACATTTATCAACGTTCATAGAGTTTCTGGAGGCTTCTTGTTTAGGAAGCGGATGCCACTTTATATGTGGTATTTCCTGAAATTTTTCACTGCTTACCAATCCTTTTGGTACAGTGACTCTTAGTATTCCCTCCATCTTCTTTTGATGTTTCCTGATCATTCAAGGTTTTGCCCATATATTTTATATTTTAGTGAGTCTGATACAGGCCATGGTCTTTGCAATCAGAGAGTTATGCATCAGAGACTTGGGCAGTGACTAGGGAGGATAGAAGGAGAATTGACACCTTTGAGCTGTGGTGCTGGAGAAGAGTATTGAGTGTACCATGGACTGCCAAGAAAACAAACAGATTCATCCTGGAGAGGATTAAACCAAGCAACTCCTTGGAGGCAAGGATTCTGGGGCTTTGTCTGACATACTTTGGACATGTTGTAAGGAGGGACCAGTTCTTAGAGAGGGACATCATGCTTGGTAGGGTGGAGGGACAGCGCAGGAGGGGAAGACCCTCTGTGAGGTGAATTGATTCAGTGACTAGGTAATTGGGATGGGAGTGTCAGAGACAGTGCAATTGGCACAGGATAGAGCAGAGTTTAGGGCTGTTGTACATAGAGTCACAAGCGACTTGACGGCACATAACAACAACAACAACATATTTTAACTAGAGGCTTGAATTTGTTCATTTCTTTCAGCTTGAGAAATGCCAAGCAAGTTCTTCCCTTTTTATTCTCCAGTTCTAGATCTCTGCATATTCTTCTGAAAGCGTTTGCTTTGTCTTCTTGAGCTGCTATTTGAAACCTGTTCACCTCTTTGACTTCAGCATCTCTTCCCATTGTTTGGGCTTCTTAGCACACTAGTGCCGTTTCCAGGGTCTCTTCTGACATCCGTTTTGGATTTTTTCCATAGAGGATGTCCCTGTATATGGGAAACCCATGACCATTCAAACCCATTGTCATTGATTGAATCAATCACAGTTCCTACTGATATTCCATTGAATACCCAAGCCTGTATTTTTTCATGGAGAATGACAGCCCATCTTTCTCTAACAGAGAACCTGGTTGGCCCAAGTTGCTGACTTCATGGTTAGGAGTCTGACATGTCACCCACTGAAACACCAGGGGTCTTGACTTGGAATCAAGCACATGCATTTGAAGTTCTCTGTCCGTGCTTTACTGTCGACTGTCTGTGGGGAAAAACAAACGCTTGAACAGTGAAGCTCATGCCTGGGAACAGGAGCAAACCCCATGGACCCAGAATGGAAAGGCTGCTTGTGCTGGCAGAACTGGGCACAGGGATTCCCTAAGATATTGTCTGTTCAACTCTCTGGAAGCAGTAGATCACCAAAAATATCCTGGTGAGCAGACAGGATGTGTAGACAACCTCATCAAGCAGTGGTCAGCTATCTGGTCCTCTTACTCCCTCAAATCCTTATACCTGTGATATCTACTGCTGTTATGTGCCATTGAATTACCTGTGACCCATCGTGAACCTGTGTACAGCAGCTCTGAAGCCTGCCCTGTCCTGAGCCAGTCTCACCAATTCTAGTACACCAATCCCCATTGTCCCAGTCACTGTATCAATCCATCTCATCCGGAGTCGTTCTCTCCTGCTCTGTTCCTTCATCCTTCTGAGCATGATGTCCTTCTCCAAGGACTGGTCCCTCCTGGCCACGTGCCCAGAGTATGTGAGGTGGCCATTTACTGCATTACTCTTGACCCCTCTGTTTCTTCCTGGCCCTTAACACCTCTTCTTTGCCCAATCTATGAAGCCACTGACCTTTTCCTTTGTATTTCCTCCCAGATCACAGCTGTATTGAGACATCTCCTTTCTCACATCATTACCCTCTACTCTTCCCATGTGGGAATGTCTCCTCGCCTCTCACAGTATCGTTGTTATATATACCCCAGGACCTTTCCATTTTTTTGGGTCTTGCTCAAGACCATCACATTTCTACTTACCAACTCCCCATTGACCCCATGAGTGCTGCCACCTGATCCCTCCTGTGTCCTTTGATCCCATACCTTGGTCTTTGGTCTCATACCTTGGCCTTTGATCCCATTCCTTGGCCTTTGATCCCATACCTTGGCCCTTGATCTCATACCTTGGCCTTTAATCTCTTATCTTGGTGTTCTCCAGACCTTGTCCATATCTTCATCCCTCAATACCTTGCCTGCCTCTTGGTCTTTTCATTGCCCTCCTCACACCCAGACCATCTCCACACTGTTCCCTTCTCCTCTGTACATTGCTCCTGGAGTCAGGTCCTCTAGCGATACCTGTACACAGAAGCTCATGACAACACCACTCACACAGTATTCAAAATGTGAAAACATTTTGAACGTGCATGAATAGATGAGTGGATAAGCAAA
Organism: Elephantulus edwardii; assembly: GCF_000299155.1. Lineage (NCBI taxonomy): Eukaryota > Metazoa > Chordata > Mammalia > Macroscelidea > Macroscelididae > Elephantulus > Elephantulus edwardii. The sequence continues at coordinate 783,471 of NW_006399908.1, read as the reverse complement.
ATGTGGCAAGTCCATTCAGTGGAATATTAACCCCTAAAAGAGATGGCTTAGATGAATCTCAAAACCATTGAGAACAAAGGGTTCTCTATCGCATGAGTCTATGGAAATGGAAAATCCAGAATAGGTTAGATCCACAGAAATGGAACATGAATTTGTAAATGCCAGGGAGAAGGAGAGAGGGTTTGGATTAGTGACTGCTTCAGGAATCCAGGGTTTGTGTTTAGGATGAGAGCAAACAGTGGTGATGATTGAATAGTTCTTAGGGAGCTCTGAGGCCTAATGTTAAGAATCTGTGATGCGATCCTGAAGGAAGACAGTTCAAATCCACCAGTTGCTCCCTGGGAGAAGGATGAACACTGTCCTGTGAGATTACTGCCTCAGAAAATCCACTGGAGGGTCAGCTATGGATTGTACTACCATTACAGGAAAACTTAGCCCTTGAACTTTATACTTTACAATGAACAAACCAGGAACCTTTATTTGAGGTAAAATCTTAAATGCAAAATAACTAAATCATAAATGAGAAAAGTACTGTCACAAAGTGAAAGCCTCTAATGCAGGTCATTGGCATTAGATGCTGGCTGGCTCTCATTTCTGACAGGAGAGACACTCCTGTGGTTGTCTATGCCTGTATAATTGGCTCTTCCTCCTGGAGAATATCTCGAGGGGGTTCCTGACAACTGTGGATGGACTGGATCTCATTGCAGGAGTGTCCCTCCATGTGACTCTGGACTTCTTTATCAGGAAGACCCTGGAGCATGCAGTCTGTTGTGGTTTCTGGGAGCTATGCTGGGCATGGAGCCACTGTGGCTTCTGGGGATGGAAGAGCTCCAGGTGCATTTTCGACAGGTTCTGCTTGCAGAGCTTACAGTATTCAGGAATCCTGGAATGGGTGGCTGTGCATTCGACGTTGGAGATGGATGTGGGCAGGATCTAGAGGTAGATCCAAGTTCCAGAGACTCTTGGTCACACAGAGCTGGGGGGGGGCATTCAGTCAGAAGTAGCAGTGGGGTGTGATGTTAGGTCTCACGTCAAGAACACTCATGTCCTCAGTGACTGTGAGGTGAATTGCCAGAGAGGTGCCAGAGTTGGCTGTGCAGCTCCGTAAGGGACCATGTGAACATCAGTTTCCTTGACGCTGAGACCAGAAGAACTAGCTGGTGCCAGGTGGCCGCTCTAAAGATGGATCAGAGTAAAAGACCCTCATTGAAGTGGGAGGAAATGTGGAACAAATCTCACCAAGGGTTTTTTTCCATAATAATTAGTACTTTTTTCATTGTTGAGCATTTTATCCCTCCCGCTCCCCCAACCCTTGTTCCCCTAATGCACCCCCTTTTCCAGATTGTAGTCTTACATATAATGTCTAAGCATATGTTCCTTTTGGACAGTTCTTCCTCATAAATCTCATCAGTTTTTAAGGCCAGACTTATGGTCTGGTATAGGAGGCTGTCACCACTGTGACTATCGTCTTTAGTTCTCTTTTGACAATAAAACTCGCCCCTATGACTGGGCAAGAAGCTGAGCTGCAATCCTGAAGGCACAGGGTTCAAGTCCACCAGCTGCTCTGCGGGAGAAGGATGGGCAGTCTCTTTCCATGCGATTAACTGCCTCTGAAAACCAGCTGGAGGATCAGCTGTGGGCTGGTTCCCACTCCATGGTACACAACAACAACATGGCTTAACTTTTAGGTAAACAATTAAGATGTGACTGAGGACAGCAGAGACTCAGCCACTCCTTATATAAACAACCAAATCAAGAAAAAGATCAGCCCAGATAAAGCCCAGACGTGAGGAAGTGGTAAGTTAGAAGGAGTCGTGAAAATGGGAATCACAGGGAAGAGATGGGATGAATATCACTCCATTGTGGGTATTGCCATTAATGGTAAAAGTAAAATATGCATGAATTACTGAACTGAAATCCAGTTTGATTTGTAACCTTTCATTCAAATCACAAGTTAAAATTTGTGACTTAAAGTCAGATGTGATGTAAAAGTATAAAGAACCTCAAGTCATTTCATTAATCATGGAATCCTTTTATTCAGGCCTCACATCTCATTCTAGGGATGAGAAAACATCAGATTGGCAGTGTCAAGTGGCTGCCCAAAGGCACTAACTTAGAGCTGGTAACCCTTCCCCACTTGGTGTGTACATAGAATTGGAACCAACCCATAGTGACCCTCCAGCGGGTTTTCAGAGGCTGTGAATTGCATAGGAACACATTGCTCTGGATGAGGTGGATTGGTACAGTACCTGGGTTAATGCAGGTAGGTGTATCAGAAACTGTGAGATTGGCTCAGGATAGGGCAGACTTCAGAGCATAGGGTCGCTATGAGTCCAGTCAACTCAGTGACACATAACAACAGCTCCTGGGTGGGGGATCCTCTGGTTGAGTGCCTTAATGCGTTCCCTGGAGCACTGCTGAAAGGGCAGAAGAAAGCAGTCATCTTCTGATCTGGCAGCAGTGAGAGGCCTCTTCTCTGTAGCAGCCAGCCTCCCTTCTGGAAAAACATATTGCAACGCCAAGACACAGCTTGTGAGCTGAAGGCCTCTTGGGAGTCTCTGGGGTGGCCCCAGGACCTCCTCTGGCCACCTCAGCTTCCTGGGTGTGGAGACTTCACCCTGTTTGCACTGACCCTGGAGAGGAGTGTGTGATGGCATTGCTGTGCTCTTCACCCATCTCCTGTGGAGACTGTGCCCAACAGCAGTGGGCCCAGAAACCTGTCAGCTGACCCTTCGGCCCTGGTGTTGCTGACTCATCATCATCCTCAAATCTTTTCCAGAGAAGAAGACCCCTCCTTCTCTGACCCCCACCCGACTTCTCTCCCACATGAACCCTGTCTCAGCAGTGGGTTCCTCCTTTCCTTTCTATTCCCAGGTTGGGTCTCTACAAGGACATGGGCTGGCCTGGCCTGGGGACGGGTGTGGATCGATCCACATGACATCGTCATTGTGTTGGCCTGGCCTGAGTCAGCTTTTTGTGAGAAACCCTGTGTTACCTTTGAGTTCCTTTTAGTAAATGGATTCCAGAGCCTGTGCGAATGAAAACAAAACCATTTGCTGCCATATCTTTTTGTTGTTGTTGTTATTGTTGTTGTGTACCATTGAGTTGGGTCCATCTCGCACAGGTGGAGATTGCCCCTCCCTCACCAGCGGAGCATCTGGTGGATTTGAGCCGCACGCCTTTGGGATTGCAGTGCATCTTCTTGCCACTAGGCCACCAGAGCTCCCTTGGATGCCATATCCTGAGCAAGTTGGGGTCTTTGGCTTGCCAAGACAGCCAGAGAGCATCTTGCTCACACTATTGTCTTTAGCCAAGTGAGCTTACGAGGCAGTTTTGTTCAGAATGTGGTGGTCTGGTTTCCAGGGTTCCAAGTTCTGTTGGGTACCCAATACCAAGGAGAGAGGTCACACACATCCTGGGTCCCCCTGCTGCAGCCCCACCCCAGATGACCCTTCACAGGGGTCCCTCTACTCAGTGCCACCTCTGTTAACTGTAAACAGTGACCCCGCACAGCCCTTCCCACAGAAATCAGGGAAGGTCTGTGTGTTTCGACGCCCTGATTTTCATTTTACAGAGTTCCTTCCTGGCTCCTCCTTTCTTAGACAGCGTGTCATCTGGACAAGTCACTCTGCCACTCAGTCCTCCCCCACCCCGTTCTAATGACATCATTATCCTCAATGTGATGCTGTGATTTTGCACAATGTTACGAATACAAGAAATCTGGTAGAGGATAAACTAGATCTCTTTGTAATACCCCTCCCAATATTTTAATCTACCATTAGCCCTTTTTTACCTTTTTAAAGAATTAGTAAGAAATTGGCGAGCTCTGGTGGCCTAGTGGCAAGAAGCTGCACTGCAGTCTCAGAGGTGTGCGGTTTGAATCCACCAGAGGCTCAGCTGGAGAATGAGGGGCAATCTCCTCCTGTGCCAGTCAAATCTGACTTGAAGGTACACACACACAAAATAACAAAATTAAAAAAAAATTAGTAACAAATAAACCAACTACTACCATATTTCCTGAAACAAACATCAATTTCGTGTTTTTACACATTTCCCTCTTGTCACTAGATGCCTTGATTTTGCTCAGGACTCATAGGGAGCTGACATGCATCAGACATGCCCGGTCCTCACCTCCCTCCTGTGTCGTCCTCACCATCTCTGCTGTACTTAAGTTCATTGTGGCAGTCACTGATTGTCGGCATGAATGACCTTTCTCTTTCTATGACAAGCATGCTGTCCTAATCCAGGGACTGGCCTGTGCAGACAGCATATCCAAAGTATGTAAGAAAAAGTTTCAGCATCCTTACTTCTAAGGGGCACCTTCATTCCACTTCTTATAAAACAGAACTGTATATTCTCTCTCTCTCTCTCTCTCTCTCTCTCTCTCTCTCTCTCTGTGTGTGTGTGTGTGTGTGTATAGACAATCCATTCAGTACTTTCTTGAACCACAATTCAAACACCAATTTATCTTCAGTCTTCATTGCCAAGTCTCACCTACATACAAAAAAACCCAAACTGGAAAAACAAGGTCATGAATTAGAACCAGCCTATAGCTGACCCTCTGGCAGGTTTTCAGAGTCTGTGAACCCCAGGAGAAGTGCCCACTCTTCTCTCTTGAAGCAGCTGATGGATTTGAACCACCTGCCTTGGGGTTTGACAACACAGCTCCTGACCGCTGGGCCCCTAAAGCTCTCATATGTTTGTTCTTTTCTGATTGACTCTTTCAGTTCTCTAGGTTCATTCATGTTAAGAGGTGCTTTGTGGATATTTCATTATTCTTTAATGTTGCTATCGTAGGTTGTATTCTCTAGACAAGCAAAAACCAATAAAACCTGTGATAGAGTTGCACTGCCAACCCAAAGTTTGCATTTCGAATCCACCCTCTGCTCTGAGGGAGAAGGATGGGTAAACTCCTCTTGTGCAACGTGCAGCCTCAGAAAACCCACTGGTGTGTCACATAAGAGTTGGTTCTGAAATTTACAACCAGGAGAAGATAAAATAGATGAATGGTACCTTCTAAGAATCAAATCCCTATGCGCATCCAGCGATGTGGCGCTTTCTCAAAAAGTTGCAAATAGAGATACCACTTGACCCAGCAATTCCACTACTGGGAATATACCCTAAAGAGACCATAAATGACATCCAAGTAGATATATGCATACCCATGTTTATTGTGGCTTTGTTTACAATAGCAAGGAGTTGGAAACAACCTAAATGCCCATCAACAAACGACTGGGTAGAGAAGCTGTAGTACATTCGCACAATGGAATATTATGCTGCATTGAAAAAAAAGGAATTAATGCAATATTATTTAAAATGGGTGACCCTGGAGGACATTATGCTGAGTGAGGTATCTCGGTCATAAAGGGACAAATGCTATATGGTGCCACTGTTGTAGAATGAGGCTGACATCGGGGTGAGGGTAAGACTGAGAAAAACTGGATGAAATATGTTTACGGCATTGAAGTCTATGGGGGAGAGAATAGTTTAAAAGTATTATATTTTAGGGCATTATGTTTATCGTAAGAGTACGGAATGAGGGTTGCAGAATGGATTATATTTGGGGTTGGGGGTGTGGTTGGGGGATGTGTGTGGGGGATTGTATACCAATGAGGGAGTTTTTCTTTTGCTTTTCAAGGAGAGGAGCAAACGAGGGATGGGGTGGGGGAGGAGGGTGGACGAAGAGAAGGGTGCAACAATGAATGAATGGAATTCCAAAATCTCTGTAGATGTTCATTGAAATGAAAAATAAATAAATAAAAATTAAAAATAAAAAAAAGAGTTGGTTCTGACTTAATGACACATACACCAATGACATATATATTGTTGGGTCAGATCTTGGGAGAGATCTGTAAGGAAACTTTAAGGACAAACATGAGATACAAAAAGTAAATAAAGTTCTCAAAGAAATGCATGCTGAAGTGTTAATCTTTTAAATAGGAGATGAAGATCAGAAACTATTGCTTTGTATGTACTGAAAATCTGTCACATCAGAGTAACATCGATCTCCCCCCTCAGTTCTTTCTGTAAGAATCATGCCCTATAAATAACTGTGTGGATGAAGACTGCTGAAAATAGCAGGAACCTGATGGTCTAAAGATGAAGAAAGTCCATCAGATCCGATATCTGCATTGTGGAATGGTCATTAATAGACCTGGACCCAAGGACAACATCCACACCCTTCTCCTTTCCTTCATTCTTTCCTGACTCTTCTCCTCTTCCACATTTCCATCCTTGCTGTCTTCCTGGCTACCTGACTTCTTACTGTCTTTCCTTCTGTCCATAATTAGTTACCCTCTCCACTTTTTTGATCTAAGAAAAGGACCAAATTCCTTATCACTCAGCCAGCTGTTTCTGAACTATCTTAGTCTAAAAAAGATAGAAGATGTCTCATTCTCTGGGAGGCTGTCAGGGACCTCTCCAGAGTACTGAAGAGCAACAATGTCAGTCTGGAGACTAAGGTGCCCCTGATCCAGGCTATAGTCTTCACAATTGCTTACTATTCATCAGGAAACTTGACAAAGACTGGGGATGATAGAAAGATAATTCATGCCTTTGCTCTCTGGTGCTGGAAAAGAGGATTGAATATACCATGGATTGCCAAGAGAACAAAAAGGTTTGTCCTGGAGAGGGTGAAGCCAGGCTGCTCCTTGGAGGCAAGGATTCTGAAGCTTCGTCTGACATACTTTGGTTGTGATGCAAGGAGGGACCAGTCCTTGGAGAGGGACATTATGCTTGGAAGGGTAGAGAGATGGAGAAAGAGAGGGAGACCATCAATGAGATGGATTGAGTCAGTGACTGGGATAATGAGGGTAGGTGTTTCAGGGACCACAGGAGAGATCAGGGTTCAGGACTGTTGTACATAGGGTCTCTATGAGACCCAGGTGACTCGACAGCATGTAACAACAGTAACTGAAAAAGAATAGAAACTGGTACAGAATTGAAAATTCCAGGTCAACCAGGCCCTAAGTCGTCACCCTGCCAGTTGCTAGTAAGCATTACTTCACTCTTGTGAAGATGAGCTTGCTAAGGCCACTGGCTTTCATGCACTTGTCTGTGCATCGAGTGCTACCCTGTACAAATGGGCAAGAAATTGCATTGCCGACCCCAAACAGGAAGTTCAAATCTACCAGCTACCTGTCAGGAGAAAACAGGTATTCTCTTCCCATGTGTTTCACAACTTCTGAAATCCCCCTGGAGGGTCAGCTATGAATGAGTTCTGACTGAATGACACATAGCAGCAATTATGTATTGGGAACAAAGCAAGACACAGAGTTAGAGAGAGAAGTCCGGAGCCCTGAAGGAAGCCCCTTAAACCATTAAAATAGACGTGGAAAAAATGCTTGCAGTACTTGGCAAGATATATGGCTTTAGATAATCAGGAGAGGCTGACGTCATGTTTGATGTTTATGGGATGCAAAAGAATTCCCTAGACAGAAAAGAAAGGAGGAAGTTAATCCTGACAACTCATCTAGAAAATAAAACCAGTGGCATCTCTATAACCTTCACCCTGGCTCTCTGGGACTCTAGTCCTTAATCTCCTGGCCCAGTCTCAAAACTCTGGGAATAGTTGTCTCTGTGATACAAGGTTGCTTGCTGTGCCTTGAACATACACAAGCTCTTGCCTTAGCCCTGAGCCTGACAGACCCAGTGGTCCTGTGACCGGCTCCCACACACCTGGCTCTCATCTCTCCACATCTCCACAGAACATCCATCTCTAAATGATCCTTACCTAGGTCCCCACAGTAGATCTTCACAAAGACAAGGATAGGTGTCTTGTTTATTAGTGTTTTCTCCAACATATAAGCTCTCAATAATTTTTTTTAATTAGGCTAACATATACAGCTCAAAGCATATAGCACCTCAACAAGGTAACGTGTACATCTTGGGGTCATGGATTCTTAACTTCAGCAACTATTCCTTCTGTTCCTTTGCAAAGTATTCCCCTACCATAAACATAAGCCCAGCACCCCAAGCAAAAATTAGCCTTGATTACCTTTTCTCATACTGTTTGACATTCATGTTCTCCTTAATACTGGCTTATTTCATGTAAGTGAGACCATATAGTGTTTGTCCTTTTATAGCTGTGCATTTTGCCAAGCATCATGTTTCCATGGTATTTTTCAAGGTACATTCATATCATGGCTCTATACTTGTTGTTGAAGAAATGAAAGAGTCTATTTAAGGTGGGGCAATACCTTTTCATTTAGTAACTATCATAGAAATGAATACATTCCATAAAATGAACTTTGTGTTCAGCAGTGCTGGAAGACATGACCCACAAGTTGGAAAGTACCCAAAACATGATTGAGAAGAGCTGCCCCCCCCTCAAAAAGTACTAGAGCCTCTTGTTGTTGTTGTTCTTATGTGCCATTGAGTCTCTTGTTACGGCCAATCTATTAAACTATCTTTTTTTTTTAGATTTTATTTTAATAATTTTAATGAACATTTACAGAGAATTTGGTTTTCCATTTATTCATTGTTGCACTTTTCTCCCTGTCCAGCCCTCCCCCCCATGCCCCTCAACCCCAGTTTGCTCCTCTCTTTGACAGTAGAAGAAAAATTCTTTCTTTGATATACACTCCCCCGGCACCCCTCCCACCGCCCCAAGTACACTCCACTACGCAAGCTTAATTGTGGACTCTTGTGATAACCATAATACCCTATCATACATCGCTTTTAAATTATTCTCTCCCTCATCTGTTTCAATGCAGTATACACAATTTATCCAGTTTTTCTCAGTCTTACCCCAACCCTGATATCAATCCTATTTTACAGCAGTGGCAACATGCAGTATTTCTCCTTTTGCGATTGAGATATTTCACTCAGCATGTCGTCCAGGGTCACCCATTTTGATTACTATTGCATGAGTTCCTTGTTTTTCAATGCAGCATAGTATTAGATTGTGTGAATATACCACAGTTTCTCTATCCATTCGTTTGTTGATGGGCACCTGGGTTGTTTCCAACTCCTTGCTATTGTGAACAAAGCCGCGATAAACATGGGTGTGCATATATCTGCGTGGATGTCAGTTATGGTCTCTTTAGAATATATTCCCAGTAGTGGAATTCCCAGTAGTGGTATCTCTATTTGCAACTTTTTGAGAAAGCGCCATACCGCCTTCCACAGTGGTTGCACCATTTTACACTCTCACCAACAGTGAATAAGGGTTCCAGTTTCTCCACAACCTCGCCAGCATTTGTTGCTTGCTGTTCTGTTAAATTTTGGTATTCTGACTGGGGTGAGATGATATCTCATAGTTGTTTTGATTTGCATCTCCCTTAGACCTAGATTTTGAACATTTCTTCATGTGTTTGTTGGCCATCTGAATATCTTCTTTGGTGAAGTGTCTGTTCATATTCTGTGCCCATTTTTCAATTGGATTATTTACCTTTATCTTGTGGTGCTCAAGTATTTTATAAATTCTAGATATAAGTCCCTTATCTGACATGTCATTCCCAAATACTTTTTCCCAGTCTGTGGCTTCCTTTTTACCCTGTTGGAGAAGTTTTTGGATGTGTAAACAATCTTGTTATGGGTCTTCCTATCTTTTGCTGACCATCCACCACTCTAAGTATGATGTCTTTTTCTAAGGTTTGACCCCTCCTAAAACTTGCTCAAAGTATGTGAGATAAAGTTTTACCATCCTTGCCTCTAAGGAACACCCTGGTTTTACTTTACCTAAGATGTATTTGTTTGTTCTTTTGGTGGTTCATGGGATGTTCTTTATTCTTCTCCAGCACCAGAATGCAAAGGCATTGCATTTTTCTTCTTTAATGACTTGAATGGAATACAAATTTCAGGACTTGTAGAGGTGAACTGACTCAAAATAAGAAGAAATGATTGTACACATCCTTTAATAATTGGAACATGAAATATGAACCAAGAATCTCTCTTTCTTCATAATACCATGCAAGTTTTCATCTAGTAACTCTTTCATGAGATGATGGGAGTGAGTGTATTAGAGACAGTGAGATTGACACAGGATAGAACAGGGATTTAGGACTGTTGTACACAGTGTTGCTATGAATCGCAGGCGACTCGACTGCACATAACAACAACAACAACAAATCTTCCATAACTTTTCTCAGGGCCTGGTTTTGCTTCTTCCTGTTCTGGAGTTCCAGTTACATGCATGTTAGTCCTCTTGATTGTGCCTCATGGTATTCTCAGACTTTTTTCATTTTCCTTCATTTTGTGATTCTTCTTTTTCGCCTAGGAGATAAGTGCTTAGAGCTCTGTCTTCTGTTTCACTAATTTTGTGCTCCATCTCTTCAGTTCTGCTCGTATGTCCCTCCAGCATATTGACAACTTCTGACATTCTGGTCCTAATATTCTGGATTGCTGTATCTTGTTTTTTTCAGGTTTCTAATGTCACATTTGTTTTGTCTGCATTGTCTTGAATAGTTGTTTGTTTGGTTTAGTGTTTTGGTTTTGGGTTTTTTTTTAATTCTTTTTTTTGTGTGTGTGTACTATCAAATTGGATCTGACTGGTACAGGAAGAGACTGTCCCTCCTTCTCCAACAGGGCATCTGGTGGATTCAAACTGTTCACCTCTGAGATTGCAGTGCAGCTTCTTTCCACTAGGCCACCAGAGCTCCCTGTTGGGTTTTTTGTTTGTTTTGTTTGTTCGTTTGTTTTTAAATTCTGCTTGGCTTTTGCTTTTAGAATCCTGCAGTTCTTGTAGTTTTCTTTCACTCATTGAAAATACTTGATCATTATTCTTTTAAATCCTGTGTCAGAAAATTCCACCAGGCTTTCTGGCTTGAGGGAATCTGTTGATTCGGTGTTTTGATCTCTTTTTGGGGGTGACATCTTGCTTTGGTTTTGTGTACAGTGCTGAGATAGTCTGCTTCTTCCATGTCATTGCTGTGATAGAGTTTTTCATGCGTTGGGACCCTAGCAGATCCAGGATCTGATGACCGTGGCTGCTGAGGGTCACTGCTCAAGCACAGAGGAAGGCAGCTCACCCCGTGTGAATATGACTCTAGTCTCTAGACTCAAGGGAAGTCTTGCTTCAGTTGAGAAGCTCAATACTCCAGTAAGGATGGACTCTCCTGTGGTTCTTCTCTGATCCTGAGGCCGTTAGCTGCCGCAGGAGAGCCTGCTGTGAAGTGAACGTGCACTGCCTCTGCTCTTTCCTCTCTGGTCCCCCAGCCTGGCAGGAGTGTTGCCTGTGAGGGGGGAGCCCACCGGAAATGAACAGGAGGAGAACTTTCCTGCTTCTGTGTGCCTTCCTTTCTGATCCCTCAGTTAAATTTCCTGTGACTGGAGCCCACCAGGAAGGTAACTAGCTCTGCCTCTGTCTTGGGGCTACTGAGAAGATCATCCAGGATTGGGAGCACACCCAAAAAGGAACTTGAGGAGAACTCATTTCTACTTCTGTTCCTTCATCTCTGGTCCCACAGCATCAAAGTTCTCTGTGGCTTAGAGTCCCCTGGGAAGGGACCTTCTCTACCTCTGTCCCTGTGCTGCTAGGAGTTTTACCCCATGAGAAAGCTCACTCTGCCTCTGTTCCTTCTTCTCTCAGAACATGAAATTTATGGCTCATGGTGTACCAATTGATTAAATTATTCATTAGACTATGATCCTATCCTATGAACCTGGTGAGAGGATGAGAGACACCCAAGCATCAAGGACTCTCCTTCATAGCGTCGCTATGAGTCGCCTGCGACTCAGTGGCACTTAACAACAACGTGATCCTATGCCAACAAACCCAATAAATATCATAGGTGTTTAATTATCTCTGGGAACTATTTTTGACTGTGTTTTCTGCATAATAATTATGTGTGTGTGTGTGTGTGTGTGTGTGTGTGTATAATATCTATAACTTATGCATGTGTATATATCTATATGTATGTATAGATATATACACACACATGCATAAGTTCAGCTTAGTGATAGGAATGAGACTGGAGATTGAATGAATTTTGCACATCCAGTGGTTCATTCAGAGAGCTGTGGTGGCCTAGTGGCAAGAACCTGCACTGCAATCCCAAAGGCATGCAATTCGAGCCCAGCAGTCACTCTGCAGGAGAAAGATGGGCAGTCTCCTCCCATGTGGTTAACTGCCTCTGAAAACCCACAGTATGATCAGCTATGGGTCAGTTCAGACTTGACAATACACAACAACAACAGTGGTTCATTCATCAGAAATACCTTTTTAAAGAAGCAAATGACAACTGTACCCATGGACCTCACCTGATGGACTACACAGAAATAAGAGTGACTACATCTGGGGAGAAAATTGTTGGAGAATCTCAGTATCAGCAGTCAAAACAAGGCTAAGTGCTGTTGTGGAACATACCTTCATTTTCTTCTGTATAAGTCAAATTGAAGCTGAAGAAAAGTAAAGCAGGTCCACAAAGGTTAAAATATGAGCTTGAGTCTATCCCACTAAATTTAAAAACTATCCCAAGAATACATTTAAGACATTGAACAATAATGATCAAAAACCATATGGGTTGTGGGATCACATCAAGGATATCATCCCGGAGAGCAGAAGGTCATTTAAAGACAAGAGAGAAAGGCTGAAATGCGTATCAGAAGAGACCCTGAGAGTTAGACTAGAACATTGAAAAGACAGAGCAAAGGGAAGAGATTCTGAAGTAAAAGAAATGAAGAGAAGATATCAAAGGGCAATTCAAGAAGACATAGCAAACTGTTAACAGTAGAATATGCAAAGAGCTAGAGTTGGGGAATAAAAAGAAAACTCTCACAGTGTTACTCAAGCTGGAAGAACTGAAAAACAAATTCAAGCCTTGAGTTGCAATATTTGAGCAATGCTATGGGCAAAATCTTGAATAATCCAGGAAGCATCCGAAGAAGAAGTTAATGCCCGGAGAACTGATGAATATATAACCGTTTCATGAAGTAGTGTAATAATCAAGAGCCAGTGGTAACGAAAGAAGCAGTTCAAGCTGCATGGAAGACATTGGCAAAAATAATGTGAGAGGTGCCTAAGAAAGGAGAGGCTCCTCAGGAATGTTTGGACTCCTAGCAAGGGAGAAGAGAGGCCCTGCTAGTGCTTCCTTATCGGAAAAGCTAGAGAAGCTGTCATTCTGTGAGGATGTTTCTTTTTCTATAAGAGAAGCTATGGCCTTGTAAGAGGATTCTCTTATCTGGAAATCCAGGACATGTCCAAACTCACAAACCCCAAACCCTGCTGAGACTGTCTAGCTGATGCTGATGTTCTAAAACCACAATTGAGAGAGGAACAGAACTACTTTTATGTCTGTTTCTATAAAAAGCCCAGAACAAGGGGAGCTCTGGTGGCCTAGTGGCAAGAAGCTGCATTGCAATCCCAGAGATTTGTGGTTCGAATCCACGAGATGCTCTGTCGGAGAAGGAGGGGCCATCTCCTCCTGTACCAATCAGATCCAATTTGACGGTACACACACACAGAAAATAATAAAAATTTTAAAAAAAGCCCAGAACAAAGCAAGTAGCTCTGGCATTTTAGACAAGAGTCCCCTGAAGCTCTGCCAGCTAATAAAACCTTTTTCCTCCTCAAAACTTAGTGTCCAAGTGTTTTGTGATCCCTTCCCTCCCTCGGGTCTTGTCTTCCTGCAACATTAACACCCCAAGGATCAAAAGAATGCCAATTAACATGGTTTAAATAATAAATGCAACTCAGAATGTGCTCAGCAGTCTGTGCCAGGAAATAAGGAAGAGTGCTACCTGGCGAGTGGCTGAAGAGATCAAGAATTGTTTCCAGTCCTAAGAAAGATGATCCAACAGAATGTGGAAATTATTAAGCAATGTCTTTAATATCAAATGCAAGCAGAATATTGCTGGGAATTTTTAAAAAATGGCTTGACCAGTACATTGACAGACAACTATCAGATGTCTAAGCTGGATTTAAAAGAGGCCATAGCACCAGCGATCTCATTATTGATGTCAGATTGATTTGACTGCAAGCAGAGAATAACAGAAGAATGTCTCTTTGTATTTTATTGATAGTGCCAAGGCATTTGACTGTGTAGATCATAACAAATTATGGCTATCATTGAGAAGAATGAGAATCCCAGAGCACTTAATTGTGTTCACATGAAACCGTGACCTAGGTCCAAGAAGCTGTTGTCTGAACAGAGCAAGGGAACACATCAGGTTTGAAAATCAAGAAAGGTGTGTGTCAGGACTGTATCCTTTCTCCATACCTACTCAGTCTGTATTCTGAGCAAATCATTTGAGAAGCTGGACTTGATGTGAAGAAGAAAGTGGTATCAGGATTAAAGCACAGTCAGGATTGGGCATGTTGTTAGGGAGGGCCATTCCTTGGTTAGGGACATTAACAGCTTGCATTTTTCAGATGACACAACCTTGATTGCTGAAAGTGAGAGGAAGAATTGAAACCACGTTGCACAAGAGCAAAGATTCAATATGGATTACATCTCTACTGTTGGAGGAATTTGACCTCCTGTCCAGTGACTCCAGGCGAAGGAACAGTGCTATAAGCTTTTTTGGTGAAACAGGGAAGACTTTATGGTCCACTGGGAGTGTTGACAGAGACCACAGCCTTCCAAGGATCAGGCTCCCCAAACGCAACATGTTCCCTCTTTATACAAGCTTGTATAGTAGTGATTTGGGCCTCTTTTCTATTGGCTAGTTTTTGATTTACATTATGATTGGTGAGTTAAACCTTTTGGGCAAAGGGGCTTTAAGTCAGTTAGGTACACAGGGCGAAAGGTCATAGGCTAGTTAAAATTCCCTCATTTAATTGCTGGGCAGCCAATTCCCAGTGGCTAGACCGGTTTTTCTGTTATTTATTGCTGAACTTATATCTCCCTTTTATGGTTAGAGCTGTTCATGAGCCGCTGCTCCTGGGGGTCGAGTTTGCCTATCAAGTTTCCTGTTTTTCTTAGTTAATGTCTTCTTGGGCTTGGGCTTGGGCCTGCCTCAAACATCAAGAAAACAAAAATCTTCAACACTGGTCCCAAAAGCAACAACATGATAGAGAAAAATATTTAATTGTGACCAGTTTCATCTTACTTGGATATCCAATCAACACCTTTAACATTAGGTCAAGAGATCAAAGTATACATATCCATTGGGAAAGTCTGCTGTCAAGGACCTCCCTAAAGTACTTGTTGTTGTTAAGTGTCATTGAGTCACCTATGAGTCATAGAACCCTATGCAGAATAGCTCTGAACCCCGCCCTATTCTCAGCCAGTCTCAGTCTCTGACACGCCTAACCCCATTTTCACAGTTGCTGAATCAGTCCATCTTATTGAGGGTCTTCTTCTCTTGCACTGTCCCTCCACCCTCCCAAACATGATGTCCCTCTCCAAGAACTGGTCCCTCCTTGCAACATGTCCAAAGTATGTCAGATGAAGCATCAGAATCCTTGCCTTCAAGGAGAAAGAAGCCTAGTTTCACCCTCTCCAGGACAAACCTGTTTGTTCTCTTAGCAGTCCATGGTATATTCACTACTTCTCTGCAACACCACAGCTCAAAGGCATCAATTCTCCTTCTGTCATCTCTAGTCATTGTCCGGTTCTCTGATGCATAGCAAGTGATTGCAAAGACCATGGTTTGTATCAGGTGCACCTTAGTCTCCAGATTGACATCATTGCTCTTCAGTACACTGGAGAGGTCCCTGACAGCAGACTTTCCCAGCGCAATATGTCTTAATTTCCTGGCACCTGGTGCCAAGAGAGTTGATTGTGGAGCCAAGCAAACTAAAGCTATATTCAATCTCAATCTCTTCACCATTCATCACAATGCTGCCAATCGGCCCAGTGATGAGAATCTTTGTTTTCTTGATATTGAGCTTCAGTCCATATTGAAGGCTGCAGTCCTTTACCTTCTGTAGCAAACACTTCAGGTCCTCCTCAGTTTCCACTAGCAGGTTGTGTCATCTGCATAATGTAGATTGTGGATGAGTCTTCCTCCAAACCTGATGACACATTTCTCCTCATAGAGCCCAGCTTCCTGGATAATCTGTTCTGCGTATAGATTGAAAAGATATGAGGGGAGCTCTGGTGGCCTAGTGGCAAGAAGCTGCAACTACTATCCCAGAGGTGCACGGTTCAAATCCACCAGATGCTCTGCCAGGGAAGGAGAGGCAATCTCCTCCTGTACCAGTCAGATCTGATTTGACGGTACACGCACACAAAAATAATAAAATAAAAAATTAAAAAAAAAAGAAAAGGTATGGAGATAGGACATATCCCTGGCATACACTCTTCCTAATTTTAAACCATGCAGTGTTCCCCTGCTCTGTTCTGACAACTGCCTCCTAGTCCAAGTATAGGTTTCACATAAATACAATCAAGTATTCTGGGATTCTCTTTCCTTTCAGAGATAGCCACAGTTTGTTGTGGTCCACACAGTCAAACACCTTTGTGTAGTCAATGAAACACACATAGCCCTTCCTCTGATATTCCGTACTTTTAGTCAAAATCCATCTGACATTAGCTATAATATCCATAGTACCATGACCTCTTCCAAATCCAGCCTGCACTTCTGGCAGTTCTCTGTTGATGTGCTGTTCCAGTCGATGTTGGATAATCTTCAGTGATATTGTTCAATAATTTCCACACTGTTGGGTCAACTTTCTTTGGAATGGGAACAAATAAAGAACTCTTCCAGTCAGTCGGCCAAGTGGTCGTTCTCCAGATTTCTTGGCACAATTTGGTGAGCACATCTAGGGCAGTATCTGTTAGTTGAAATATATCATTTGGTATACTGTCAATTCCTGGAGCCTTGTTTTATCAGTTCTTTCAGAGCAGCTTGAACTTCCTCCTTCATAACCACAGACTCTTGCTCATACGTTGTTTCATGAAATTCTTCTGTGTCTGCCAATACCTTTTGGTACAGTGACTCTGTATATTCTTCCCATCTTCTTTTCAGTACTTCCTGGATCATTTAATATTCTGGCCAAAGCATCCTTAAGTATTGCAATTCGAGGCTTGAATTTGTTCTTCAGTTCCTTGAGCGTAAGAAATGCTGAGCAAGTTTGGCCTCTTTGATCTTCTAACTCCAGCTCTTTGCACATTTCATTATAATACTTAGTCTTCCCAAAAAGAATTGTTCTACACTGAGCTGTTTCAGAAAGTAGTATTTGATCTAGAAGCAGTAGCACTGGAAGAAGAAGTCTCAGAGTCACTGAAGGCACTGGCAAAAAACAAGGTCCCAGGAATTTATGGAATACCAAATGAAGTGTTTCAGGAAACAGATGCAACCCCGGATGTTCTTACGGGTCTCTGTCAACAAGCGTGGAAGACTGGTTCAAGAGATCCTTAATTGTGCTCATCTGAAACCTATACCTAGGCCAGGAGGCTGTTGGGCAAACAGAGCAAGAACCACTGAGTTGGAACTGAACAGACCCACAGCTGACACCCCTATCGCA
The DNA here is from genome assembly GCF_000299155.1 of Elephantulus edwardii. Classification (NCBI taxonomy): domain Eukaryota; kingdom Metazoa; phylum Chordata; class Mammalia; order Macroscelidea; family Macroscelididae; genus Elephantulus; species Elephantulus edwardii. The sequence goes on along the minus strand of NW_006399908.1, from coordinate 766,118 downwards.
GATTTTTAGAGGTGGTTAATCATGGAGGAGACTGCCCATCTTTAAAGTTTGTTGGTGTTTTTTTCCTTTTTCTCTTGTTGGGTACCTTTGAACCAGATCTGCCTGTCACAGAAGGAGATTGCCCCTCCTTCTCCAGATCATCTGGTGGATTCTAACCGTGCCCTTTGGGATTGATTAGGCATTATTTGCATGACAACAGTCCAGAATAAGAGGTGCATAGCAAAGTGGACTGGGTGTTGGGGTGGGGGAGGGGGGCAGAGGGAAGGAGGAAATTGTGCAACAATGAAAGAATCTTTTTAAATAGAAAAGCAAGGGGTGGGGTGGGGAGGAAAATGTGCAGCAATGGAAATCCAAATTATCTGTAAACTATTGTTAAAATATCAGTTAAAAACAAAATTAAGAAGGGAGTAACAGCAGGGTTGTATGCTCTGTCCATACCTATTGAATACCTAATTGGTATTCAATCTGAATGCTAAGCAAATCATGGGTCACTTCTGACTGTACAGTACACAACAAGAAGTTATACATCTAGGAAAAGTTGAATTGGCAAATGTATGTCACGGAACTCTGGTGGCTTAGTGGTAAGAAACTGCACTGCAATCTCAAAGATACCTGGTTGGAATCCACTAACTGCTCTGTAGGAGGACAGGCAATTTTCTCCCATGTCTCTGGAAATCCCCTGGAGGGCCTCCTGTGGGTCAGTTTGGACTGGAAGGTACAGGACAAAAACAACAATGTAATAAATATATTTACAAGAGAATAGGAGCCGCTGAGGCTGCTTTACAGGCTGCTCATATGCAAAGAAACATGTCATGAGATCTTGAGATTTGTTTTCTTGATGTGGAAGACAAAGGCCTCATACCATGTTTAGTGCCTTTTGTCTTAAAAGCTTGCACGTACATTCCAAGGCACAATTCATCTCTTTTTTTTTGTTTTTTTTCTTTTCTTTTTCTGGAGCAAGTGGGAGGAGGAGAGTCAGGAAAAGGAGGAGGAAATAGAATGGAGAGCTAATTACTTCCCTCAACAATTTTCTTTTCATATTGATAAAATAGCCTAGAGAAAAGACTCCTAATCAAAAAGGAGATTTGAATGCAGAAGAAAGTTGCAAATACTTGGACTTTCTGGAGGCTTAGAGGCCTGGATGATTCCCCAAAACTATTGCTTTAAAATAATCTTTATACCTTAATCCAAATGCGCTTCTTCTTCTATGAGCCAAACAACCATTTTCTGTATTTAGTAAAGAGCATTTGCCTTCTCACTGTGCTCCTTTAAAGAGCTATTTGTGTGAACTAACATTAAAAATAATAACTGGAAAAATTAGATAGGAAGCTTGGGTATCAGTGAGTTTGTTATCCAATGCAAAAGAATTTAGAAGGGGAGGCAAAAATGGTTGGGCAACTTGAAGAATGTGACTAGTATTACTGAGTTGTATATGCAGAAATGGTTCAATTTTTAAGAAGACTTCAGATTTTTTTGGTTAAAATTTAAAGGTTATCCATAGGTAATAGTTTTGAAAGTTCATCTAGCACCCATGGCTCCAGAAAATCTGAATTCTATGAGAATTTTAAATGCTAGTCCATATTTTTCCCTTTTGATTATGATTCTTCCGTAGAATCTTTTATCAAAATGTTCAGTAGTGGTAGCCAGGCTCTATCCAGTTCTGGTCTCATGACAAGGGAAGAAATTGTCTCACAGGGAGAATTAGATTGCTAGACTTTGTTCATTGGTGCCTCTGGTGGATGTCGAATCCTGTGATTAGCCTGAAAGTACATTAATTGTTTGCACCACTCAGGGTCTTTGGGTGGAGGTTAGACTAAAAAAAAAAATCAAGGCCATTGGTTTGGAACTTGACTCATAATTGACCTTACAATGGTTTTGGAAGGCTGTAAATTGCATAGGAATAAATTGTCAGTCTTTCTTCCTGAGAAGCTCCTGGTAGGTTAGAACCACTGGAGAGACACAGCTCCCAGTGTTGGTGGTGGTTATGTTCCATCGAGTTGCCCACGGCTCATAGTAACCCTGTATACAGCAGCTCTGAACTCTGCTTAATCCTGAGCTAGGCTCCCTGACTCCAACATACCTAATCCCATCACCCCAGTTACTGATCAACCCATCTCAGCTGAAGTCTTCCCTCTTGCGCTGTCCCTCCACCCTTCTGAGCATGATGTTCTTCTCCAAAGACCAATCCCTCCTGTCCACATGCCCAAAGTATGTTAGACGGAGCTTCGAAGTCCTAGCCTCCATGCACCCCCATATTTATCGCAGCTTTGTTCACAATAGCAAGGAGTTGGAAACAACCTAAGTGCCCATCAACAAACGAATGGATAGAGAAGCTGTGGTATATTCACACAATGAAATACTAAGCTGCGTTGAAAAACAAGGAACTCATGCAATATTATTATTCAAAATGGGTGACCGTGGAGGACACTATGCTGAGTGAAATATCTCAGTCACAAAGGGACAAATACTGCATAGTGCCACTGTTGTAAAACAGGACTGACATCGGGGTTGGGGGGAGACTGAGAAAGATGGGATAAATAATGTATACTGCATTGAAACAGATGAGGGAGAAAACTGTTTAATAGGGATATGTGATTAGGTATTATTATCATGACAGGAGTTCAGAATGAAGGCTGCATAGTGGAGTGGACTTGGAAGGAGAGATTGTAAAATAATGAGGGAACAAAGAGAAGAGTGTACTGGAGGGGGAGGGATAGGCTGGGAGAAAAGTGCAACAATGAATGAATGGAAATCCAAAGTCTCTATAAGTTTTCATTAAAATTAATTTAAAAAAAAATCCTAGCCTCAAAAAAAAAACTTGGTTTCACCCTCGAGGACAAACCTGTTTGTTCTCTTGGCAGTCCATGGTCTGTTCCATGGTTTGTTCAAATCTCTTCTCCAGCTCCACAACTCAAAGGCATCAGTTCTTTTTCCGTCATTCTTACTCATTGTCCATCTCTCTTATGGATAGCAAACAACTGCGAACACCATGGCCTGGATCAGGTATACCTTAGTCTCTAGACTGACATCATTGCTCTTCAGCTCTCCAGAGAGGTCCTTGACAGCAGACTTTTCCCAGTGCAGTTGATCTTTTGATTTCCAGACTGCTGATGCCAAGAGTTAGAAGGAAAGCTGTTTGCAGTGTTAATTCTGCCCCACTCATGTAATGACGCTTGACCTTCATCATTACATTTCTTCCCAACCGTAAGTTGCAGTTGGATTTGTATGTGAAGATCCCAGTAGTTTTTATTTGAACTTGTAATCACTGTCTAGCTTTCTTTTTCTTTACTCATTGTTGCACATTTTCTTCTCTTTCTTTTCTCTTTCTACTCCCCTAACCCACCCCTCAATGCACCCCTTCTTCCAGGTTGTCATCATATATCATTGTCCAACTTCCTAAAGGGCTCTCCTGATAGTGAGAGGTGAGTGTATTCAAGTATTGAGTATACTGACTTTTTTTAAAGAATGTCACAAAACTGATGTGACTGTATCTTGTCCCTGGAAATCCTGTCCTTGGGTGACTGTGGGTAGGTAGTTTTGATCTGACAGGTAGAGGTGTGTATAAAGCGTGAAGCTGGCTTGAGAGTGGCCATACCTGACCTCCACTAACTCCACAAAGGGGAAATACCATCACTATCAATAGCATCCTGAGGACAGAACTGACTCCCACGAGATTAGTCCTATCCCACGAGATGAGTCCTATCCCACACGTTCCTTCATGCACATCTTGCAACACCAGCTGTTCCTCCCAGGCTCTGTACCTGCTTTCCTGTTGTACCCACATCTCTTTCAGTGACCACACAGAACTCGCAGAACCAGACAAGGTTATGGGGTTTATTAGGGATGTTAACAGGTTACAGTTTTGTTTGACAGCAGGATATAATTCCTCAGGTAGGACAGCTTCTCAACCGTGCTGACATACCCTTTGACCTTTAGCCTCATGGCTTGGGTCAGTGTTATGAAGCTCTCTGTTCCAACAACTCTGGCGTCTTCTCACCATCCTCCAGCACGCTTGGGTGACAGCTCTGGTTCTGTGGGGCAGCAGTCCAAAGTAAGCTCTGTCTCCCAAGGGTCGTGAGTTCTGCACTGTGCCTGTTGCTGCTCTCATTTAGGTCCTGGTCACACTGGTATAGGAATCTCTGGTCTCTGCTTCTTCCTCACTGGTAGTGAAATCCCCCATTTCTGCCACTGAACCTGCTCAATTTAAAGCTGGTGGAGAGGTGGGGGTGGTTGTGTGCCGTCCAGTCAGAAGCTACCCGTAGCTGATCCTCCAGTGGGTTTTCAGAGGCTGTAAATAAACAGCACAGGAGAAGATTGCCCATCGTTCTCCTGAGGAGCAACTGGTGGATTTGAACCATATGCCTTTGAGATGACTACCCGATTCTAGTGGCCTAGTGGCAAAGAAGCTGCGCTGCAATCCCGAAGGCACATAGCTTGAATCCACCAGCTGCTCCATGGGAGAAGGATGAGCAGCCTCCTCCTGTGTGAAAACCTGAGGGAGGGTCAGCCCCAACTCAGTGGTACACAACAACAATGACAACATACTCTATTTGCATGTTCCTGCCCAGCCATGTGGTGAAAGTCAAAGGCAATGGCCTAGGGAAGCCGTTTTGAACGAGAAAGCTACTATATCACAATTCCCCTCTGTGTGGTTTCTAGCAGGAGAACAAAAATTATGAGAAGCAAGATGAGTTGTGTAAAGTTGTTTCTAATTTGGATATATAAATGGATGTGAACATCTAAGATTTTAACACAAAATTGTCCAAATAAGTTTTATTTTTACCTTTGCTTAAATTAACATATGTAGGTTATAAGGTGCTATCAACTCAACACCAGCTCATAGTAGTTGCATATGACTGAGCATAACTGCCTCACAGTGTTTTCCTGTGATCTTTCTGGAAACAAACGGCCAGATTTTCTTCTGTGGATCCTCTGGGTCGGTTTAAACAGCCAGCATTTCAGAAAGCATCCACTTATACTCAGGTTTCATTCTGGAGCTTACTAGTCTTTGGTCTTTTACTAAAGATGACATCAGGGTGGGGGTATGACAGAAAAAACTGGATAAATTATGTATATTGTATTGAAACAGATGAGGGAAAGAACAGATTAGAAGTGATATATGATTGAGTATTATGGTTAGCACAGGAATCCAGAATTAAGGTTGCATAGAGAAGTGTACTCGGGGTGGGGGGTGAGGGGAAGGGACATGGGAATTGTATACTAATGAAGGAATTTTTTTTCTTTTTTTTTTTCTCTCTTCGGAGGGGTAAGCGAGCTGGTGGGGAGGGGTGGGAAGGGAGAAAATTGCAGCAATGAATGAATGGAAATCCAAAACCTCTGTTAAAAAAATTATTAAAAAAGGAAAGAAAGCATCTACTTAACAGTGAGTAGCACCAGGGCTCCTTGCTGAGTGCTTGTAAAACACAAATCAGACCAAACCTCCTGCCGTTGATTCCAGCTCAGCACGTCTGTAGGACAAAAGAGAACCACCCTTTGGGGTTTCCAGCAGTAATCTTTACAGACGCAGCCAGCCACAACTTTCTCCCATTACGTTTAGAATCCACTTTAAACTCTGTGTTGTGTCGAAGTAGGCTTTTTTTCTGTAAGGGTCTATGTCTAATAATGGCACTTAGTCTGTTTACAAAAGAAAAATTGTGTTAAGACAAAACTTTCTTGCACACCCATATTTATTGTAGCATTATTCACAGTACCAAAGAGATGGATGCAACCCAAACATACATCAACAAACAAATAGAAAAACTATGGTACATTCACACAATTGAATATTACACAGCATTGAAAAACAATGAACTCGTAAAACATTACACAACATGGAGAAGCCTGGAGGACATTATGCTGGGTGAAATATCTCAGTCGCAAAAGGACTAACTATTCATAACACTGCTGTTAGAAAATAGGATGGGGAGGTGAGGTGGGTTGGAGGAGAAAATGGGAAAAGAGCGGCTAGATAATGCACACTGCATTGGAACAGGTGAGGAGAAAGGTCCTAAAGAAATACATGATTACTTGTTATATGTATGACAGTCTGGAACATGGGATACATTGGGGGAGGGGGAGACGGTTATAAAATGTGCAACACTCCGCCCCCACAGTGCATCCCATGTTCCAAATTGTTGTCATAATAGCTAACCATATATTCCTTCCAGACAGTTCCTGCAATGTTCGTTATATGCCCACTCTTTCTTTCCCTGTCTCTCCCCAACCCACTCTGCCTCCTCTCCATCCTATTTTATAACATAGGAATGTGCAAAGAGCTAGAATTACGGAATAAAAAGGGAATAACTTGTTCTGCATTTCTCAAGCTGAGAGAACTTGAGAGAAACAAATTTAAGCCTCATGTCACAATATTGAAAGATGCTATGGGAAATATATTAAATGACCCAGAAAGCATCAAAAGAAGATGGAAGGGAATACACAGAATCACTGTATCAGAAAGAACTGATTGGCACTGAAGAATTTCAGGAAGTACCATATGAACAGGAGCCAATAGTAATAAAGGAGGAAGTGGAAGCTGCATTGAATACATTGGCAAAAAATAAGGCCCCAGGAATTGATGGGATACCAGTTGACTTAGTACAATTAACAGATGCAGCCTTGGATGTGGAGCACAGCTGTCTGGCCAATGGACTGGAAGGGGTTTATATTTGTTCTCATTCCCAAGAAAGTTGATCCAACTGAATGTGGAAACTGTCAAGCTATACAATTAATATCACATGCGCAGGAGGGGAAGACCCTCTATGAGGTGGATTGATTCAGTGACTGGGATAATCGGGATGGGAGTGTCGGAGACAGTGCGATTGGCACAGGACAGAGCAGAGTTTAGGGCTGTTGTAAATAGGGTCGCTGTGAGTCACAAGCGACTTGATAACACATAACAACAACAACAGCAAGCAAAATACTGCTGAAGATCATTCACAAATGGCTAGAATAGCACATAAATAGGGAACTGACAGACGTTCAAGCAGGATTTAGAAGAGGCCACGGCACCAAGGATATTATTGCTGATGTCAAATGGATCCCCGCCCAAAGTAGATACTACCACAAGAATGTCTATTTGTGCTTTCTTGACTATGCAACGGCATTTGACTGTGTGGATCATGACAAGTTGTGGCTGACATTGGGAGGAATGAGAATCCCAGAGCACTTGATTGTGCTCATGCAGAACTTATACCTGGACCTGGAGGCTGTTGTACAGAGGCTCTGAGTAGCAGAGCACTGCAGGTTTAGAATTAGGAAGGGAGTGTGTCAGGGTTGTATTATCTCTCCATACATATTCAGTCCATATGCTGAGCAAATTATTCAAGAAGCTGGACTCTGTGAAGAGGAATATGGCATCAGAATTGTAGAGACACTCATCAATAACCTGTGTTATGCAGATTACACAACCTTGCTTGCTTAAAGTGAGGACGATTTGAAGCACTTGTTGCAAATTGAGGAATGGCGTCTTTGGTATGGATTGTATCTCAATGTCAAGAAAACAAAGATTCTTACCACTGATTGGACCAGTAGGCAACATCATGATGGATGAAGAAGAAATTGAAACCATCTACAGCTTCACCTTATAATTGGATCCACAGTTAACACCCTTGGTACCAGCAGTCAGGAACTAAGGAGACATACTCCATTAGGAAAATCTGCAGTTAGGGACTTCTCCAGATTATTGAAGAACAATGATGTCAGTTTGAGGACTCAAGTGCATCTGATTCAGGCCATAGTCTTTCCAGTCACTTGCTATGCATCTGAGAGTTAGATAATGAATAAGGATGACAGAAGAAGAATTGATACCTTTGAGTTTTGGTCTTGGAGAAGAGCACTGAATATCCCATGGACAGCCAAGCAAGAGAACAGATATGTCTTGGAGAGAGTGCAGCTTTGGAGTTGAGTTATGGCGATTTGATGGCACATAACTGTAATTTTCAATACATAGCAGTCCTTGCTCATAAACTAATGCATTCACTAGGGTCAGGGATTTTTGTCTGTTGTAGTCACTTTTTATTTTTAAATACAATTTTTATTTTATACAAGTTTCCTTATAAAGTTGGTGTACATTTTTTTTCACACAGTTGTGTTAACTTTTATGGCTTTCACTCCCTCCTGTTAAATTGGTTCTGACTCATCTCGATCCTTGATTGGTTTATGACACTGTAAATTGTAATAGGAGGAGATTGCACCTTTCTTTCGAAGAGCCATTGGTGGATTTGAAATGCTGGAGTTGGGAGATTTGGGGTAAATGGTGCTACTTAGCTTATGGCCTTCGGCCTTCACCACCAGTGCTCTTTACTGTAACCCTTTGACCCAAATTAGTGCTTGATTCACAGCTGGCATTCAGTAAATAGTCATCATTGGCTGAAGCATTTATTGAGAGTTTGTATAATTGTAGATGTGTACTGCAGTAAATTATTGTCACATCTGGTTAGTTACAAATTTTCTCATCTCCATTAATTTATTTTGCCTTTTCTTTTGCATTTTTTGCTTTTTTATTTCTCCTTGTGCTCCTACCACTAGGATGGTGGGGAAACTTATTAATATTGTAATCTTTTTTTTAATTTTTATTTTATTATTTTTGTGTGAGTGTACTGTCAAATCAGATCTGACTGGTACAGGAGGAGATTGTCCCTCCTTCCCCGGCAGAGCATCTGGTGGATTGGGATTGTAGTTGCAGCTCCTTGCCACTAGGCCACCAGAGCTCCCCAACTTATTAATATTGTTAATTGATATTTTGGTTTAATTTCACCGAGAATATTTGGGAAGGAAGGGGGTGTGTATGTGTGTGTCTTTGATTTCCTTTCTGAAAACTGAATAAGATGATTCGGTATTTTTTTAAGTAATCATTTTTTGAAACTAGTATTAGTTCTTGAGGAAATTGGAAAGGCGCTTACCCCAGTGTATATAGTGGCGGTTGTTGGTGTGCCCTCTGCCTCCGATGAAGCAGCTGGTAGATTCGAAGTGCTTCCTTCAGAGATAACTGAGCAGCTTCTTATCACTAGGTCAGGAGAGCTCCTTAGAATACAAACATCTAAAACCTGAAAATTTTAGAACCCCTGAGTGTCAGAGAGCGAGGTAAAGAGCTGTTGGACATAGGGTCGCTATGCAGCTCGATGGCACATACCAACCAACAAGAAGGTATGAGAAAGAGTGAGGAAAAGAAGTAGAGCACAGCCAACCTGCTCATTATTGATATCAGAAGCGGGCCGGTCATTCATTTTGGCATTGAGCATGGCTGCCTATCTCAGGGGGCCAGGACCAGGTGGGGTAGGGGTGGAGTTTTTTTTTTTCCTCCCTTCCTCTCTCAGAAAAGCTGTAGTGTTATTACTGGTTTTAAAAGCCTTGATCAACTTTTTAAGAGTGTTTTCCCCCTTCCCCCATCTGTAACCCTCCCGCCCCTTTGCTCCGCTTTCAAGATGCATTCCGATCTCCTGCTTCAGCCCCACTTCAGAGCCAGCATACACCCTCAACTGTGTAATTCGAATTATTCAGCCTGCATGAGTAAGTTTAATCTGATTTTTTTTAAGCTGGTTAAAATGATCCAAGAGACTTTAGAGAAGTGTTCGTTTGTTAGTTCACTATTTCACCACTTTTCGTTTAACCATATTAAGATGGAAAAACTTCAATCAGAAAGCAAGTTCCTACATAGAAAGACCCCTTCAGAAGGCTGGTCTCTTTAAGACCTGTGCTTCCAGGCTTTTGGTTTTGGTGGATGTGTGTTTTTAAAGTGTGTTGGTTACACTAAATAATATCCAGATGCCTTTTGAAAGCCGGTACCCGTTTTCTTGAGCATCTTTTTCATCTTACTGGAGTACTTTAAATGGATCCTTTCTGAGCTCGACTGCTCTTGTCTGACCCAGTCTCAAGTTTCCCTGAATGGTAACAAAGACTATAGAGTGTTGTTGGTACTGCAGGGAGAGAGGCATGCTTCCTCAGACCAGGTAAGGCGGATCGTTGTGTTTCCTACTGCCGGCTGAGTTTTCTCAGTGTTTGCTTTCTGTTCCTTAAAGAGCAGCAGTGTTAAACTGATAAGTAGGTAAGAGCATGCTGAAATCCTGAAGCCTGTGCTTGTTGCAAACAGGAAAACTACAGAACATGGGGGTTGGGGTGGGCTGGGGGGAGGGGTAGAGTTAGCTTATCATGAAGTAACTGTATAAATTCATTAAAATGTGAAAATAATTCTGGAGCGCAGCGTTTTTCATTCACGAACTAAAGAAGCAAGTCGAGGAACTGAACAGTTTTAAACGCTGCCTCATGGTTATTACTTTGAAAGCAATTAAAATGATAATCTTTACTTTGATTTCTTTTCTGTAGTTGGTAAAATAAACGTAGCCCTTAACCACATATTTACATTTAGAGAAAATTGAAATTATCATCAGCAAAGTATACTACCAGGGAATCTGTAGGAATAAACCCCTCTCTTAAAAAATATTTCAGCCTTTCCCCCCTCTTTCCTCTCCAGTACGTTTTTCTTAAAAGTATTTGTGCTTTGAAAATGTCAGCTGTATTCTAATGAAGCTCAGCCTTTGTTTGCTCATAAAGGGCCCGGTGCATTCCACTGCTTTATAGTTTTATTATGAGACCCCATGTGAGAGTGTGGGTGGTACCATTTGGTGTCTGCCTCGTGGGGCAGTGACTAGCAGTATGTTTGCCTGGAGGTTCTGGGGTGTGTGTGTGTGTGTGTGTGTGTGTGTGTGTTATAAAATGGATAGCATACAAGATCCTATATGAATCTGGAGTCTGTGAAAAAGAGAAAAAAAAATAGGAGTTCTGAGTGAGACTGGGATGTTGAGTTGATCTACAAGAGTCATTTTAGTTAAACATCAGTTACATCTCAGGTTTTTTGATGTATGTGGAATTTAGTTACTCTTTGAGCTTCAGTTTTCAAAAGCAAACCTTTACTGGGTAGACTGAGACATTTTAATCGATTTGGCAAAATGTTAATGAATTTTGTTAAGGAAAGTCTTGAGGGACTTGGTGTGGGGAGGGGCAGAGTGGCAGAGAGGGTCAGGCGAGGAGCATTTCTTTTCAGGGAGGAAAAGCCTTTGATGAAGAAGAAAGCAACAGATGTTTCTTCTGTTACAGTTGCGGTTGTTTCATTCAAAGCACAGTAGCTGGAATGGGGACGGGTGGGTGAACAGCTAAAGCAGAATAATTTCAAATTTACTGTTTATACTTGGGATTTGAAACTCAGTAATAGAACAAAGCATTTGGAGGGACTTGTGGGTTTGTTTGGTTTTTTACCCCTATCTTCAAACGTTATATGTAATTAATGAAAAAGTGGGAAAATTTCTTTTCGATCATGCAGTTTGGGGGGAAACTGGATCATGGATTGGAGAAGAATATTTTTAAAAATATTTTTAAATCATTATCAAATTCATAGAATTGTAATTACACAATAGTTACTAAGATCCAAAAATATTTGAAAGAAATATGAAATAAAAAGCATCAGCGCAAAGTCATCTTTTCTGAAAAGCATGGAACTTAATTCCAAAAGATCTTTGAATACGAAATGTGAAGAAATATTTTGGGCTTGACTGAAAAGATGTCTTGCAGTTTACCTTATAAAAAGCTAGTAAGTAAGCTTAGGGCTGTTACTAACGCCGAGAGGAATGGTGTGGAGGAGCTTGGAGGCAGCGTGCATGTAATGAGAGCAGCCAGCTGGGGGTGGGGAGCTGAAAGGTTTTGAATTTGTGGAATTCATACTGAAGAGAGTAAAACCCTTTTACCTTCCGCACGTACAGAAGCACAAAGAGAAATATAATGTATGTTTACTTGGGAAAAATTATTAAATCTGTAAGTAAGTGTACTAAATATACATTATATATCGCTTTAAGACATCTGAGTACTAGGATTTTACATGTGAAGTATTTAGTAAATTGTTGGAATACTTTATAAAAGTAATGGTAATTTGCCTAGTAGTTGAATAGCCCAAAATTCTTAGAACATTTGTGCATAGATCAAATGATATACAGCTTTCAAAATAATTTGTTAGAGAAGGTAAAATAACAGCATTCAAGGAAATTCTTTAAAGATGTCTCTTATTCTTAGCTTGCATGTGTGGGCTTCCTTGAGGATTTGCTTCAAGTAAAAGCAGAATTACAGATTCATTGTTTTGACTAATATTTAAGTGAGAGTTTTCAGTAGAGAACCCATTTAGTCAATGTACATTTTGCTATTTTAAGCGCTAATAGCATGTGACACTTGGATCTCTTCTTTCTCAGAAAAGTGAAAGAACTTACATTATTTAATATGGACCTACAAAGCACTTTTGACTAAAGTAAAAACGTGTATAATGTTGATCAAAGATTACATAATTTTTGATGGACTAGATAGCTTTGAAAAAAAAATTTAATGGCCTCATGGGTGAAATATAAATATGAGACCATTATGGATTGTAGTTATCAAAAAATATACTTCATAATTATAAACAGAGACAGTATAGAAAATTACTGTTTACCAGGGAAAACAGTATTGGCAGAAATGCAAAAATATTTGAGACCCTGCAAATTAAGAGTGAATCAGTTTAATTATTTTAAGATAATTCCCTCTGTCTCTGTAGCAGAAAATGATCGTGGAATCAATAAGTGTATGTTCAGATTATAATAGAGATAAAACAATTGTTTTTATTAAACTGTAGCTCTGGTAGCCTAGTGGCAAGAAGCTGCGCTGCAATCCCCAAGGCACGTGGTTTGAGTCTGCCAGCTGCTCTGTGGGAGAATGGTCTCTTCTCATGCAATTTCCTGCTTCTGCAAACCTGCTGGAGAACAGCTCTAGGTCAGTTCTGACTCAGCAGTACACAACAGTAACAGCCATATACTCTGTATACTCAAAAAACCCTCAAACTCATCAAGCTGTTGAGTTGTAACAGACCTGCCCTCCATGCAATTTCTGAGGCTGTAAATCGCAGGGGAGGAGATAATCCATTTTACTCCCCTGGAGTCACTGTGGATTCTAACCCCTGAGAGAAGCCCTGTTGCCTTTGGGCTAGTAACACAACTCCTTATGAACCAATTTCTAGTTTGTGGTAAATTTATACTGTACGTATGAGAAACCACACACATTTGAGTTTTGTTACGGAGAAATCAATTGTCAGCATCTGAACAGGGGGAAATCCCCCAATTTTCTAATTTTGCTGCCATTTAGCGGTAATCCCTGAAGTCTAATACACTCGCCAATCAGCAGTTGATTTATTTAAAATATTCAGGAGTAGAGGGATCTGCCATTATTGCTCTGATTATCAGTTTTTAGCACAGAACTGAGATTTCCGGGAAGTTCAGGAAGCTCTGGTGGCCTAAGTCCTTTGAGAGTTATCCTCCTAATCTGAAGGCATTTTTCTGGTGGGTTCAAATCCACCAGCAGCCACAAAAGAGAAAAATGTGCCATCTCCTCTCATGTGATTGACAGCCTCAGTTACCCAAATGAGAGGCAGCTATGAGTTGGTTCCGACTTAATGACAATGATACAGAAAGATGAGCTTCACCAAATCCTCCTTCCTTAAACCTAGAATCTTAAGAGAGTTAACTGAATTAGATGTCCTCTGCTTTACAGAAAAATGTAACAACTTGAAACCACATGTAATTGGGGTACAGCAAGAGAAATCATGTACCCCAGGCCTGTATTTTCCTGAACTTTTACTCTGTTGCTTAAGAGGAATAGTGTTTTGACTGTAGTCTCCCTTAACTCCATTTTGTGACGGAATCCAGAAACCCATTATATAACATTGTTTCACACTAAATTTCAAGCAACCAATTTTCAAATTACTTTTTTACATTTAAAAAAAAATTTATACTGATTTCTTTACAGAT
>NW_006399908.1:727412-752119 GCF_000299155.1 Elephantulus edwardii | reverse complement strand
CCAAATATAATCCACTCTGCAACCCTCATTGCATACTTCTACAATAAACATAATGCCCTAAAATATAATACTTTAAAACTATTCTCTCCCCCATAGACATTCTTTTTAAAACAAGATCCTTTCTATTTCCTTCACCCTCCCACCCATTGAATTGTGCAACACTATGGTTACCCCCAATTCTCAGCCCTCTGCTTCCACCCTCCCCCTCCTTGAATCCTCATACACAGTCTACAATAATGGTTTTATACAGTATTTGTCCTTGCAGGACTGAGTTAGTTCACTCAGCATAATGCTCTTCAGTCTCTCCCAAGTTAGGTAGTAATTTACAAAATTATTGCTCCTGTATGCATAGTATTCCATTAAAATAAGTACTTGATTGTAAGGAGAATCTACAGCACTAAACTTCCGTTTTCCTTTCAAGAAGACAAAGGTCTAAGCTGACCCTCACTGCTTCCATCTCTTGTTTTCAAATGCCGTTATCTTTTTGATGTTTGGCCCACTTTCAACCACTATGAACCATTTCAACACAGCCAGTACCCCCCTCCAGATTCGTTTGTGGTTGGACTTTGGGCTGTTTCCATATTCTTGTGATAGTGAATGACACTGCTGTGAACATGGGTGCACAAATCTCCGTTTGTGCCTCAGATCTCATTTTCTCAGGTATATTCCAGACAGTGGAATAAAAAAAAAAAGACAGTGGGTCAGATGAATCAAATGACTTTTGGATCCTAATTCCAAAGCTGGAGACTCATCAGCAGGAGCTGGGGGTTTTTTTAGCACTTTGCTCACTTCACGGTACAGAATTGGCAGCTCTTGAAATTTCCCTGACAGAATAATGAATAGACCAAGAGCAGAGCACTTGCTGTGGGCCAAGTGGATTTACTTATTTATTTATTTACTTATAAAAGTTTGCCAAGCTTTTTAATGGTTAATTTTTCCTGCGAAGAGGTTTTTCCACATGATGGCTAAGTTTTAAGATTTCTTGGGCTTCACAATCTAATATAAATGTGGCCTCATTAACAGCCTACAAATGGAAAATCTTTTGCAAGTCATATTGAAAACCTTGTTAAAATATTGGTAAATGATTTTCAGCAGACTTTTTGAAATTATCTACTTTGTACCGTACACTTTGCATGGAATACAGTTCCCTCTTTTTTTTTTTTTTTTAATTTGCTGTGGAAAAGTACTATTCTGGAACTATATAATTCATGAGTGGCCTTGGACTGTTTGAGTCTGTGTCCTTAAACTATAAAGTTAAGACCTCGACTTTTAGATATAGTCTGCCATCACCTTTTGTGAATAAAGAAAAAATTATTTCACTGGACTGTAAATTGTTGATGATTTGTTTGTTAAGCCTGTTGGTGGCAGGTTCCTAGTTGAAAGATGTGAGCTTCTCCCTGAGAGTCTATGAGAATGATTTTCAATGAAATACCCTTGGATGTTTTGATAGTTAAGAATTCTTGTTCCCTGTGGTTGCATCCAGCTGCCTTAATCTACCCTAGCCATCCTAGTGACTGTTAGTATAAGATAAGATAGGCTGCTCCCACTTCTTCCCTTTGACTAGCTTGCAAACGTGTCTGAATGCCATCTGGAGGGGGGCACTGGCTGTGTTGAAATGGTTCATAGTGGTTGAAAGTGGACCAAACATCAAAAAGATTTGAGAACAAGAGATGGAAGCAGTGAGGGTCAGGTTAGACCTTTGTCTTCTTGAAAGGAAAACGGAAGTTTAGTGCTGTAGATTCTCCTTACAATCTAGTACTTATTTTATTTGGACAAAGAGAGAAAAAAGATTAGAAGCAGTGTATTCCTAGTATTGTCAGATCATAAAACGTTGATTAAAAATAGGATCCCTCACCCCCAGAGGCTGGTTCTTGAGGGGCCTAGTGACCAAAGTTTGTCTATTAAAAAAACAGACCTCCCTCTCCTGGCCAGTGCATCTAAAGGGCAGGCTTGGGAGGAACTGCTGTGAAAGGTTGGGAGGATCAGAAAGTTTGAGGGCTTACTGTCAATTTAGTTAATTATTAATCACAGGGTGTATGTCCAAAAATGGGAAATGTTCATTAAGCAGGCAGATGATAAATGGAAAAAATCGGAAATTTTCTTGACTAAGGTGATAGAAAAAGGACTCTTATGTTTTAGCTGAAGATGAACAAGCCACTAGGAAAAAAAAACCAGTAAGATCAGACATAAGAAACGTTAAACCACGAGGTACATGTTTTTCGATGGACCTTAAATATTGTCAAAAAGTGGAGTAAATAATTTTGAAGATCATTTAGCTTTGAGGTTTAATGAATTAAATGAAAATGGTGATAATATTCCAGATAGCAGAAGAGTTTGAATTAGGGAATTAATTTTCAAAAGTAAAGATGCCAGGGCGCATGTCACTTGATGGCGTCCGTGAAGATGTTTGAAATGCTTTATTACATGTGTTTCACCACAATACACATTTTTTTTAAAAAGTGAAGGAGAAGAAGAGAGGAGTTAGGCTTAAATCCTATCAGTAAGATACAGTGTCCTCCAAAGAAATGAAAGGGTTTTCCCCCCTCTTTTGAAATCGAAGAAGCCAGTTGTTTTTTTGTTTGTTTTGTTTTAGAAGAGAGGTAACTAGCTCATCCTTTTAAAAAGTGTCCTCTGAATGAAATGCAAAGTCTAGAGAACCCATTGGTTAATGTGAGGGGGAGCGGGCGATGAGAAAGACTGAGCTGTAGGGTTTACTGACTGTTGAGGAATGCTCCTGTCTCTCTACTCTGGAATGCTTGCTCCGTAAGAGGCAGACAGAGGGAGGTCCCAGAGGTCACATTTGCCATTAACCTGAGCGAGTCCATTGAGAGATGCACTGTTAACCCAAAGGTGGTACCTCTCTGACAGTTTGAATCCACCAACAGTTCCTGGGGAGAGGTGGGCAAGGAAAGATGGACACTCTCCTTCTGTGGATGTTACACCTTCCCCAAACCCAGTGGACGGTCAACTATGAGTCCGTGCCAACTCAACAACAGCGAGTTTTGAGCTGGGAGATGCTATGAAGTTCTTTCTTTTTCTCACTTAGACCAGTCTTGTTGTTGTTATGTGCCATTGTCACCCTATGCACAATAACTCTGAACCTTGTCCTATCCTGGGCCAATCTCCAACACACCTGTCAGTCCATCTCCTTCTGCACTGTCCCTCTACTTTTCCAAGCATGATGTCCCTCTCCAAGGATTGGTCCCTCCTGGCCCCAAAGCCAAAGTATGTGAGGTGGAGCTTCAGAATCCTTGCCTCTAGAGAGCAACTTAGTTTCATCCTCTCTAGGATAGACCTGTTTTTCTCTTGGTGGTCCATGGTGTGTTCAGCACTCGTCTTCAGCACCACAAAGCAAAGGCATCATTTCTTCTGTCATGCTTATTCACTGTTCAGATCTCTGATGCATAAGAAGTAATTGTGAAGACCAGTCATAGTGATGTTTTTTTGTTCACCCAAGTTAAAAAAAGTTTACCAATCATGATAGTGTTTGTGTTTAATTTTAGGAACTTTGGTTAACGTGACTAATGTTAGGAACTTTGGTGAGCATTATAAAGGCAAAAAAAAAGAATAACTAGGGAACATCATTAGAGAGAGGCAGTGTGTGAGGCAGTATTTGCTGGGGAAAAGGGTCAAGATTTTATGTGTGTATGTGTAGCTTGATCTTTGTTTAAATGTAAAAATGGAAGTAATCAGAGTAACTTCAGGGTTTAGTTAGATATCATTTCCCCTAAAGGTGCATACATAGATATGCTATATTTTACCTGTCTTACAGATTTTATATTTTCAGTTAGATAGAGTGCCTTTTCAAATTAATTAGTAGTTGTTCATTCAATATGAAGCACCTTTGGTAGTAGTGCATCAGTACTGTGGGGCTGTTAACGGAAAGACTGACACTTAGAATCCACTTGTGGCTTTAAGAGAGAAAGATGAGCAGTCTCGTCCTGTAAGGAGACACAGCCTCAGAAACCAGATGGAATGTTGCCATTGACTCAGTGACAGTGGGATTTATATTTAATATGAAAATAGTGCTGTTGACTCACTAGACCTAAGTTGTTTTCAAAAAGAAGTCATTGATCTCCCCTGAGCTAGCCATAGAATTTTTCCCTGGTCCACTCTGCTTTCTTGACATAATGTTGATCACAGAAATTAGAAATCAGACTTAAGAATATGGAAGATGCTAGATTTGTAAAATGAGGTGGCTTGTTCCAGAATCAACCTATAACTTGGCCTCCTTAGTTCTAGGAAGCCCTGATGGCCTAGTGACAAGAAGCTGCACTGTAATCCTGAAGTCATCTGGTTCGAGGCCACCAGCCACTCTGCTCATTAATATTACGTTGAAACTAATTTGTAGTCTTTCAAAGTAGCTCTTAAATAATAATTTAAAGAGCGGTATGGGAAAGAAAGAAGTGCTGGACTCTTTCTCTGCTTATACTTATGCTTTGATGGAAACATTAATAATGAATGAAGTTAAACTATGTGAAAGTGTGGGGCACGAATAGACTAGTGGAGCAGAATAGAACGTCAAGAAAATTTATTCCCTTCAGTAACTGAGAAAGATAGCATTTCATATCTGTGTGGGAGTGGTGTGTAGATTAATCGTTAATCTTAGTCATATGGAAAAAATAAACTTGGGTCATTCTCATCTTCCCCAGATAAATTCCAGGTGCTGTTGTTGTTGTGTGTTGTCAATTGGAACTGACAGCAGCTGAGCTTCCAGCAGATTTTTCAAAGACAGCAAACGTCCAGGAGGAGATTGCCCATCCTTTTTCTGTGGAAAAGCTGATGAGTAAAGGATTTAAATTTGAAGTGAATGCCTTGGTAAAGACTAATGAAGAATCCCAAACTGTCTCTTAACACGGGTGAACCTGGAGGCTGTGCTGAGTGAAGTCACTGAGTCACAGAGAATACTGTATGAGGCCACTACTATAAAAAGTCGAGAGAAAGTTTACACACAGAAACAATGAAGCCTTCCTTTTTAGTTACCAGGAATAGGAGGGGGAGTAACTGACTAGAAAGTAGACAAGTATTAACAGGGAGTAAAGAGATAGCTCTGGCTGATATACTTTGGGCATGTTGCCAGGAAGGACCAGTCCTTGGAAAAGGACATCATGCTTGGAAAGGCAGAGGGACAGCACGGGAGAGGAAGACCCTGAATGAGATGGCTTGACAATTCACAGAGACAATGTGAGGTTTTTACATTTTCTTTTTTATTTTAATTGGTATGCATATAACAAATTGTGGCTAACCTTGAGGAGAATGGGAATCCTAGAAAACTTGGTTGTGAAACCTATACTTGGACCAGGAAGCAGTCTTCAGAAAAGAGCAAGGAAACACTGCATGATTCAAAACCAGGAAAGGAGCGTGTCAGGATGCATTCTGTCCCTGTCCCTTTTCAGTCTATTTGCAAAATAGATCATTAAGGAAGCTGGGCTTTATGAGGAGAAATGTGGCAGCAAGGATTAGAGGCAGACTCATCAATAATTTACATTATGTAGATGACACAACCTTGCTTGCTGAAACTGAGGAAGAAGTGAAAGCACTTTCTGCAGAAGGTCAAGGACTGTAGTCTTCAGTGTGGATTGAAGCCCAACATCAAGAAGATAAAGATTCTCACCACTGAGCCAGTTGGCAGCACCATGGTAGATGGAAAAGAGACTGAGGCTGTTAACAGTTTCAGCTTGCTTGGCTTCATAATCAACACTTTTGACACCAGCAGTAAGGAAATCAAAAGACAAATTGCACTGGGAATATCTGCTATCAGGGACCTCTCCAGAGTACTAAGAAGCAACGATGTCAGTCTAGAGACTAAGATGTGCCTGATCCAGGCCATGGTCTTCATAAAAATTGCTATGCATCAGAAAGCTGGACGATGACTAAGGTTGACAGAAGAATAGATGTCTTCAAGTTGTGCTGGAGAAGAGTCTTGAACATACCCGTGAACTGCTAAGAAAACAAAACACCCTCTTGAAGAGGGTGAATTCAAGTTTCTCCTTGGAGGCTAGGACTTTGAAGCTCCATCTCATGTACTTTGGGTATGTGGCCAGGAGGGACTGGTCCTTGGAGAAGGACATTGTGCTTGGAAGGGTGGAGGGACAGTGCAGGAGAGGAAGACACTGAATGAGATGGATTGATACAATAACTGGGGTAATGAGAATAGGTGTGCCAGAACAGGGCAGGCTTCAGAGTTATTGTACATAGGATCGCTGAGTCACAGGAGACTGAATGGCACATAACAACAACAGCAACATGCATATAATTTATATACATTGTGTTTCATTCAAGTACATAGTGGGGTATATGTGTGTCTGTGTTTCACACTTTTCCTTAATTGGCATTATGCTTCATACAGTCATTCCCATACACTGTGTTTTAAAAAATTATTCACCATTGAACTATACACCCCATATCCCATCTTTTCAGGTCCCCTCCAGATCTTTCCCATTTATTTTACCCCCTCCCTCCACCCATCAAACTGTTGCACAGTGACAATGTTCTTGATGAGTATCAACTTAGCAGTCTTAAAAACTGGCTAATGACATTAAGCTGTAGTTATTATCTTCTAGTCTGGAGCAAAGAACAATGAAGAAAAGATTCCAGGAAACCATTAGTTCCTAAATAGACTATGTGAACCCTCCTTCACTTCCTGAAACAAGAATAGCCATATTGTACCTGGATGCCACTACTGACCTTTCTGACTGGGATCACAATGTAATGTCTTGTACACAGAGGAAAAGGGGAGGGAAGTAACATTTAAAAAGATAGAAAAGAAAGAGAGCTCTGGTGGCCAATGGCAAAAAGCTGCACTGCAGTCCCAAGGCGCGTTGTTCGAATCCACCAGATGCTTCGATGGAGAAGGGTAGACAGTCTCCTCCTGTACCTGTTGGATCCGATTTTATGGCAGACAGCAGCAGCAGCAACAACAACAAAACGAAAAGATTCAACTGGTCTGATAAAGACCAATAGCACCCTCAAGACTCTGCCCTTAAACACCATTCAAGCCTGGAATGGAAGCCATCATTGGCTTGATTTACCTAAACTATAGATCTATGAAGTGAACAATCACACCAAAGAAGCGTATGCAGAACAGTCAACTGTACAAGATCAGAAAGGCAGCATTTGCCAAAAAGCAAAGCTCGGAAGGCAAGAAAGGACTGGAAAGAACAAATAGAAACAGGTAATCCAAGGAGGAACCAGGACAAGGGCTGTGCTGGGGGATTGCAACATGTGTCACGAAATAAAATGTCTGTAACTTGCTGAATGAGAAACTACTGTGCTCTGTAAACTTTCACTCAAGTACAATTTTAAAATAAGCACAAAGAAAATGAAAGCATTCAAATATTACATTTGATCTTAGCTGAAAGGCCAAGAAGCGAGGCATGAACTATTTCTAGATGGCTGAGGGATTCTAGCGACATGACGTTTTATATATAGACTTAGCAGGGAAGAACGTTGCTATTGCTGCTGCTGTTAGGGTGCCGTCCAGTCGAATACAACTCGCCTGTGGACAGCAGATCTGAACCTCTATCTGCCCTCCCCAATATCTCTGATACACTTGAGCCCATTGTCACAGTCTTTTTTTTTTTTTGTATGTGTACCATCAAATCAGATCTCACTGGTACAGGAGGAGATTGTCCCTCCTCCAGCAGAGCATCTGGTGGATTTGAATCATTCGCCTTTGGGATTGCAGTACAGCTTCTTGCCACTAGGCCACCAGAGCTTGCCATCACAGCCCATCTTGTTGAGGGTCTTCCTCTCTTTCTCTAACCCTCCACCTTTCTTTTTCCAAGGCCTGGCCCCTCATGACAAAATGCCCCAGGCATATGAGACAAAGTTTCAACTCCCTTGCCTTTAAGGAGCACTCTGACCGCACTTTGTCCATGACAGACTTGTTCATCCCTTTGAGGCTTTATTCAGTACTCTTCTCCAACACAACAATTTAAAAACATTACTCTCTTCTCTCATCTTTATAATTATCCAGCTTTAAGGTGCATGTTAATTGAAAATCCTGTGTCTTGGGTCAGGCACACCTTAGGCTTTAAATTGACATCGTTACTCTTTTACATTTTGTAGAGATGCTTAACAGCAGATTTTCCTCACTGCAACAAATCTTTTGATTTCTTCCCCTTGACCAATCTTTTGATTTCTTGACTCCTGCTACTGTTTATTATGGGCCCACATAAAAGGAAATCTTTGACAACTTAAGTCTTTTTTCCCATCTGTCATGATATTACCTATTGGTCCAAGTAGTGTGAATCTTTATTTTCAATAATCAATATTGAAGGCTGTAATCTTTGATCTTCTGCAGCAAGTTCTCTTCATTTTAAGCAATCACAGTTGTGTTATCTGCTTTACACAGGTAGTTGATGTCTTCCTCCAATTCTGATGCCACATTTTCTTTTTATAGTCTAGGTTCTCAGATGATTTACTCAACATACAGATTGAACAGGTGTGGAGAAAGGTTACAACCATGATGCACAGTTTTCATTGTTTTAAACCATGTGATGTTCAAAAAACATAGAACATTAGCATCTAATTCTTATAAAAAGAACACTGTTAATTAAAAGATACTCTGTTTTGCTCATGTTGTTATTATGTGCTGTCAAGTCAGGACTGACTCAGCCAATCCTCCAATAGATTTTCAGAGGCTGTAAATTTGCCTGTCTTAGAACAGCTGGTAGGTTTGAACTGCGTGGCTTTGGGTTGGCAGTGCAGCTCCTAACCTACGAGGCCACCAGAGCTCCCTGTATTACTCATGTTAAATTAAAAGTTAAAATGAGATACACTTGTGGTTGCATTTTGTCCATGTGGTATCTGGTTTTTCGGCAGTGTCATAATAGACTTGTAGAACAGTGGAGTTGGGAATAACTCAAAAGTAGGGATATGAATTAGGGGACCATTGCAGTCATTCAGGCAAGTGCACGGGGTGGGTAAGAAGTGATATTCAAGATATTTAAGGAACAAACCAATGTGAGTTGTTAACAGATTGCACATGAGATGAAAGTGAGGCGTCAGCAACAGTAGAAGGTTTCTGATCTGAGCAACTTAAAGAATGGTGCTCACATTTATTGTAAAGGGAGCTATGGGGGAAAGAAGTTCCAAGTTAGATTTTGGACTTAGAAATTTGAAATATTTATTTATTAGACATCACAATGAAATGTGATAAGACAGTGAGATAATCAGATGTTCAGGAGACTGATGTAATCTAGAGAAATATTCAAGAGAGACTTGGATCACATAAGGAAGGGGAGGCAGAGGAAAGGTTGGAGGACCGACCGATCTGAATCCTGCTTCTTTCTCCTCATCTGTCATATGTGCTTGAGCCCATGGCTTCGGTCATGGTTTCAGTCAACCTTGTTCAGGGTCATCTTCTCTCTCTCTGCCTCTCCAGCTTTCCTCCGAATGATGTGCTTTTCCAAGGACTGGCCCTTCCTGACAACGTGCCCAAAGTATATGAGGTGAAATTTCACTCTTCCTACCTCTAAGGAGCACCTTGGTTGTGCACCATCCAAGACAGACCTGCTCTTTGGGCTCCTCCAGCACCACATCTCAGGAAGCATAGATTTTTCTTGGTGCCCGTGGATAGGAGAACCTAAAAGAGTGATGGCTTGGATGTCAAGGGAAGAGTCAAATGTGTTTGGTAGGTCAAGTTGAAAGCTAAGGTTTGAGTTTGGATCTAGAAAAGCAGGGATGATCTTGACAAGACCTCTTTCAGAGGAGCTGTGGGAAAAATAATGGTAATGAACTTAAGAGGAGAGGGCAACTTTCAAGAGGTGTTTGCTTAAAGAGCAACAGAAATACTAGTTGGAGTTCTACATATGTTAAAAAAATTAATTTTCCCCCCAGTTTTTAAGAAAGGGTAAATAATGTACGTTCTTTAAGAGAGAGTAAATAATGCACGTATGTGCTGCTGACAGTGTTCTAGCAATAGTTGTTGTTAGGTGCTGTCAAGTTGAATATTATTCACAGTGACTTTGTGAACAGGCCTGAACCCTTTCCTATCCTGTGTCATCCTCACCAGCTCTGACCACTCAAGCCCATTGCAGCAGTCACTGTATCAGTCTGTCTAGTTGAAGGTCTTCCTCTCTCTCACAGACCCTCCACCTTTCCAAGCATGACGTCCCAGTCCAAGGAATAGCCTGTTCTAACAACATGCCCAAAAGTATGTGAGATGAAACTTTGTCATCTTTGCCTCCAAGGAGCGTTCTGACTGTACTTTTTCCAAGACTTAACAGTTGTTCTGGCTATCCATGGGATATCCAGTACTCTTTCCCCAACACCATAGCTCAAAAGCATCAGTTCTTCTATCCAGCTCTCACATCCATAATAAGTGACTGAAAAGACCATGACCTGAATCAAGCACGCCTTAGTCCTCAAATTGACATAATTATTTCTCAGTCATTTGGAGAAGTTCCTGACTACAGACTTTCCCAGTACAGTGTGTCTCCTGATGTGGATTGTGAGTTCAAGTAAGATGAAGTCATTGACAGTTTAGTCTTTTCTCTATCATGATGTTGCCTGTCAGTCCAGGGGTGAGATTTTTTGTTTCCTTGATGTTGAGATACAATCCACATGGAAGACTGTATTCTTTGGTCTTCTGCAGCAAGCATTTCAAGTCCCCTCACTTTGCAGAAATAAGGTTATGTCACCTGCATAACACAGATTGTTGGATGAGTCTTCCTCCAATCCTGATGACACATTCTTTGTAGAGTCCAGTTTCTTGAGTGATTTGCTCAGCATACAGATTGAACAGGTATGGAGAGAGGATACAATCCTGAAACACACCTTTCTTAATTTTAAAGTGTGTAGTGTTCTCTTGCTTTGTTCACGCAACTGCCTCTTGGTGTAGGTATGTAGGTTTCATGCGAGTACAATGAAATGTTCTGGGATTTCCTTTCTTTTCAAATCATTGTTGATGTCAGATAGATCTTGGCTGAAAGCAGACAATACCAGAAGAATGTCTATGCTTTATTGACTTTGCAAGGGCATTTAGAATCATATCAAATTATAACCGACACTGAGAAGAGAGTTCAGCAGAGAGGGATTATTGTAATGATGCAAGAGACAAAAGGGGCAGTTGCTAGGATAATTTAGGCAAAGATATGATTACTTGTTTATAAAACAAGTCTTATCCTCCAGATGCTCTGCTGGACGAGAGGCATTCTCCTGTGCCAGTTGGATCCGATTCGCTGGCACACAACAACAACAACAAAGCAAATCTTTCACAATTCAAGGAAGAACATTTCTATTATCTATAGCCTCAGATAATAGAAGAGGAAAAACAAAGAGAATTATCTAATCTTTAATTTAATTTACTACTTTAAAAAATTTTTATTGTGATTTGAGGGAAAGTTTATAAACCATATTTATTTTGATGCAATTTTTTGTGCACCTTTTGTTTATAACATTAGTTTCAGTTGATTAATTAACTTTTTTATAATAGAAATATTATTATTGTTATGTGCCATCAAGTTGGAACTGACTCATAGCTGAGGCTCCAGCAGGTTTTCAGAGATAGTGAATCACAGGGCAGGAGAGTGCCTGTATTTCTCCTTTGGAGCAGCTGGTGGATTTGAACCACATGCCTTTGAGTTGGCACGTACCTCCTTACCCACTAGGCCACCAGAGTCCCTGATAAGAAATGCAAGGTCCTATAAGTCACTTTTTGCTGTTTTCTTTTAAAGGTATATTTTGACAGTACGTATATCACCACCAAGGTAATTTTTTAAACTTTTATTATTCACTAAAGTGTCCTGGTGGCACAGTGGTTAATGAGCGTTTGACTGATAGCCAGAACGTGCCCCATTCAACACCACCAGTGCTCTACAGGAGTGAGATGTGACCAGCTATTTTCTGTAAGAACTTTCAGCCCTGGAAACACTACTGGTAGGTAGGTTGTTCCGCTCTCTGCTGTAAGCTTATCGTGAATCAGAGTGGACTCCTCGTATGTGGGTTAGTGGTATGGGTTGGCTTACCCTATTGAAATAACACTCTGTGCTTATGGACTAAGCCCCCAGTTCTGATTTGAAAGATTAATTATGTCACAAAGCAGGCACATGCTTGCCTAGCAGTAGTTATATTCTATATAATTTGTACTTTTTAGGAAAGTATGTGGCGCAATCATGGATTCTGGCGCACACACACACAAAAGTAATCAGAAAGTTTTGATTGTTGTTATGTGTAGTCAAGTTGCTTGCAACTCATAGCTACCCGATGAACAACAGCCCTGAAATCTGCTCTATCCTTTGCCAGCATTATTGTCTCTGACACACCTGCCCTCATTACTCGAGTCACTGTATCAATCCATTTCATCGATGGTCTCTCTCTTTCTTTCTCCATCCCTTCACCCTTCCAAGTATGAATGACTTCACTCTCCAAGGACTGGTCACTCCTTGCAACATGCCCAAAGTATGTCCGACCAAGCTTCAGAATCCTTGCCTCCAGGGAACAGGCTGGCTTCACCCTCTCTAGGATGAACCTGTTTGTTTTCCTGGCAGTCCATAGTATATTCAAAACTCTTCCCCAGCACCACAGCTCAAAGGCATCAGTTCTTTCTATCATCCCTAGGCATTGTCCAGCTCTCTGACGCAGATGAAACAATTACAAAAACTATGACCTGGATCAGGTGCACTTTAGGTTCCTTACAGCAGACTTTCCCAATGCAATTAGACTTTTGATTTCCTGGCTCCTGGTACCAAGAGTGTTGATTGTGGAGCCAAGCAAACTAAAGTTGTTAACTATCTCAATCTCTTCACCATCCGTACTGATGCTGCCATTTGACCCAGTGGTGAAAATCTTTGTTTTCCTGATGTTGAGCTTCAATCCATATTAAAGGCTGCAGTCTTTGACTTTCTACAGCAAGTGCTTCAGGTCCTCCTCAGTTTCAGCAAGTAGGGTTGTGTTATCTGCATAATGCAGGTTGTGGACGAATCTTCCTCCAATCAGAAAGTACTGTGGGGGGGGGGGGGGGGAGGAAGAACGAACTGGGGAGGAGGGTAGAGAAAACAGTGCAACAATGAATAAATGAAAACCCAAAATCTCTGTAAATGTTCATTAAAACTAATAAAATTTAATAATAATTAAAAAAAAGAAAGTACTGTGTGAAAATAACTTGTCCTAGCATCTCTAGGCAATCTACATTATTTGACTTCTTTTTTAATAATTAAATGTATTGAAAGTGCTGAACTGAAATTGAAACTTTGTAAAGAATTATGAGTGAAAGAAGTCTTTGGTTTCTGCACAATTCTAATGGAGAACAGAAAGTTCCCAGTTACTCAAGAAATTGAAATAAAATCTTGAGGCCAAATTCTGTGCTAGTGCTGAGATTTGACGTCCAAGTCTTCAACTCTCTGTTCTCACAACTTCCCTACATGATTGAGTGCTCTCATTTGTTGAATTCTGGGAATTTGTTGGAATTAAAATTCAGATAGATTTTTAAAGTTTTGAATACATACATCTAGCGTTAAATGCCAGGAATTGTTTTCTCCACAGTGTTAGCCCCCTCTTGGCAAAGAGCGATGAATTCAAGCCAAGTAATAATGAAAAGTTATTTGATTTGGTTTGTTTCCATTAATTGGCTGAAATTTGGAAGACCTGATTGTATTTTTTTTAAGCCTCCTTATAAGTGTCCTCTTGCGGCAAAAATTCTGCTGTGGGTCCTAGTGAATTTGATAAAAGTTAACTTGGTCTAAATGTACTGCTTTTATTTTGTGGCTATTAAAATATTGAAATACCAGTGGAGCTCCCTTAACTGCCTCTAAAAAAGACTGAATTTTTGCCAATAAGGAACCTCGTGACGTAATGGTTAAGTGTATGACTCTTAACGTAAAAAGTTGGCTGTTTGAACACTCCTTCCGTCACCGTGGGAGAAAGACCTGACGGTTTACTTTCATAGAGATTACATCCAAGAACACTTGATAGGACACTTCTACCGTGAATTAGAAATCATCTCAGTGGCACCAGAAAACAGTAACAAAAATCATCAAATACAAACACTTTAGAAAAGATCTTAATTTCAATAGTTAGAACTATCTTCTCCTTTTCTCTCAGCAGAACAGCTTATAAATTAGTTTAAAAGTACATGCATTTTATAAAAAAATTCAATTAATTGTGTTAAACAGAAAATAAAGGCATCCTCTGAAATGGGATGCATGTCCAAGCACCTCTAAGAACAATTGTCTCCTAGGCTCTAAAGTTATAAGAGCTGGATGGTATCTTGCTACCATGACTGACTGTTTAGACACAAATTCTCTTTAAAAAAAAAAAGAAGAAGAAGAATCCTTATTAAAAGTAGGAAATAAGAAGAATAGAATTTCAGGCTGCCATGAAATTCAGACTTTATGGAGCCATTGAGGCTGATGACACCCCAAAACTATTACCCTAAGGAAATCTTTCCACCTTGAACCTAGTCTATCTCTTTTAGTTATCTTTGAACCAAGTAATAAGTGATCCAGTTAAGGAAATGGTAGCGTCATTAGAGATAGAGAAAAGATTGATCCACAATCAACACCCTTGGCACCAGCAGACAGGACATCAAAAGACTAGTTGTACTGGGGAAAATCTGTTGTCAAGGACCTGTCTAGAGTGCTAAATAGCAGTGATGTCAGTCTAGAGACTTAGGTGTTCCTGATCCAGGCCATGGTCTTCTGAATTACTTGCTATGCATCAGAGAGCTGGACAGTGACTAAGGGTGACAGAAATGGAATCAATGTCTTTAAGTTATGGTGCTGGAGATGAATCTTGAACATACCGTGGACTTCTGAGAAAGTAAACAGCGTGTCCTGGAGAGCGTGAAACCAGATTGCTCCCTGGAGACAAAGATTTTGAAACTCTTCTCACATACTTTGAACATATTGTCAGAAGGGACCAGACCTTGGAGAAGGACATCATGCTTGGAAGGGTAGAGGTTCAGCACAGGAAAGGAAGACCCCTGATGAAATGGATTGATATCATGATTGTGGCAATGGGATAGGATGTGTCAGAGTCTGTGAGGTTGGCTTAGGATAGGGCAAGGATGAACCAGTTTCATTGGGTCACTATGAGTTGTAATCAACCAGATGGCACATAATAACAGTCTTTTTGGAAGTAGATTGGGCGCCAGCTCTTTTTCAGATGGGTTCAAACTACCTGCCTTTTAGGTAGCAACTAAGCACTTAACAGTCTTTACCACCCAGGCTCCTTTTTATTGTTGTTAGGTGCCCTCAGCTCTGGAAAGTTCGGTGTTTCCTCAAAAAGATGAATATAAAAATTCTGTATGACCCAGCTATTCCACTGTTAGGAATATATCCTGGCTCTGGCTCCCAGAATGAAAACTCTGCCTGAGCCTGCCTTTTTTAAAAAAAAAAAGGTTAAATCTTTGATCATTAAAGTCAGACGTTTTATAATTGCTTCCATTATGTTTCTCCATATTCTAGAATGTTGCCTTTTTCTTACTGATTTATGAATAGAAACCAAAATTCAGACCCCTGTTACCAAGTCAATTCTGACTCCTCGTGAACCGTAAGACAGCATGTTGGCAGTCAGATTACTAATGTGTTGCAAGTGTTTTGAACAATCAGAGATTTATCTTACTATATTGCATGTTTTAGGTAAGCCCCACATTTTTCCTGCCTCCATCTAATACTTTCTGTTTTAAAAGTTACGTTCCATGTCTTTCACCTTTATGTGTACGATTCTATAGATTTCTGGAGATCCAGAGGTTTGTGCAACCATCACCACAGTCAATTTTAAAACATTATTCCTTTTTTTAAATTTTTATTTTATTATTTTGTGTGTGTGTGTATCATCAAATTGGATCTGACTGGTACAGGACGAGATTGCCCCTCCTTCTCCAGCAGAGCATGTGGTGGATTTGAACTGAGTACCTCTGGGATTGCAGTGCAGCTTCTTGCCACTAGGCTAAGAACATTATTTCTTGTAACTACTTAAGCATCATCAGAACCTGTCTACCTTAAAGGAAACCCACAGCGTCCCTTTTCAGCAGGAAGTAGCTAAGAGAATACGCCATCCCCTTTTCCTTATGACTCAGGGTGAAGTCCCTCTCAGGGAGGAGTGATAGGGAATGGCAAAGGACACACTGACAAAGAAGATTAATCAGAACTGGCTTTGACAAGCACTGTGGCATTTGGACAAGAACAAACTAGGAGGAGGGTAGAGAGAATAGTGCAGCAATGAATGAGTGGAAGCCCAAAATCTCTGTAAATGTTTATGAAAATTAATAAAATATAATTATAGGGGGAAAAAAAGGGGAAAAAAAGAACTAGATCGTGAGCAGAACAAAGCTTATATCCACGACTTAAAGGTTAGCAGTACATCCACCCTCCACCCTTCTTATCAGTTCTCACACCAGCCTTCCTTTTCAGAACATGCTTGTGGTTTTCTTCTGGATTTGATAATCCATTGAGTGACCATGTAGAAAGAACTCAAGAGACTGTTAACAGTAATGCAGTCTGGAATCGTGATCAACAGGCTCACAGCTCGGGATCAGAAAGCACGGAGGCAAAGCGTCCTTTCTTGAGTGCAGGGCGGCTCCCAGCTCCTGTCGGTCATACTGGCCTCCGCAGGGTCCTTCTGGGGCTGTTAACCACAACCTGTGCTGCTAAGCCCTTCTATAACTGGCACTACAGACTGATGGGCCTTTCACTGTCTACAGGCTTACAGCTCTCTTCTCCCGTGTTATACCTTGTTTAAGAAGCTGTTTGCTCCTCCTTTACTTCAGCCTCTCTTTTCTTATATTTTCCCTAGTCTCTGCCAGTATTTATTTGAATTTGTTTCTAGCCTTCCTAATGATAGTGAAGTTATATCCTATTGTAGTTTTGATTTGCATTTCCATGAGGGTTAATGAGGATGAACATCTTTTTTATATGCTCATTAGCTGTTTGTGTCATTTCCTTGGAGAAAGATGTATTCAGATCTTTGGCCCATTTTAAAATTATTTCTTATCTTTTTATTATTACCTTTTAGAGTTTTCTGTATATTCTAGATTCAATTTCCTTATCTAATGGTGCCCCTGCCCCCCATCCTTCTGTGGTTGCTTTCTCACCTTCTTGATTTGTACTTTGAAGCATAAAATTGTTATTGGACAAAAGTTTATAGGATTTTTTTCCCTTTTGTTGGTCATTTTTGAAGGTGTCCTACCTGATAATCCATTGCAAGATTGGAAATTAGGAAATTACACTTCTGTGCTTTCTTCTAAGACTCCCTTTAATTTAGGTGTTTGACCCATTTGGGGTTTTCATATATGGTAATAGATATTCTTATATATTATACATCTATTATATACAATAGATATCTGTTACATATTTTATATCTATGTTTTATGTTTTGCGTATGGCTTCACAACATTTCCAGCATTATATGATGAGGAAGAATTTATTTCCCCATTGAATGGTCCGGACACTTCTGATACAAAGTCAGTTGGCTTTTCTATCTGGTCTAATTCTGTTCCTTTGTTCTATCTTTATGCTAATAGCATTCTGTCTAGATTACCTTTGCTGTGTGGTACATTTTGAAATGGAGGCATGGTGTTCTACTTACTTTGTTTTTCTCTTTCAAGGTTGTTTTGCTTGAGTGCCTTGTGAATTTTAGAATGATCTTGTTAATTTCCACCAATAAATGTCAACTGGAATCTGATAGGCATCCTGTTGCATATTTACATCAATCTGGGGAGTTGCTTTTTTTTCAATGCTAAATCTTCTGATCTGTGAATACAGGATATCAACTATTACTTCTTCCTTATACTTTAATGATTTAAATGTTTGAGCTTTACCAAATTGATTTTTGTACAGGGTGAAAAGTTGAAACCTCAGATTTCTTTTATCTACCTAGACAATCTCTTGTCCCAACCTTATTTCTTAAGCAAGCTACCCTTTTCCTATCATCGTAAAAATGCTACCTTTTTGTACTTTTTTTATATAAAAATTAACTCATTTTAAAATTCATTGCGGCACTTCTTTGAAAAAACATTTCTTTGAATTATCCAATTAACCGTACTTTTGTAATACTTTTATTTTATTTTAATAAATTTAATGAACATTTACAGAGAATTTGGATTTCCATTCATTCATTGCTGCACTTCTCTCCCCGCCCAGCCCTCTCTCCCCGCCCCCCAATTTGCTCCACTCTTTCAAAAGTAAAAGAAAGACTCCCTCCCTGGTACACAATCCCCCCCGCACCCCTCCCACCACCCCAAGTACATTCCACTATGCAACTTAATTGTGGACTCTTGTGATAACCATAATACCCTATCATACATCGCTTTTAAATTATTCACAAGAAGAGTTGAACTATTTTTGATAACAAGAGTAAATGGTGGAAAATGCTAAAAAAAAAATTATTCAGTCCCTCATCTGTTTCAGTGCAGTATACACAATTTATCCAGTTTTTCTCAGTCTTACCCCCACCCTGATATCAGTCCCATTTTACAGCAGTGGCAACATGCAATATTTGTCCTTTTGCGACTGAGATATTTCACTCAGCATTAACGTCCTCCAGGCTCACCCATTTTGAATAATATTGAATGAGTTCCTTGTTTTTCAATGCAGCATAGTATTCCATTGTGTGAATACACCACAGCTTCTCTACCCATTCGTTTGTTGATGGGCACCTGGGTTGTTTCCAATTCCTTCCTATTGTGAACAGAGCTGTGATAAACATGGGTGTGCATATATCTGCTTGGATGCCAGTTATGGTCTCTTTGGGATATATTCCCAGTAGTGGACTTGCTGGGTCAAATGGTATCTCTATTTGCAATGTTTTGAGAAAGCGCCATACCACCTTCCACAGTGGTTGCACCATTTTACATTCCCACCAACAGTGAATCAGGGTTCCAGTTTCTCCACAACCTCGCCAGCATTTGTTGCTTGCTGTTCTGTTAAATTTTGCTATTCTGACTGGGCTGAAATGGTATCTCATAGATGTTTTGACTTTTGTAATAATTTTATAAATTGATAGGCTAAGGTTTTCTCCTTCCTCTTACTTCCTCCCTTTGAAAATTATCTTGGCTATCTTCTGCTTTGTTTGTTCTGGCCAATTTAGTATCAGTTTGTCAGATTTGTTGTTGTTGTTGTTATGTGCCATCGAGTCGCTTGCAACTTGTAGCGACCCTATGTACACGATCCCTAAACGCTGTTCTATCCTGTGCCAACCTCGCCGTCTCAGACACACTCATTCCCACCACTCCATTCACAGAATCCATCCATCTCATTGAGGGTCTTCCTCTCCTGCACCGTCCCTCCACTCTCCCAAGCATGATGTCCCTCTTCAAGGACCAGTCCCTCCCTGCAACATGCCCAAAGTATGTCAGACGAAGCTTCAGAATCCTTGACTCCAAGGAGCAGCCTGGCTTCACCCTCTCCAGAACAAACCTGTTTGTTCTCCTAGCAGTCCATGGTATATTCAACACTCTTCTCCAGCACCACAGCTCAAAGGCTTCAATTCTCCTTCTGTCATCCCTATTCACTGTCCAACTCTCCGATGCATAGCACGTAATTGCAAAGACTATAGCCTGGATCAGGTGTACCTTAGTCTCCAGCCTGACATTGTTGCTCTTCGGTACTCTTGAGAGGTCCCTCACAGCTGACTTTCCCAATGCAATTCGTCTCCTGGTTTCCTGGCTGCTGTTACCAAGAGTGTTGACTGTGGAACCAAGTAAACTAAAACTGCTAACCATCTCAATCTCTTCACCATCTATACTGATGCTGCCAACTGGCCCAGTGGTGAGAATCTTTGTTTTCTTGATGTTGAGCTTCAATCCACATTGAAGACTGAAGTCCTTGACCTTCTGCAGCAAGAGCTTCAGGTCCTCCTCAGTTTCAGCAAGCAGGGTTGTGTCATCAGCATAATGTTGATGATTCTTCCACCAATTCTGATGCCACATTCCTCCTCGTACAGCCCAGCATCTCGGATGATCTGTTCTGCATACAGATTGAAAGGGTATGGAGACAGAATACATCCCTGGCGGACCCCCTTCTTGATTTTGAACTATGTAGTGTCTCCTTGTTCTGTTCTGACAACTGCCTCTTGATCCAAGTATAGGTTTTGCATTAGCACCATCAAATGTTCTGGGATTCCCATTCTTCTCAGAGTCAGCCATAGCTTGTTGTGATCCACACAGTCAAAAGTCTTTGCATAATCAATGAAGCACAGATAGACATTCTTCTGGTATTCTCTGCTTTCTGTCAAGATCCATCTAACATTCCTAGTATTTGACTAGAATGGCAGATCATGTTTTAATGATATTTTCCTTTTTCTGCCGAAGAGTTTTACATTCTTAGTTCCTTTATTAAGTTTAAAATTAGGGCAAGTCTAAAATCTGTTTTTTAACTTTAATTTTCTTTCATTATTTCTTCCCTCTTGGATTTTAGCAAAATTTTGGCTTTTGTTTCTGATATGGGTGGTGGTTGTTACTGTTGTTAAATTCTGTAAAGTACAACTCATAGTAACCCTCGGAACAGCCGTCTTCATCAGCTCTGGGGCACTAGAGTCCTTTGCTGAAGTGTTGATCCACTTCATTGGGGGTCTTCCTCTCGTTCACTGACTCTGCATCTTGCCAATGGCTAGAACAGTACATTGACAGGGAACTACCAGAAGTACAAGTTAATCTTAAAAGAGACCACAGCACCAGGGATATCATTGCTGATGTCAGATGGATGCTGGCTGAAAGCAGAGAATACCAGAAGAATGTCTGTCTGTGTTTTATTGACTGTGCAAAGGTATTTGACTGTGTGGATCATAACACATTGTGGCTAAAATTGAGAAGAATGAGGAATTCCAGAACACTTAATTGTGCTCATGCGGAATCTATACCTAGACCAAGAAACTGTCACGTGAATGGAGAAAGAGGAATGCTGCATGGTTTAAGATCAAGAAGGATGTGCAGAAGTTGATGATTTCATCTTGCTCAAGACCACTAATCAGCCTACTAGGCACCATCAACCAAAAAATCAAAAGACATTAGGTAAATCTACTGTCAGTGACCTGTCTTCTAAGGTGTTAAAGAACAATGATAACATGTTAAAGACTAAGGTGCATCTCACACAAACCTAGTCTTTTCCATTATTATGCTTCTGCAAGTTGGACAGTGAATAAGGATGATAGAAGAATTGATGCCTTTTGAGTTGTGTGGTGTTTAGAGAATAGTACTGAATATCCTGTGGACTGCCAAGAGAACAAACAAGCATGTCTTGGAAAAAAGCATGGCCAGAGTGCTCCTTTGAGGCGAAGATGGTGAAGCTTCACGTCACACATTTTGAGCCTGTTGTTAGGAAGGGCCAAGTCCTTGGAAAAAGATACCATGCTTGGAAAGGTGGAGGGTGAAGAAAGAGAGGAAGACCCTCAACGAGATGGACTGACCCAATGACTATAACAGCGGGCTAAGTAAATCACAGATGGTGAGGATCGCACACAACCGTTCAGACCCACTCTTCTTGAACAGATCCGCTGTTCTACAAGCTGGAGTCAACACAATGGCACCTTAGAGTAATAACAAGTGATTATAGTTTATAGCCATAGTTTTAAACTGCTGAGTATAAGGGCAACTTAACTTTATTCAAGCCAGAATTGACAGAGTTCCAAATTAAAATAAGCACAGACATAAAAGCAAATTAAGATGAAACAATGGGGAGAGTGTGGTCAGTTAGGTGAGAGGAGGGGATTGGGAGGCAGAGTTAAGAGAAGGCAGTTTCTGGATTGTGTCACTGGATGGTGCTGTGCACATGCTAATGCTTATAAAGGCTGCTGGACAACAAGAGTAAGAACATGAAAGGGAAGATTTGGGTAAGGAGCCATGTTGAGTGGGTGTGGAAAAGATGTGGAAAATGTGTAATTTTAGGAGGTATGATTCCCAGCTGCAAAATGGCAGACAGAAAGAAGTTGACGGGAAGGAGCTAATGGAACAGTTGAAACTCAGGTGGCCGAGTAGATGGGCAAGATTCCCAAGAAGTTAGAGGCAATTCATTTGTGTGAGAATAGGGACCTTTCCATTCAAAGGGGGGAAAGTGAAGATTAAATAAGTGCAGGTAAAATTCACAGGCTCAAGAAAAGGCTCTAACTTTGCCTTCTAGCTTATTTTCTTTAATGCAAGAAACATGAGTATCTGCTGATAATTAGGAGGGAAGAGATTAAGGAGTAGAATTTTGAAATAGTCACAGGACATTGGAAAAAGTCCTGCTCCTGCCTCCCTGTCCCCAGTGTTCGCATCCCTTCTGGACAGGCTCACTGAGAAACACTGATGAACTGAAGTTTGTGCAGAGAAGTAAGTAGATGGTACCTGATGGTAGTTGCTGTGAGGTGCCATCCAGTCAGGTCCACTCACAGCAGCCTTGTGTGTAAGGGGACGCAACCCCCTGCTCAGTCCTGTGCTGTCCTCACAATCGCTGCTCTGCTTATTCCCATTGTAGTCTTTCAGTGTGTCTCGTTGAACTTCTTTCTTTTGCTGACCCTTGACTTTTCCAAGCATGATGTGCTTTTTTTCCCGGGACGTAAGCCTTCCTGATTGTCTCAACATCGTTGCTTCAAAGGAGCACCCTCGCAGCACTTCTCCCAAGACAGATTTGTTTGTTCTTATTCACCAGTACCACACACAATTAAGAGACAGGAGATGGTCCCAGTGTCCCACAATTCAGAGACACAATGCTTTGGTCTTCCTTATTTGTTGCCTAACTTTCGCATGACTGTAAAGCCCTTGAAAATGGTTTAGGTGAGGCATCTCTTCATCTCAAAGAACGTCTTCGCTTCTTAACATTATAAAGAGGTCCTTGGATTTTCCCAGTATAGCGTATCTTTTGATTTCCTGCTACAGCTACCATGAATTTTGATTGTGGACCCAAGTTAAAGGAGATCCTTGACAACTTCTGTCTTTATGTCATTTATCATGATGTTGCCAATTGCTCCATTTGTGAGGAATTTTGTTTTCTTTGTATTGAGGTACATAAACTGTACTGAGGTTTTTTTAATTTTCCGTGAAAGTGCATCAAGTCTGCTTCACTTTAAGCAAGCATGGTGGTGTGTTTTCCCCAGTCAAGTGGTCTGCTAGTTTAGAAAATTATTGGACTTTTTTCTTTTTTTGTTTAGCTCTGTGTTTTAAAATGTATTAATAATATTTGAATTATATTAATAACAATGTCCTTATACTCTGGTGGCCTAGTGACAAGAAGCTGCATTGCATTCCCCAAAGCACACAGTTTGAGGCCACCAGCCACTCTGTGGAAGAAGGGGGACAATCTGTTCCTGTGCAATTAACTGCCTCTGAAAACCCACCAGAGGGTCAGCTATGGGTCAGTTCTGACTCTATGCTACACAAGAACAACAATAATAAATTATTAATAAAATTTTTTTTATTACTTTGATAGGAAATTTATTCAGAATTATTTGAAAACATTGTGTAAATCCCACCAGCTCCAACATCAATAACTAGTGAGCATCATGGGTTTGGGGGTTTCTTGCTCTAACAGGAGTGACATTCACTTCCTAAATAACATGCCTCCAGAAACTGTATGAACTTTGCTAATGTTGATAGTTGTAGAGGAGCTTCAAGCCTTCTGTTCATAGGGTTGCTATGAGTTGTGCTCGACTCGAAGGCAGTCAACAACAACAGCAAGTATCATAAAAGGGAACTCTGGTGGCCAGTGGATAAGGAGTTGTGTCCAACCCAAAGCCTTGCAGTTTGACTCCATCAGCTGCTCATCAAGAGAAAGATGGGCCATTTCATCCTGCAATACACATTTGTAATTTTGTCATATAAGCTATAAATTCAAGTAGATATTTACTTTTCATCATGTTAGATGCCATAGATATGTGTGTGTGTATATATATTTTTAGTGATGTCTGTTGCTCAACACTT
This sequence comes from Elephantulus edwardii, assembly GCF_000299155.1. Lineage (NCBI taxonomy): Eukaryota > Metazoa > Chordata > Mammalia > Macroscelidea > Macroscelididae > Elephantulus > Elephantulus edwardii. Next base: position 728,283 of record NW_006399908.1, on the reverse strand, counting down.
TGATATAAGCTATGACTTGTATTAAATATTCTCTTAATATTCTTCTAAAAGTAGACACCAACTAAAAGCCCAGTAGTTGTCAGTTACATTGAAAATGTTTGTTTTATAGATTTCTTATTCAGTAGCATTAATGGTATTTTACTGCAATGAAGTTGTCAATAAACTCTTTGATAAAGTTTCTAGTTTAGAACTTGGCTTCTTAAGGTAACTGTGAACTGTTTTAGTAAAATTGTGGTTATAACTCTGGACGGTGGTATAACTAGGCAGGTAAAAGTGACCATGGTCTGAGAGAACACTAATCGGATGTTTTTCTTTCTTTTCAGGTAACATTACATTTGCTACATTTCCAGATTCCAGCACCAACTCACCAGCAAAGATTTTACCAAAAACTTTAGGACCAATAAATGTGAATGTTGGACCCCAAATGGTAAGAAAATCATAAGATCTTGAGAGTCTGTGTTTGGGCAAGAATAACATAGTTGGTCATTGTAGTAGAGATGGTGGAGAAAATTTTCCAGTTAGTATCAGTCATCACTATCACTTTTTTTAAACAGTTTTGTTTTTATTTGAATTACTGATTAAGTCTACAAGAGGAGAGAGGAAGAGACATTGCATTCAATTTTAATCTTCACGTAATTTAATTTGAATCTATGGATTCTTAATGGGAATCTTTTCCGTCCCTTTATGAGTCTTTTTTTCTGTTTTCACTTGCTTAATTGGTTTGAAATCCATTATGCTTTATACTCCCTTTCTCTTATATTTTTCAAATCTATTTAAAGCCAAAACCCTTTAACATCATAAACTGTGTAATCTCATTTATATTTTAATATATAAACCCCATAGTTAATCTATATATGGCACTATTTTTTAT
>NW_006399908.1:706916-723617 GCF_000299155.1 Elephantulus edwardii | reverse complement strand
GCAGGAGGGGAAGACCCTCTATGAGATGGATTGATACGGTGACTGGGGTAATCGGGATGGGTGTGTCAGAGGCAGTGCGATTGGCGCAGGATAGGGCAGGGTTTAGGGCTGTTGTGCATAGGGTCGCTATGAGTCGGAAACGACTCGACGGCACATAACAACAACAACAGCAACATAGGAAAGGGAGCAAACCTAGAGAGAACAAACTTGTGAGTTACAAATAGAAAGCCTTTGAGGGTGTTGCTTTCAGGTTTACTTGGGGGGAGGGTGGCAGAAGGTGGCCTAGGTAACATTGGATACCCTAGGCATTCCTTTATTTATTTTTTTTTTTTCTTCCTTCCCCACCCAGGGGTCAAATGGCACAGTCGGGACTGAGGAGCTCACCCTGAGCGCCGCGACGGCTTGCTCCGAGCCAGGGGCCGAGGGCAGCCCACCCCGGGCAGAGGGCCACAACGGCTGGCCCCGAGCCAGGGGCTGAGGGCAGCCCGCTGGTCTATATGTCTTTTGTGTCAGTCCCAGGCTGTTTTGAAAAGTACTAAACCATTGAGTTAGGAATTTATTTTCAGTACTTCTATCTTATCTATGGAGCATGTAATACCAGTGCTGTGAACTGTATTAAATTCTAGTTAACTTAAACAAAACTATCTAGTAATAAATGTAATTTAAAGTATGAGTGTATACTTTAAACATAGCCACTGTCCTTGGCAGTTGAGAACTGCCTATTTGTCTGCAAAATCCAGCCTACAGATCCCCCACAATTTACTGTCATTGTAGTTTACTGTCACAGTCTATCTCTAAATTCATGACACATAACCTGACTGAACTGTCCCCATTTCAGGGTAAGTAGTATATTTTCAAACATCTCTTTAGTATGTGTGCCTTGTTAGCTACTACTGTATTTACACATGTAATAAGATGCCTAACTTTAAGCATTTAGAAATGTGATTATATACACGTATAAATTAAATAAGCATATGCAGATGACACAAGCCTGCTTGCTGAAACTGAGGAGGACCTGAAGCGCTTGCTACAGAAGGTCAAGGACTGCAGCCTTCAATATGGATTGAAGCTCAACATCAAGAAAACAGAGATTTTTACCACCGGGCCAGTTGGCAGTATCATGATGTATGGAGAAGAGATTGAGGTTGTTAACAGTTACAGCTTGCTTGACTGCACAGTCAACACTGTTGGCACCAGCAGTCTCGAAATCAAAAGACAAATTGCATTAGGTAAATCTGCTGTCAGGGACCTTTCCAGAGTACTCAGGAGCAACGATTTCAGTCTGGAAACTAAGGTGTGCCTGATCCAGGCCATGGTCTTTGCAATTACTCAGAGAGCTGGACAATGACCAAGGATGATGATGACTGAGTTGTGGTGCTGGAGAAGAGTCTTGAACATACCATGGACCACCAAGAAATCAAATAAGTCTATCTTGGAGAAGGTGGAGCTAGTTTCTCTGTCATGGCTAGGACTTTGCAGCTCCATCTCACATTCTTTGGTCATATGGCCGGCCAGGAGAGAGAGGACCTTGGAGAAGGACATCATTTTTGGAAGAGTAGAGGGACAGCACAGGAGAGGAAGACCTCCGATGAGTGGATTGACACAGTAACTAGGGCAGTGAGATTGGTGTGTCGGAGTCAGTGAGACTGGCTCAGGACAGGGCAGCCTTCTGAGCTGCTGTACATAGGGTCACTGTGAGTCACAGGCAACTCGACGGCACTAACAACAACAACAGCAACAATCAGAAGTATTAATCTATAGTCTTTGACCTTAGACCTAAATGCAAAAGTTTGCATTTTCCCCATTGAAGAGATGAATGACTAGTTTGTTGGTTTTAGATTCTGAGATCTCAGGATTACAAACATCCCTGTTAGGATTTGAGTTTTAATAGCTGTAATTCTGGCCTATGTCACGGTAATTTAACTTTACGATCATAGCTTTGTGATCATAGTTATTTTGTTTCCAAGGTTAAAAATGGTATATTCCTTATAGGGAAAAACTGAAATTTTGTAAAGAAAAGCAAAATCCTTTAGCAGGAGACTTTCTGTTTATGTAGATGACATTTCCCTTCATAATTAATGCCTCTGCTGGTTTTGGCTTTTCTAACTGTAGATGGCAGTAGAACCCGTTAGGTCACTCAAAGGCAGAAAAATCTTCCAAGGGAGGTTCTGTCACTTGATTAGTTTTCAGTTTAAAGTGTTAGAGAATTTACATGATTACAGTTAAATGGAAAATCCCATTTTCTTTATTTGTGTTAGGGGGAACCTATAAACTCTGAAATTCCGAATAATAAGTGTTCCTTTTTCTTGGATCTGCTAGACACTAAAAGTACTCTACTTTGAACAATTGTTAAATTGTTAACTTGTAACACTATGTTTAACAATTATTATTAGGGACCATCGAGGAATCTACAATTCACATTGACCCTATGAACAATAGATCTGATCCTTGCCCTATCACACAACCCTCATCATCTCTAATATACTCCATTCATAGAAACCCTGTGAAACCTTGTGCTTCCTCTAAGATAGACTTGTTTGTTCTTTTGGGAGTCTGTGAGTTATTCAGTAACCTCCAGCACCACAACTCAAAGGCATCAGTTCCTCTGCAATCCTTATTCTTCATTCCGTTCCCAAACACATAGCAAGTAATTGAGAAGACCATAACTCGGGATTGAGCATACCTTTGTCCTTAAAAACACATCATTGTTCTTTAGCGCTTTGGAGAGGTCCTTGACAGTAGATTTCCCCCAGTGCAATGGGTCTTGATTTCTTGACTGCTGTTACCTTGGGTGTTGATTGTGGATCCAAGTAAAATGCAGTCTTTTGCTTCAGTCTTTTGTCCATGCATCACAATGTTGCCTGTTGGTCCAGTGGTGAGCAAATTTTATTCTTAATATTGAGATGTACTTCTTATTGAAGGTTTTATCTTCGAAATTCTGTAGCAGATATTTCACTCCTTTTTATTTTCAGCAAGCCAGATTATGTTAGCTGTATAATATAGGTAGTTGATGAGTCTTCTTCCAATCTTGATGCCATTTCTCAAATGATTTGCTCAGCATTCACATTGAATAGATATGGAGAAATGATAAACCGTACTACACCTTTCCTGATTTTAAACCATGCAGTATTACTTTGCTTTGTTCTGATAATAGCCTTTTAGTCTGTTTTTCATGAGCACAATTATGTCTTCTGGGATTCCCATTCTTCTCAGTGTTAGCGATAATTTGTTGTGATCCACACAGTCAAAGGCATTTGCATCATCAGTTAAACATAGGTACACATCTTTCTGGTATTCTTTTCTTTCCGCTAAGATCTAGCTGACACCAGAAATTATGTCCTTGGTTCCACAACCTCTTCTGAATACATCTTAGACTTCTGGCATTTCTCTGTGGATGTGTCATTCCAGCCATTTTTTAATAATCTTCAAGATTTTGTGTGTGATGTTAATGCCATTTTTTTGGTAATTTCCACCTTCTGTTGTTATATCATCATTTTGGAATGGGAATAAATATGGTTGGGTCTCTTCCAGTAAGTTGGCTATGTAGCTGCCTCCCAAATTTCTTGACTGGTAGGCACATCTACTTTTGTTGTTGTTGTTGTTACACTTCAGTTGATAGCCTACCAATACCTGGGGCCCTGTTTTTCCCCCCAGTGTCTTCACTGCAGCTTGAACTTACTCATTACCATTAGTTCATAAGCTACTTCCTGAGATGGTTCTGTGTCATTGATTCCTTTTGACACAGTGATTTTGTGTATTCCTCCATCAGCCAGTTAGTTCCTTCTGGTACAGTGACTGCATATTCCCTCTATCTTCTGTTGACGCTTCCTGGATCATTTAAGATTTTGCCCTTAGAATCCTTCAGTATTGTAACTGAAGACTTGAATGGTTTTTCAGTTTGTTAAGCTTGAGGGATGCTGAGTGGGTTTTTCTCTTTTGATTTTCTACCTCCCCTTCTTGGCACAGTTTGTTGTAGTACTGTGTTTTGTTTTCTCGAGCTGCCCTCTAAAATCTTCTGTTTATTTCTTTAACTTCAGCATTTCTTCGTTTTGCCTCCCTGTGTTCTAGTGTAGTTTTTAGAGTCTCTTCTCATGTCCATTTTGGTCTTGACAGCTTATCTGGCCTTTGATCATTAGGGTTCAGTGCATAAAATCTATTCTTTTTTTAAATAAATTTTATTCTTTTGTGTGTGTGTACAGTCAAATCAGATCTGACTGGTAGAGGAGGAGATTGCCCCTCCTTCTTCAGCAGAGCATCTGGTGGATTCAAACTGTGTACCTCTGGGATTGCAGTGCAGTTTCTTGCCACTAGGCCTCCAGACCTCCGTTATAAAATCTATTCTTACAGTGGTTTTAAAATTCAAGTGGGATAGACACACGGTCATATTTGGGCTCTAGTGGACATATTTTAATTTTCAACTGCTGTTTGGGCCTCCAGTTGAGTAGTTGAGGATCTGTTTCACTATTGACCGCCACTGGCCCAACTCTATCCATAGATGTAGTCAGTCTGATTGCTGTGTAGTCCATGAAGTAAGCTCCATGTGTATAGTTGCTGTTTTGGTTTGGTTTTGTTTTTTTAAAAAGGTATTTACGATGAATATATCATTAACTTTACAAAATTATATCACTTGAGCTCCATCTTCATTTTTGTCACCATGTCCGTATTTTCCAATTCACGATTATCCTTCTTTATTTACCACTTTCACATTCCAGGTTATCATTAGTGCCTCTTGATTGCAGAGATTGGTAGCATTCCTCCATTTCGTCATCTTTTGCTGTAGTGTTTGCTGCATATATTTGAATAGTAAGTTATAGCAACAGGTTTTCCATGTGTTCATATGAATAGCATCCTGTTTCTCATTGTACTTCAGGACTGATCTTGGCATGTTCTTTTTTTTTTTAAATTTTATTTTACTCTTCTTCCCCGGCAGACCATCTGGTGGATTCGAACCGTGCGCCTCTGGGATTGTAGTTGCAGCTCCTTGCCAGTAGGCCACCAGAGCTCCCCGGCATGTTCTTTTTGACTATGAATGCAACATCATTCTACCTTAAATTGTATCCCTATCCCTAGCACCATAGATCTTTTCATTTTCTGATTCATAGTGGCCATCTCAGCTCAGTAATGCCTAGAATGTAGATTTAGATGCTAATATTTAGGATTCGTGTACTTCAGTACAAGGATGTAAGCAAATCAAAAGTATTGTTTATACTTCAGGTAAGTGGTGTTACATACACTTTAAGGTGCTTAGGTAGTTTGGTAGTAAGGAGTTGTGCTGCCAACCCAAAGGTATGTGGTTCAAATCTACCAGCTGCTCTGGAAGAAAATGATAGTCTTCTCTGTGTGGTACATTGCCTCTGAAAATCTGCTAGAGGGTCAACTATGGCCAGGTTTCACCTCAGTGGTGCACAACAACGAGAATGTTGTTGTTGTTGTTATGTGCCGTCGAGTCGCTTGCGACTCATAGTGACCCTATGTACAACAGCCCTAAACTCTGCTCTGTCCTGTGCCGGTTGCACTGTCTCTGACACTCCCATCCCGATTATCCCAAGTCACTGAATCAATCCACCTCATAGAGGACTTTCCCCTCCTGCGCTGTCCCTCCACCCTCCCAGGCATGATGTCCTTCTCCAAGGACTGGTCTCTCCTTAACAACATGTCCAGAGTATGTTAGATGGAGCCTCAGAATCCTTGCCTCCAAGGAGCCACCAGATTTAACCCTTTCTAGGATGAATCTGTTTGTTTTCCTAGCAGTCCATGATACTCTCAATACTCTTCTCCAGCACCACAGCTCAAAGGCACCAATTCTCCTTCTATCCTCCCTAGTTGTTGTCCAACTCTCTGATGCATAACAAGTGATAGCAAAGACCATGGCCTGTATCAGATGCACCTTAGTCTCCAGAAAGATACCATTGCTCTTCAGTACTTTGGAGAGGTCCCTAACAGCAGACTTTCCCATGGCAATGCGCCTTTTAATTTCCTGGCTATTGGTGCCAAGACTGTTGACTGTGGAGCCAAGCAGACTAAAGCTGTGTACAATTTCAATCTCTTCACCATCCATCCTGATGCTGCCAATTGGCCCAGTGGTGAGAATCTTTGTCTTCTTGACATTGAGCCTTAATCCATATTGAAGGCTGCAGTCCCTGACCCTCTGCAGCAAATGCTTCAGGTCCTCAGGTCCTCCTCACTTTCAGCAAGCAGCGTTGTGCCATCTGCATAACGCAGATGGTTGATAGATCTTCCACTAATCTTGACCCCACATTTCTCCTCATAAAACCCTATATTTAGAACAACAAGAATAAGTAAATTTTAACATATTATTTATGTTAATAATCTTTTCTTTCATATTGTTTTCTTTGTTCCTAATTTTACAGATTATAAGCACACCGCAGAGACTAACCACTTCAGGAAGTGTTCTGATCGGGAGTCCTTATACCCCTGCACCAGCAATGGTTACTCAGACTCACATTGCCGAAAGCACTGGTTGGGTCCCAGGGTAAGGATGTGACTTATTAAATATAATGTCTGACTTCTTCTCATGGTTTGTGTTTGATTCTCATTTTATAGTAGTAGCTAAACAGATAAACCAGCTATTATCTAGTCAGCCTGACTCCCGGTGGCCCGGTGCATATCATATTAGAATTGTGGTCTGTAGGATTCTGGGTGGCCTGTTTGCCAACTTTGCTTCCAAGGCACTTCTGGGTGGACTTGAACCTTAACTTTTTATTTTTTTTAGTGACCAAGTCTGCTCTTTGCACATGTAGAGCGCACTGTTTTAGACTAGTTCCTAAAAGTTACTATTTTCTTTAAAATCACTATTTTATTTTATGTCATTTTACATCACATTTCAGAAATGAAGCCACTCTTCAGCAACCGTTTTCTAATAAATAACCTATAATGAAAGCTTCTGAATTTTCAGCTCTGAAATATTTTATATAATTACAGTACTTAGCTGCTTTGGAGATGTAAAAATTGTATTATATTACACGGAAGAAACATTACTGGAGGCAGAATTTTACTTATTAATTTTTATTCCCTTAAAAAGAAAGAGACCAATTAATTTTAAACTTTATTTTTCTCTTCATTCTTTTAAGCATTGAACAGAATAAATTCCCTGTATATTACTTACTTGTAGTTTTTAGTGTCATAATTTTACATTCTTTATCTTTACCAGTACACATTTTCTTAGTTGATTTTTCTCTGTATTATATACTTTGAGGGCTTCATCCTTCTATTTTAAACAAAACAAAACAGAAACAACAAAAACACTTAAGTGAATGGCTCCCAAGTTTGCTCACTTCTTCCATTTGATATTATTGACGTGGTTGTGTACTGCACCAGGAGTTCTATGTTTGACTTAGAGTTCTAGCAAGCAGAACTGCTCATTGAGTGGGAATCTTCTTGATTAGAGGATTTTCAGAATAAACAAACAATTTTGGCAGTGTTTTTAAACTCCTCCCCCAATGACACTGAAAAGTTAACTATACATACATACTTTATGTTACCACATGCTATGAGATGATAGTCAACTGTAATTCGTAGACTTTATTCATGTTCTTATAAAAATCCTCATGTACATCTATCTACAGAGTATTTTAGCATCCTCTTGAAGGATTATAGTGTGAGAGCCACGTCTGTCCCGGTAGGGTTGCCTCTAAAATGACCAGGATTTGCCATGCTTGATTTAATAGTGTCACATTGTCTGTCATTTTTGTAACCAGTAGGACTTTTCTCTTCTGTAAATCTGCAGTGTTTTCCTCTCTAAAGATTTGTTGAGCTGGTTTCATCCTGTGACAGTACTTCCTGTATTGTAATTTCTTAGCCCCATGAATTTTTTTACTTTATGTACATACCTCTTACATTTGTTACTTTTTGTGTTTGGATGCACTCAGTGTGGGATTGATTAGACAAATTACAATACATTTCTCATGAAAGAAAGTTGCGTTTATAGATGTGTTCTTTTTATGCTATCTTTTTCTTTTTTTTTTTTTTTTAGTGATAGAAAACGGGCTAGAGAATTTATAGACTCTGGTTTTTCAGAAAGGTGAGTGTAAGTCTAAGTAAGTATTGTATTTGGGAGATTCTAGCTTGTGGAGAGAGTTTTGGTGCTCAGACTGTATCCTAGTTTAAGTAAAGAGATGTTTCCTTAGAATCTTAGGATTGTGCTTCTTAATTCTGAATGTCCCGTCAGAATCACGTGTGGTCTGTGAATTAAGCTTTAAATGCCTGCTGAATCAGAAATCCCAGGGTTAAAAGATTTTGTTTAGGATCACTATTTGATGGCTGTTCTTTGCAAGCCTCTAAGCTAGAAGTTATGCAATGTTACAATGTGTTAAAATATGAGGTTTTGTCTTTGAGGCAGCTGAGTGCTCTTGGAATGACTTCCCCTAGTCTAGATAAACTTAGCTTACTTTTGATCTGAGATTTTTTTCTTTATTTAAAATGGTATTTTAGTCTCCTTCTACTTGTTAGGGCAACTCCTGTAAATAGAGTTTTCTGCCTTCTGTATTTTCTTAATTGATGATCTCTGATTTGCTGTGCACTCTGGAATCTTGGAGGTAGAAATAATGGAGGCTGTTTTCTTGCATTGACTCTGTCACTTCTTAGTTCCTTCTTGATGGCCTTTGTTCTTCGCCTCTGGAGTCTCAACTGTTTAATCTGTCTGGGATCTAAAATAATGCTAAGATACTGATGCATCATATAAATACATGATGATGTATTCCTTTCTCTCCAGTGGAAAATCCTTTCTTTAAGCTCATTGGATCTCTTTGCTTTTATCTTTGGAAATGGCAGGAATACAAATTCTTACGGATGTCTTTAGCAATGGTTAAGGCATCTGTGAAGATGGAACTCTCCTTTGGTTTGGATAATGAGACACTAATACAGAGAACAGTATTAGAGACAAAATGCTGCTTGTTCTGTTTTATAGAGTGAACAGTAAAGATCACATACACAAGTGTGCTGTGACTTAGTGTTAGAGCCACTGACTTGGTTTTCTCGTTTCTGCATTTGGTTCAAGTGGCCTTTGATTCTAGTTGGTTTTATTGTTCTTTGTTTAATTTCAATTGTAAATAACTATAATTTAGTAAAGTGGTGCTTCATTTCTTCACCTTAGGTTCATATAACCTTAATTTTTCTTTTTTTTAAATCAAGTTTCTCCTTGGAGGCTAGGATTTTGAAGCTCCGTCTGACATACTTTGGGCATGTGGCCAGGAGGGACCAGTCCTTGGAGAGGGACATCATGCTTGGAAGGGAGGAGGGACAGCGCAGGAGAGGAAGACCCTGGATGAGATGGATTGATATAGGACCTGGGGAAGGTTAGGTGTGTTAGAGTTAGTGAGACTGGCTCAGGATAGAGCAGACTTCAGAGCTGCTGTACACAGGGTTGCTGTGAGTCACAGGTGACTTGTTGGTACATAACAACAACAACATTGGATTTTACTTATAACTCAGTTTATATAGTACAGCTAATTATCAAAATCCATTTAATTAGTGTTTGTGAACCATTTCAATACTGTCTATGAAATCTTTGTTCAGTAAATATATTTTGAAGATCTGCTTGATGCTGGTATATCTGCTAAGTGTTGGTATGGTTCAGGCCTGGAGATAGTAATAAACAAGATAACTTTGGTCTCTGCCTAGAGCTTGTTATATTTTGGGGGAGGAGGGCTGCTGTGCACCTGACCCAATCTATGGTCTTTTCAGTCACCTTATATGCTTGTGAAAGTTGGACAATAAGGAAAACCACAGAATTGGTGCTTTTTCATGGTGGTGTTGGCAAGGAATATTGAATCCACCACAGACTCCCAGAAGAAGTGGTCCATCTGTTCTGGAAGCTGTGCCCCTGTGATGGTCCTTAGAGGCCCAGATGACAAGATTTTGTTTCATATACTTGAGACTTTTTCTTAAAAGGCACCAGGCCTGGGGAAAGATGTTAGGCATGTTGTAGAGGGTCCACTAAAGAGAGGAGACTGATCAATGAGATTGATTGACAGCGGCTGCAATGATGGAATCAGACCCACTAGCGATTGTGAGGGTCAAGCATGTTGGACAGTTGTACGTATGGTCATTATGTATTGGAAAAGACTCAAGAATGCTGAACAGCAGTTTAGCATTTGAGGTAGGTGCTATGCAAGCAAACAAAGGATGATAAGTAGATAGTACTGGAAGGGTGGTAGCCATACTGGGGAATGATTCTGAAGTCAGCTGCATTTGAATTGAGATTAAAAAAATGCCAGGGCTCCAGGAGCAGAGTGGGAGTATTCTAGACAGAAAGGATGGCAGATGCAAAACTCAGAAGTGGTGAGTTAGCATTATATGTTTGAAGTCACATAATGTTAAAGACAAAGAGTGATAGATGGAAATGGAGAGGCAGGCTTGGCTCAAAACATGAGTGATTCTGTAAGTTGTGGAGGAGAATCTGGGTTTTGTTCTAAGCAGAGTTTTAAGCAGAGAAGTGGCATCATCTGCTTTACACTGGCTGCTGGGTAAGTAGATAATGGAGACTAAGATAAGAGCATGGATTGGAGAGGTTAGGGCATGGAGTGATGTAGACCAGGGGGCTCATGAAGGTGACAGCTAGCAGTAGAGATGAGGGGGGAAGTGTTTAAGTTTTAAAGTCAGACCCACAGGATTTACTAGTAAATTGAATGAAGGTAAGGATGACTTTTGAAGGATTTTTAGGGGGTATGAACAGTTACATGATTGTTGGTGCCATTACATTGGTGGTAATTAGATAGTTTGGAAAGGAACTGAGAGTTTTGATTTGGACCTGCAAAGTCTGAAAAGCCGTATTGGTTATCCAAGTGATGATATCAATAGCATACAAATATTATCACTACCGAGCTCTGGTCGCCTAGTGGTGGGAGGCTGCGCTGCAATCCTGAAGGCACGTAGTTCAGGACCACAGCTGCCTGCAAGGGAAGGATGGGCAGTCTTCTCCCGTGAGATAAACTGCTTCTGGGACTCATTAGAGAGTCAGCTATGGGTTGGTTGCAACACTACGGTAGACAACAACATACAAATAGATTTAGTTTTTTTAAAAGTATCACTACCATAAAAGTAGCCAGGCTATAAGGAGGGAGATGATAATACATAAGGAAGAAATACTTTTGAGTGTATGTCAACTGCAGTTGTACAGATACATATGTTTAGAAGGGAAAACCTCTGAATTAGCTCAAAAGAATAACTTTGATTTGTCTATGATTAATTATTTACAAATTGGGATGACGTTCTCTCCTGCAGAGGGAACACATGTGCCTGAGGGTTGAGAGTTTACAGAGGCTTAAGCACAAGTGATTATTTTTCTTTTCCTGAATATATGTTTCTGTGGTAACAAAATGAATAATGATAAGGGAGTCAGCATTAAAAAGTAACTCCTGAAAATTTGGCCTCTTGTATTAGTTTGGTTTTTTTCTTTTCTTTTTTTTTACACTTCTTTTTTTAAATTGAGATTTTAACAGACGTTTGCAGAGAACTTGGATTTCCATTCATTTGTTGGGCCTCTTGTATTTGTAGTGTTGTTGTTATTGTTGTTGCTGCTGTTAGGCGCCATTGAGTTGAATATGATTCGTAGCATCTTTGAACAACGGATCTGAGCCCTGTCCTTTCCTGAGCCATCCTTGTCATCTCTGACACACTTGAGCCCATTGCTACAGTCATGGTCATTCCATGTCATTGAGGGTCCTCCTCCTTTGCTGTTCTTTGCAAGCATGGTGGCCCTTTCCAAAGGTTAGCCTGAGAGACCTCTTGAAATGAAAATGAAGAAAGCACTCTGCCTTTTTCATTAATAACCTCACATACATAGGTTGCAAACAAAGAAATTATAACCCAAGACTGACACTTGGAGAATGCCAAGGAAATGTAATCTCCTGCCCTAGGAAAATTCAAAAATCATAGTATACCTCACACACAATCTTTCCTTTTACAGCATTTGTTATTTTGGGGAGGAGAGAGATACCAGATCACTATTTACTTGCCTAAGAGCCATTCAGCCAGATGTGAAGGCTGCCAGCCAGCTCAACCCTGTGACACAGAGGTTGTAGGAAGCTTCCGCAGTGGGAAGAACTTTGCACACAGGAAGCCCATATAAGCGATGTTCCCAACAATTGTTAACATGAAAAAAGTAATGAGGTGAATTGACACAGTGACTGCAGCAGTGGGCTCAAGTACTTCAGAGACGGTGAGGATGGCACGGGATAAGAGGATTCAGAGCTCTTTTCCATAGAGTCTCTCTCTCTATGAGTCATACTTGACTCGACAACCCCTAACAACATCAGCCATAATATCACAGAATGAAGACCAAGGTGAATAAAGCTGAAAGTGAAAACTGAAATGAGACCATTTCCAGTAGAACAAAAAATACACAGTTCTAAATTATCATTCTTTGAAGGTTCCTAAGATAAAACAGATAAAGGATGGGCAGTCTCCTCCCTCTGAAAACCCTCTGGAGTATCAGTTCCAGTTCTGCAAGAGAGAAAACAAGATCAGCATCATAGGAAAAATGAGTAAAGAAGGGAAAAGTTTTCAGACTTAAAGCATGATTTTCAAAGTATTAAAACATGATTAACAACAACATGGAGCCAGCAAGCCAGCTAAACCCGAAAACTCCTCCCAGGTTACATTTTACAAAAATATTTATACAAAATAATATTATTGAAATTCTATTTACATTAAGGTGGCGGAAGAAAGAGGGGTGTCTATACTTTTGGTTTTCTGGTTTCTTAGATCAAAGACCTTTTGATATGAGTGGCAGCCTCATACCTTTTCTGAGACCAGGATAGTCACATTACACAGAAAAGGGAATTACACAGTCGGTGTTATAAAAGTGGATAGAGAGTCAGATGAAGCCATCTAGTCCACGTTGATGGGACATCTAAGTGTAACTCCATAAACTGTTTTAGGGGCTACTGTGCTTTTAAGGTGTAAATGCTTTGGTGCATAATAAAGGACCTTTGCCAGCAAGGTGGGTGAAACTCAAGAATCAGCTGGTATGAAGGTTTCTCTGAACTTGCTATATGATTTCAGATTCAGCTTAATATTCAACAGCTATCGTTACTGGGCAGCCACATGGTGGTTTTACCCTGAAACAGTAGGAGCACCCATCTGGCCTCCAGGGTGGCATCTTTCTCGTTAGCTCTGTAGTCCTCGCAGAGCAGACACTGTAGGTTAATGTTAATTCTGGTTGAATGCTTAGTTATCACAGAACATGCCCTTTCTAGATCGCTTCCCATGGGAAGTTCATTCAGGACTCACTCACATGACACCTGAAAGCTCTTAGCAAAGTGTTAAAAGTTGTTAAAAGGGAACACTATTAGACATTTATTAGATATGTGATTCTTAAAGACTTTTGTGTTCTAATCTTTAAATTGTGTTTTCACTGTTGTGATAAAGTCTTTCAATGACTCCCTTATTCACTTATTGCCTTTAGTGAGAACTGACTCGTAGGTGACCCTCTAGTGGCTTTTCAGAGGCTGAAATCACATGGGAGGAGAGGACTATATATTTTTCATTTTTGTGAGTTCTCAGTGGTCTGTTTTGCCTACTTGTGTCCTCATTTGTGCTTCAGTTCTGTGTTGCGTATAAATATTCTGATATCTTAAGGGAATTCTGGTGGCCTAGTGACAAGAAGCTGCTGTGCAATCCTGAATGCTTGTGATTCGAATCCACCAGATGCTCCGCTGGAGAAGGATGGGCAATCTCCTCCTGTGCCAGTCGGATCTGACTCATGATACACAACAAGAAAAAAAAAACAAAACCAAAAAGAAAAAAGATAAAAAAAGTCTGGCATCTTAAGAATGGAAAACACACCTTGAGTATAGCATGTTTGTTCCATCTTTTAATCCTCATAACAAATTTGTGAAGGTATTTGTGTCCTCACTTTTCAGATGAAGGTTGCTTGATCAGCTATGAATGAATAAAATGCTTAAAATATATAGCTATTGCTCATTTTGCTCCATTTGTTACATAGCTATTTGACACCAAGTCACTTGTGACTCATAGTGACCCTGTAAACAGCGGGTGTGGACCCTGCCCAAACCTGCATTGTACTCAACATCTTTAACATACCTGAGCCCACTGTGGCAGCCATTGGGTCACTCCAGCTTGTGAGAATTCCTCTTAGCCCTCCTCCTTTTCAAGCTTGATAGTCTTTTCCAAAGATTGCCCCCTCCTAAAAACGTGCTCAAAGTATATGAGGTGAGGTTTCACCATCCTTGTCTCTAAGTAATATCCTGGTTTCACTTTCTCGAAGACAGACTTTTTGTTCTCTTGGAAGCCAATGGAGTATTTCGTGCTCCTCTCCAGCAACAGCACTCAAAAGCCTTAATTATTCTTCTGTCCTTCTTCATCACTGTCCAACTTTCAGATGCATAGCAAGTGGTTGAGAAGACCATGCTTGGATCAGGTGCACCTCAGTCTTTAAACTGACATCGTTGCTCCTTAGTTCTCTGGATAGGTCCCTTTCCCAATGTGACTCCTCTTGATTTCTTGACTGCTGGTTCCAAGAGTGTTGCTTGTGGATCCAAGGAAGAGCAATCATTGACAACTTCAGTCCTTTCTGTCCATCATGATGTTGCCTGTTGCCCAGTAGTGAGAATTTTTATTTCTTTTTTAAAAATTGATTTGCTTACAAAGTTCATATACATTGTGTTTCACATTGTGTTCTTACAATCATTCTCATGCATTATGTTTTATAAAATTAATCACCATTGGACTTTGCCCATCATTTCCTTGCCTTTTCATCCAGATCTTTCCCATTTTCTTCCCCCGCTTCCTCCACCCTCCAAACTGCAACCTTGTGGTTTCACCCTACCCATCCTCACCTTCCACTCCCACCCCTTCCCCCCCTTGAGTTGATTCTGTGCAACAAGCACTTAAAGCCCTCCTCTCTTGGACTGAGTAGAGCTGTGTCACCTGCATAGCACAGGTTGTTCTCCCTTCCTGATGCTACATTCTTCTACATAAAGCCCATCTTCTTGTTTGGCATACAGAGTGAATAGGTATAGAGAAAGGATACAGCCCTGACGCACACCTTTCCTCACCTTAAACCATGCAGTGTTCCCTTGCTCTGCTTGGACAACAGCTTTCTGATTTAGGTATACGTGATACACACTTGAGGACAATTAAGTGTTCTGAGATTCCCGTTCTTCTCAATGTTAGCCATAATTTGTTGGGATCTACACAGTCAAAATACCTTTGCCTAGTCAATAAAACATTAAGTAGACATCCTCCTGGGTGTTCTCTGCTTTCTGCCAACATACATCTGGCATTAGCAATGATATCCCTTGTGCCATAGCCTCTTCTAAACGGAGTTTGAATTTCTGGCACTTCTCCACTGATATGCCCCTGTTGTGGTCATTTTACAATAATCTTCAAGATTTTGCTTGCATGTGATATTAATAATGTAGTTGTTGTTGTTGTTAGGTGCTGTCAAGTCACTTGCAAATCATTGTGACCCTATGTACAACAGCTCTGAAGCCTGCCCTGTCTCACTGACTTCTGATACACCTACTCCCATTGCCCCAGTTACTGTATCAACCCATCTCATCCAGGTTCGTCCTCTCCTGTGCTGTCCCCTCCACCCTTCTGAGCATGATGTCCTTCTCCACGGATTTATCCCTCCTCACCACATTTCCAAAGTATGTGAGACAGAGCTTCAAAATCTTAGCCTGCAAGGAGAAACTTGGTTTCACCCTCTTCAAGACAGACCTGTTTATTTTCTTGGCAGTCCATGGTATGTTCAAGAAACCATCCTTAGTCATCCTTAGTCCAGCTGTCTGATGCATAGCACGTAAATATCAAAACCAAGGCCTTGATCAGGCACACCTTAGTCTCTAGACTGACATCATTGCTTCTCAGTACTCTGCAAAGGTCCATGACAGCAGAGTTACCTAATAAAATTTGTCTTTTGATTTCCTGACTGCTGGTGCCAAGAGTGTTGATTTTGGAGCCGAGCGGTCTGTAACTGTCAACAACCGCATTTTCTTCTCCATCCATCCTGTGGCTACCCGTTGGCTGTGGTGAGAATCTTTGTCTTCTCGATCTTGAGCTTCAATCTTTATTGAAGGCTACAGTCCTTGACCCTCTGCAGCAAGCACTTCAGGTCCTCCTCAGTTTCAGCAAGCAGGGTTGTGTCATCTGCATAATACAGGTTGTTGATGAGTCTTCCTCCGATTCTGATGCCACATTCCTCCTCATAAAGCCCAGCTTTCTGAATGATCTGTTCTCCATATAGATTGAAAAGGTACGGAGACAGGATACACTCCTTTCCTGGTATTGAACCGTGCAATATTTCCTCCTCTACTGAGGAGTGCTTCCTGGTCCACGTATAGGTTCAGTCAAGCACAATCAAGTGTTCTGGGACTCCCATAATTTCCATATTCTGTTGGATCACCTGTTTGGAGAATGGGAATAGATATGGATCTCTTCCAGTCAGTTCAGATTTTTTGGCACAGTTTGGTGTGTATATCTAGTACTGCACCTGTAAGTTGGAATATGTCACTTGGTTATTTCATCATTTCCTGGGACTTTATTTTTTGCCAAAGCCTTCAATGCAGTTTGGACTTTTTTTATTACCATTGGTTCTTGATCATTTACTGCGTCGTGAAGAATGATTCTGTGTCGGACGGTTCTTTTTTTGGTTGTGACTCTGTAGTCCCTCATCTTCTCTCGAAGCTTCCTGAATCATTCAAGATCTGGACTCAG